>NW_027508866.1:3075000-3380000 GCF_051911475.1 Siphateles boraxobius
AGTCACTGAATGCTGGCCTCTTACAGAATGGGAAGGCACTAGTTTTAATAGAAAGCGTTTGTCGTTAGGGAGCCACACTCCCTGGCAGGCAGCGATTCTGAGTTCGTTCTGTGCAAGGAAATAAGCGCTTGTCCGGGAAAAGGCCACTTCTTGCTTTTGCACTGGACCTACGACGAAGGCTTTGCGTACGAAAGCAGAGAGGCAGACTACACACAAAACAGGTGGGAAAGAGTCATGAACTTTAAATTAATCTAGTCATCGAAAAACATCATTGATACGTTTGTTTTGTCCATATAACCAAAATGGCTGTGTAATTGGAGAAAAACACATGGAACAGAAATGGCGGGCTCTAAATGTAAACAGCCGCATATAGGCTATGCCGTAGGCTTGACTTTGAACTAAAAGGCATCAGCCTCCCACCTAGAGAGGCTGTTACTAGGGCGTGCTTGTTGCGCTTGCTCTAAGCCGATGCTGCAAAAAGTCAATGAAAAGTTGTTCAAAGAAACTCCACAGAACAACAAGTATACCCGTGCTTAGCGTTTCTGCAAAAGAGCCACGGTAATTCAGTTAAGAGCGATTTAAAATGCTTTGAATCCCACTACAGCATCTACAGACCTGCGAAAAAAGTTCAATTTTGCCAAAGCATCAGCCTCTGATGCTGCAGAACGTGACGTCAAGTACTATGTGGGTTGCAGTAAATGGCCAGACTATGAAGTTGTTGATAAAGAAAAGTAAATGCTTTGGCGGGGGCTGAGAGGTGGGGAGGACAACATGGCTAACTCCTCCATAATCAGATTGCCCTTCGGGTGATTTTTGGGCAACTCACTGAGTCTCAGCTCCAGAGAGAACTTCAGCAAGTCTAGTTTCTGACTGACTCATTCAAGCGGGCTTGAGCTTCTGAATGAGCTTTCTTCTCCGTCAGAATAAGCTTTCTTATCTGTCAACTTCTAAGGGAAAACAATGCCTTTCATACACCAAGAAGAGCACAATTTGTTTTATCACCCAGCTTAAAAAAAGAAAAAAAAATCCTGTGGTATCACATGCAATTGCATACAGAGTCAGAGAACCCTTGAACTCATACTAAAGGTGAGAGGGCTCGTCCGGGATTTGAAGCCGGGATCTCTAGCACCCGAAGCGAGAATCATACCCCTAGACCAACGAGCCTGACTGACAATAGATTAGGCTACTTGCGTACACTTGTAGAGTCACTGAATGCTGGCCTCTTACAGAATGGGAAGGCACTAGTTTTAATAGAAAGCGTTTGTCGTTAGGGAGCCACACTCCCTGGCAGGCAGCGATTCTGAGTTCGTTCTGTGCAAGGAAATAAGCGCTTGTCATCTGGCTGAATCTTGGCTATGTTGTAGTACAGATGAACACAAGCAGTAGTAAGGGTTTCAAAAACATGACAGTTTTGAGTTTGGCTCAGTGCTGCAAAAGGAAGGATCCAACCTTGTTGCTCTCGCTGCTTGGTCTGAAATCCCCGGGCTCGTCCGGGATTTGAACCCGGGACCTCTCGCACCCAAAGCGAGATTCATACCCCTAGACCAACGAGCCTCTTTTACATTAAGTCTTTCGGGAGGGCGCCACAAATTCAGTGAAGCCCATCTCAAAGACGGAACACGACCTGGCGTCGAGATACGAAAGTGTAGTTGTTTGAGCGTTAGAAACCCCTTGAAGCCAAATTACTGATTAAAGGAAAAAGTACTCCAGACAAGGCCCAGTGGCCTAATGGATAAGGCATCAGCCTCCGGAGCTGGAGATTGTGAGTTCAAGTCCCACCTGGGTCGTCTTTAATGGGCTATATTTAAGTTGGATGTTCGACAAATTCAAGGATGGTTTGTTCAAAGCAATAATGACCGCAAGATCTGAGTTAGCATAGAACGGACAAACTTCGCATAGCTGTGGTGGGTTTTTGTGTGCGTCAGACTGTCAGTGAATCATTCTTGCCTGCCCGTGCATGTGCCCTTTCAGGCTGAAATTACACAAAGCACTGTGCGCAAGAGGCCCAGTGGCCTAAGGGGAAAAGGCCACTTCTTGCTTTTGCACTGGACCTACGACGAAGGCTTTGCGTACGAAAGCAGAGAGGCAGACTGCACACAAAACAGGTGGGAAAGAGTCATGAACTTTAAATTAATCTAGTCATCGAAAAACATCATTGATACGTTTGTTTTGTCCATATAACCAAAATGGCTGTGTAATTGGAGAAAAACACATGGAACAGAAATGGCGGGCTCTAAATGTAAACAGCCGCATATAGGCTATGCCGTAGGCTTGACTTTGAACTAAAAGGCATCAGCCTCCCACCTAGGGAGGCTGTTACCAGGGCGTGCTTGTTGCGCTTGCTCTAAGCCGATGCTGCAAAAAGTCAATGAAAAGTTGTTCAAAGAAACTCCACAGAACAACAAGTATACCCGTGCTTAGCGTTTCTGCAAAAGAGCCACGGTAATTCAGTTAACAGCGATTTAAAATGCTTTGAATCCCACTACAGCATCTACAGACCTGCAAAAAAAGTTCAATTTTGCCAAAGCATCAGCCTCTGATGCTGCAGAACGTGACGTCAAGTACTACACTGCAAAAACTCAAAATCTTGCCAAGTATATTTTTCTAATTTCTAGTCAAAATATCTCATCACACTTAATATAAGACAAAATCACCTAAAGACCAAGATTTAAGTGAGCTAGAGGAGCTTGTTTTTAGACAGTGCATCTTGAATATCTTGTTAAGTGAAACTGTCTTAAAAATATCTTGTTTTGAGTCATATCTCAGATGAAACAAGCTTTTTTGACATGTCATAAGCTGCTGTGTTATTTGTAAAAGATGAATCGTCTTGTTTCAAGGAACAGACTTGACTTGAATTGAGACAACAAATCTGCTTTATTGAAAACTGCAGGTCAACATGCCCAACTCACAACAACTCACAATGACATATATTGACAGCAAAAAAAATGTAATTTATTTACGTATAAACAACTTTACCGACGTACAAATTTGTATGTATTCCTATTTAACTTATGCATATTAAAATCGTGGGTTTGACTCTATTGCATTAAATTGTCTTATCAATTAAATTTTCAGTCGCATTTATTAATGGTTTAATGTTACTCCCCATATGGAAAAGATTTGCTAAAAACTCCTGTGATTCTTATATGTTCCAACAGAATATTGTAAGGGACATATACGCTGCAAAAACCACATAATGTTTTAAACATTTAAACTACACACACAAGCACACATTTTAATTACAAAAATATTTTATTAGAATGTGTTCTACAATATACAGTTGGATATTTCACATATCTATATTTTTCATTTTAAATCCTGCATCACCAGATTTAATTTTCATTTGTGACAATTTCTCTAAACTTTATCACAGTACTACTATGGTATACAACAGTTCTATTCTTAACCTACAAACATAAAACTTTCCTAAATGTTGAAGTGATTCTTATGCGTATCACTCTAAAAAATAATTCAGTGGCTTAGTAAATATCACAGTAATAATTAACTTTATTAACTAAAATCTCTGAATATCATTTACTTGATAGTTTGAGTTGAACATAGCCTACCGAAATAATTGACTAAAACTCCAACAATAAATTTTGTCTGAAATTTACAGTTATATTTAAGTTTGAAGTTTTTCACTAAAATAATTTAGTATTTGACTAACCAATTATTTATTTAAAATACACTGAGCTAATATATTTGTGAAATTTCCATCACAATATTTGAGAATGGATAATTAAACTAATCTGTTTCAAGAACCACAAATATTACTTAAATAAAATCAATATTATTAATATTTAACAAGCATAAGAAATTGATTAAGTTTACTCATATTTTACTGTCTATGATTACAACCATAGATATCTATGATTACAACAACGCACCCCTCCCCCACCCTCTGACGTCACGACAACTCGACGGTTGAGTCGAGTGAGCGGCGCCCGCGCTGTTTGAACTCTCTCCAGTGCAGAACAGTTCTCCTCTCCTCAGCCTCGCATAATTGGTGCATTTCCTCTGTGGAATTCAGGTGTGTATGTTTTATTTTATCTGTATAATCATTAATGTGCTTTAAATAATTTTATTTAATGCGAAGGAACATACAGAGACTCAATGTTAATACAGAGACGCAATGTTACTCACCTCAAACGAGTGTCGACTCGCCTCTGCCTTTTCGCGTGATTGTAAGGCCTTGCATATAAAACACACGACTATATTCTTAAAGATAATGAATATAACTAATTTGGATGATAAAATGTCCTCAGAACTGTGCACTGTTTGTTTATTGGCAGGTTGAGGAGTCAGTCGCGTCGCAGCATCTTTCGGCTGTGAGTGACGCAGGACGGCGGTGTAAAGTTAGAGGTTCCCCCGCAGAGGCGAGTCCATCTCCGGCACGCGAACCAGCGCTGATCCGTTGGATACTGGATAACAGACCGGTTGATTACACTTGAATTACTTTAATGTTTAGGCCTAAATGTTTAATTTTTACTTCGAAATGTTTCTTACATGAGTTTAGATGTAGGCAATATTGCATACGTGTTAAAAATAGTATAAAATATATGCTGTTTTGCTGTAATGTTAGGCTACTAATCGACAATAAAGGCCAATGTCATGTAGTTATACCGGTGGTTGTATGGAATATTTTTACAAAGGTTTAGAGGAAATAAAAAAGTTAATATTACTGCCATATAAACACAGTTTATATTACTCATAAATATTTGTTTTTAAATGTTTCCCCGTAATTATTTCTACTCATGTTTATTTGTGAATGTACCAAATGCAGTTACTCAGATCTATTTAATTTGTTTTACTAACATTTACTCAGTTAATACAGTGTAAGTAATTGCTTTCACTGCTTAAAAATCTATTCAATATTCTAAGTTTAAAAATGTTTCACCAAAAAAATGAGTAAATCATATTAAATGTTTTTAGAGTGCATCACCACCAGAGTTCATGTCATATATACAAAAACATATTCCAGCCAATTTTAATCACTGTTCTAGAAACATATTTGACTCAGCTTTGTTCATTTGCAATAATATGTTATTATTTTGTTCACAAACAACAGGCCCAGACAGTTCACAATTAATACACGATTTTACAATATCATTGCTTTTCAACTGCTCTTTCAAATCCTGTAGAAAAATTAACAGTCTTCATAAAGATCAGTGATATTCTGACAGTAATCCTCTAACCGGCATCTGCACTGTACAATTTAAAGGGATACTCCACTTTAAAATGAAAATTTTCATCATATACTCACCCTCATGTTGTTTTAATCCTTAATGAATTTCTTTCTTCTGCTGAACAGAAAGGAAGATATTTAGAAGAATATCAGTAACCAGACAGTTTCTGGTCTCATTCACTTTCATAGTATATTTTTTTCCTACTATGAAAGTCAATGAGACCAGAAACTGTCTGGTTACTGATATTCTTCTAAATATCTTCCTTTCTGTTCAGCAGAAGAAAGAAATTCATTAAGGATTAAAACAACATGAGGGTGAGTATATGATGAAAGAATTTTCTTTTTAAAGTGGAGTATCCCTTTAAGAATCTGCCAACTGCATATAAGTGAATCAGATGTTGATCATCGAAACATGAAATCTGTACGAAACACATAAACAAATGACACAAAATGTGTATGAATTCTATATGACTTTAATTTGACTAGCATATAATTCAATATAAGAAATTTAAATGATTTATATATGAATTTTATATGAGTTTTATATATTTCGAGTAATACCATACACATTTGCATACTTTTGTCATGTAAAACTCATATATATCGTGAAACACAAAAGGCGTTTTTCTCCTATAGACCCATAATACACTAAAACACAACATAAATTCACAAAAGACATTAATTTTATTAGCTTGGTGTAATCCAAATCTTTAGAATCCATGTGTTGTTTGCAAGAAACAGATCCAAATTCAGCCCTTCATCCAGTGATCTTCATAATTTCTCTCAGCAGAGACCGTAAACGCCAAATCCCCGCTCGTGGTGAATTCAAATTCAAAAATTGCGCCCGAAGCGTTACGACACGTTTTACGGCACTGATATTAGACGCTCATTAGCTCTCGCATGTTTCGTCACAGATAGCGACATGCCGTGTTTAATTGGTGTACTACATTTGAAAAGGAGAATCGCGCGCGCCTTCAGAGAGCGAACAGCGAACCGAAACCGGATTAGTGTTTTCATGGATTAATAAATTAAATTCTGCTCTGTAACGTTACCTCATACAAATATATTATATAGCCTACTGCCAGAGAGGACTGCGACACATCGTCCTGTGAACGACTTTTGGTACTGGTTTTGACATTTTCTCACTAAATAAATTATTGCGATTAAACGTGTAACGTTATGTCTGTTGTTTTTCTTAATAATTGTAACATTAGTTACATAGTTTTAAGAAATGGTTAGGTGTAGGGGTAGGATTAGTGGCTCAAACTATATTTAGATGCTTTATTGTTAATAAAACTGCCATTTCCCTACACATTATGTTCATTATGTTTTATCCTTTTAATATTGTCTATAAAATGGGTATGTTTAGGTGTGGGAGTAGGGTAAAGGGATCTTACATTTATAATCTATAAAATGTTCTACTATGTTTTCATAATGCAGTTCCATAAATACTGTGAGCCAAAATGTTGAGAAAAATTAAGCTGTTTCCCTTTTATGCAGTCCTCTGGGACTTTTTGCTGTTTAAAAAACAAAACAAAAAAAAAATAGTTAAATGCAAGTCTATTTTTCACTTTTTCGGTCTAGTAAACAGTAGTTAATGTCTTGAATCTAGTAGGTAAAATGTCTTGAATCTAGAACAGTATTACTTTTGTTGAGCTTACAATAAGGTAAATACACTTGAGATGATGACAGGATGGTAAATTATGGCTTATTATGGCAAAAAAGCACTGCCTAATATGAGTCAGGAATACTAACTTCAAGGCATTTTGTCTCAAAATGCCCATTTCCAATCTTATTTCAAGTTGGTGGTGACTTAAATCTAGAACAGTGTAACAATTATAGAACTAAAAATTAGTTAAATACACTTGAAACAAACAGGATGACAAAAGAAAATGCTACTTTTGAGGGGAAAATACTATTTTTGAGCATGACAAGCTTATTATGAGACATAAAACATCACAATACTAGTAAAATATAGCTAAAAATGAGTTTTCCCAGCTAATTTCAAGATCACTCATATCTTTTAAGGCTTAAATATAATGTCTTATTTCAAGAAATCTTACCAAGAGAATTTTCACTTGTTCCATTGGCAGATTTTTTTGCTTATTACAAGCAAAAATATCTTGTATTAATTGTTTTTTGCTTATTTTTGGAGTGGCCTTTTTTCCAGTGTATGTGGGTTGCAGTAAATGGCCAGACTATGAAGTTGTTGATAAAGAAAAGTAAATGCTTTGGCGGGGGCTGAGAGGTGGGGAGGACAACATGGCTAACTCCTCCATAATCAGATTGCCCTTCGGGTGATTTTTGGGCAACTCACTGAGTCTCAGCTCCAGAGAGAACTTCAGCAAGTCTAGTTTCTGACTGACTCATTCAAGCGGGCTTGAGCTTCTGAATGAGCTTTCTTCTCCGTCAGAATGAGCTTTCTTCTCTGTCAACTTCTAAGGGAAAACAATGCCTTTCATACACCAAGAAGAGCACAATTTGTTTTATCACCCAGCTTAAAAAAAAAAAAAAAATCCTGTGGTATCACATGCAATTGCATACAGAGTCAGAGAACCCTTGAACTCATACTAAAGGTGAGAGGGCTCGTCCGGGAAAAGGCCACTTCTTGCTTTTGCACTGGACCTACGACGAAGGCTTTGCGTACGAAAGCAGAGAGGCAGACTACACACAAAACAGGTGGGAAAGAGTCATGAACTTTAAATTAATCTAGTCATCGCTAAACATCATTGATACGTTTGTTTTGTCCATATAACCAAAATGGCTGTGTAATTGGAGAAAAATACATGGAACAGAAATGGCGGGCTCTAAATGTAAACAGCTGCATATAGGCTATGCCGTAGGCTTGACTTTGAACTAAAAGGCATCAGCCTCCCACCTAGGGAGGCTGTTACTAGGGCGTGCTTGTTGCGCTTTTTCTAAGCCGATGCTGCAAAAAGTCAATGCAAAGTTGTTCAAAGAAGATGGGGCTACTTGCGTACACTTGTACAGTCACCGAACGCTGGCCTCAAACAGAATGAGCAGGCACTAGTTTTGATAAGAGCGTTTGTCGTTAGGGAGCCGTACTCTCTGGCAGGCAGCGATTCAGAGTACGTTCTGTGCAAGAAATAAACGCTTGTCATCTGACTGGCTGCTTGTTCTGAAACTGCTGGGCTCGTCCGGGATTTGAACCCGGGACCTCTCGCACCCGAAGCGAGAATCATACCCCTAGACCAACGAGCCTGACTGACAATAGATTCGGCTACTTGCGTACAATTGTAGAGTCACTGAATGCTGGCCTCTTACAGAATGGGAAGGCACTAGTTTTAATAGAAAGCGTTTGTCGTTAGGGAGCCACACTCCCTGGCAGGCAGCGATTCTGAGTTCGTTCTGTGCAAGGAAATAAGCGCTTGTCATCTGGCTGAATCTTGGCTATGTTGTAGTACAGATGAACACAAGCAGTAGTAAGGGTTTCAAAACATGACAGTTTTGAGTTTGGCTCAGTGCTGCAAAAGGAAGGATCCAACCTTGTTGTTCTAGCTGCTTGGTCTGAAATCCCCGGGCTCGTCCGGGATTTGAACCCGGGACCTCTCGCACCCAAAGCGAGAATCATACCCCTAGACCAACGAGCCTCTTTTACATTAAGTCTTTCGGGAGGGCGGCACAAATTCAGTGAAGCCCATCTCAAAGACGGAACACGACCTGGCGTCGAGATACGAAAGTGTAGCTGTTTGAGCGTTAGAAACCCCTTGAAGCCAAATTACTGATCAAAGGTAAAAGAACTCCAGACAAGGCCCAGTGGCCTAATGGATAAGGCATCAGCCTCCGGAGCTGGAGATTGTGAGTTCAAGTCCCACCTGGGTCGTCTTTAATGGGCTATATTTAAGTTGGATGTTCGACAAATTCAAGGATGGTTTGTTCAAAGCAATAATGACCGCAAGATCTGAGTTAGCATAGAATGGACAAACTTCGGATAGCTGTGGTGGGGTTTTGTGTGCGTCAGACTGTCAGTGAATCATTCTTGCCTGCCCGTGCATGTGCCCTTTCAGGCTGAAATTACACAAAGCACTGTGCGCTAGAGGCCCAGTGGCCTAAGGGGAAAAGGCCACTTCTTGCTTTTGCACTGGACCTACGACGAAGGCTTTGCGTACGAAAGCAGAGAGGCAGACTACACACAAAACAGGTGGGAAAGAGTCATGAACTTTAAATTAATCTAGTCATCGAAAAACATCATTGATACGTTTGTTTTGTCCATATAACTAAAATGGCTGTGTAATTGGAGAAAAACACATGGAACAGAAATGGCGGGCTCTAAATGTAAACAGCCGCATATAGGCTATGCCGTAGGCTTGACTTTGAACTAAAAGGCATCAGCCTCCCACCTAGGGAGGCTGTTACTAGGGCGTGCTTGTTGCGCTTGCTCTAAGCCGATGCTGCAAAAAGTCAATGAAAAGTTGTTCAAAGAAACTCCACAGAACAACAAGTATACCCGTGCTTAGCGTTTCTGCAAAAGAGCCACGGTAATTCAGTTAAGAGCGATTTAAAATGCTTTGAATCCCACTACAGCATCTACAGACCTGCGAAAAAAGTTCAATTTTGCCAAAGCATCAGCCTCTGATGCTGCAGAACGTGACGTCAAGTACTATGTGGGTTGCAGTAAATGGCCAGACTATGAAGTTGTTGATAAAGAAAAGTAAATGCTTTGGCGGGGGCTGAGAGGTGGGGAGGACAACATGGCTAACTCCTCCATAATCAGATTGCCCTTCGGGTGATTTTTGGGCAACTCACTGAGTCTCACCTCCAGAGAGAACTTCAGCAAGTCTAGTTTCTGACTGACTCATTCAAGCGGGCTTGAGCTTCTGAATGAGCTTTCTTCTCCGTCAGAATGAGCTTTCTTCTCTGTCAACTTCTAAGGGAAAACAATGCCTTTCATACACCAAGAAGAGCACAATTCGTTTTATCACCCAGCTTAAAAAAAGAAAAAAAAAATCCTGTGGTATCACATGCAATTGCATACAGAGTCAGAGAACCCTTGAACTCATACTAAAGGTGAGAGGGCTCGTCCGGGATTTGAAGCCGGGATCTCTATCACCCGAAGCGAGAATCATACCACTAGACCAACGATCCTGCCTGACGCTGGATGGGGCTACTTGCGTACACTTGTACAGTCACCGAACGCTGGCCTCAAACAGAATGAGCAGGGACTAGTTTTAATAAGAGCGTTTGTCGTTAGGGAGCCGTACTCTCTGGCAGGCAGCGATTCAGAGTACGTTCTGTGCAGGAAATAAACGCTTGTCATCTGACTGGCTGCTTGTTCTGAAACTGCTGGGCTCGTCCGGGATTTGAACCCGGGACCTCTCGCACCCGAAGCGAGAATCATACCCCTAGACCAACGAGCCTGACTGACAATAGATTCGGCTACTTGCGTAAAGGCACTAGTTTTAATAGAAAGCGTTTGTCGTTAGGGAGCCACACTCCCTGGCAGGCAGCGATTCTGAGTTCGTTCTGTGCAAGGAAATAAGCGCTTGTCATCTGGCTGAATCTTGGCTATGTTGTAGTACAGATGAACACAAGCAGTAGTAAGGGTTTCAAAAACATGACAGTTTTGAGTTTGGCTCAGTGCTGCAAAAGGAAGGATCCAACCTTGTTGCTCTAGCTGCTTGGTCTGAAATCCCCGGGCTCGTCCGGGATTTGAGCCCGGGACCTCTCGCACCCAAAGCGAGAATCATACCCCTAGACCAACGAGCCTCTTTTTCATTAAGTCTTTCGGGAGGGCGCCACAAATTCAGTGAAGCCCATCTCAAAGACGGAACACGACCCGGCGTCGAGATACGAAAGTGTAGCTGTTTGAGCGTTAGAAACCCTTTGAAGCCAAATTACTGATCAAAGGAAAAAGAACTCCAAACAAGGTCCAGTGGCCTAATGGATAAGGCATCAGCCTCGGGAGCTGGAGATTGTGAGTTCAAGTCCCACCTGGGTTGCTTTAATGGGCTATATTTAAGTTGGATGTTCGACAAATTCAAGGATGGTTTGTTCAAAGCAATAATGACCGCAAGATCTGAGTTAGCATAGAACGGACAAACTTTGGATAGCTGTGGTGGGGTTTTGTGTGCGTCAGACTGTCAGTGAATCATTCTTGCCTGCCCGTGCATGTGCCCTTTCAGGCTGAAATTACACAAAGCACTGTGCGCAAGAGGCCCAGTGGCCTAAGGGGAAAAGGCCACTTCTTGCTTTTGCACTGGAC
The DNA here is from genome assembly GCF_051911475.1 of Siphateles boraxobius. Classification (NCBI taxonomy): domain Eukaryota; kingdom Metazoa; phylum Chordata; class Actinopteri; order Cypriniformes; family Leuciscidae; genus Siphateles; species Siphateles boraxobius. The sequence continues at coordinate 3,086,409 of NW_027508866.1, forward strand.
CTACGACGAAGGCTTTGTGTACGAAAGCAGAGAGGCAGACTACACACAAAACAGGTGGGAAAGAGTCATGAACTTTAAATTAATCTAGTCATCGAAAAACATCATTGATACGATTGTTTTGTCCATATAACCAAAATGGCTGTGTAATTGGAGAAAAACACATGGAACAGAAATGGCGGGCTCTAAATGTAAACAGCCGCATATAGGCTATGCCGTAGGCTTGACTTTGAACTAAAAGGCATCAGCCCTCCACCTAGGGAGGCTGTTACTAGGGCGTGCTTGTTGCGCTTGCTCTAAGCCGATGCTGCAAAAAGTCAATGAAAAGTTGTTCAAAGAAACTCCACAGAACAACAAGTATACCCGTGCTTAGCGTTTCTGCAAAAGAGCCACGGTAATTCAGTTAAGAGCTATTTAAAATGCTTTGAATCCCACTACAGCATCTACAGACCTGCGAAAAAAGTTCAATTTTGCCAAAGCATCAGCCTCTGATGCTGCAGAACGTGACGTCAAGTACTATGTGGGTTGCAGTAAATGGCCAGACTATGAAGTTGTTGATAAAGAAAAGTAAATGCTTTGGCGGGGGCTGAGAGGTGGGGAGGACAACATGGCTAACTCCTCCATAATCAGATTGCCCTTCGGGTGATTTTTGGGCAACTCACTGAGTCTCAGCTCCAGAGAGAACTTCAGCAAGTCTAGTTTCTGACTGACTCATTCAAGCGGGCTTGAGCTTCTGAATGAGCTTTCTTCTCCGTCAGAATGAGCTTTCTTCTCTGTCAACTTCTAAGGGAAAACAATGCCTTTCATACACCAAGAAGAGCACAATTTGTTTTATCACCCAGCTTAAAAAAAGAAAAAAAAATCCTGTGGTATCACATGCAATTGCATACAGAGTCAGAGAACCCTTGAACTCATACTAAAGGTGAGAGGGCTCGTCCAGGATTTGAAGCCGGGATCTCTAGCACCCGAAGCGAGAATCATACCACTAGACCAACGATCCTGCCTGACGCTGGATGGGGCTACTTGCGTACACTTGTACAGTCACCGAACGCTGGCCTCAAACAGAATGAGCAGGGACTAGTTTTAATAAGAGCGTTTGTCGTTAGGGAGCCGTACTCTCTGGCAGGCAGCGATTCAGAGTACATTCTGTGCAGGAAATAAACGCTTGTCATCTGACTGGCTGCTTGTTCTGAATTTTAATAGAAAGCGTTTGTCGTTAGGGAGCCACACTCCCTGGCAGGCAGCGATTCTGAGTTCGTTCTGTGCAAGGAAATAAGCGCTTGTCATCTGGCTGAATCTTGGCTATGTTGTAGTACAGATGAACACAAGCAGTAGTAAGCTTATAGTAGTAAGGCCTAATGGATAAGGCATCAGCCTCCGGAGCTGGAGATTGTGGGTTCAAGTCCCACCTGGGTCGTCTTTAATGGGCTATATTTAAGTTGGATGTTCGACAAATTCAAGGATGGTTTGTTCAAAGCAATAATGACCGCAAGATCTGAGTTAGCATAGAACGGACAAACTTCGGATAGCTGTGGTGGGGTTTTGTGTGCGTCAGACTGTCAGTGAATCATTCTTGCCTGCCCGTGCATGTGCCCTTTCAGGCTGAAATTACACAAAGCACTGTGCGAAAGAGGCCCAGTGGCCTAAGGGGAAAAGGCCACTTCTTGCTTTTGCACTGGACCTACGACGAAGGCTTTGCGTACGAAAGCAGAGAGGCAGACTACACACAAAACAGGTGGGAAAGAGTCATGAACTTTAAATTAATCTAGTCATCGAAAAACATCATTGATACGTTTGTTTTGTCCATATAACCAAAATGGCTGTGTAATTGGAGAAAAACACATGGAACAGAAATGACGGCTCTAAATGTAAACAGCCGCATATAGGCTATGCCGTAGGCTTGACTTTGAACTAAAAGGCATCAGCCTCCCACCTAGGGAGGCTGTTACTAGGGCGTGCTTGTTGCGCTTGCTCTAAGCCGATGCTGCAAAAAGTCAATGAAAAGTTATTCAAAGAAACTCCACAGAACAACAAGTATACCCGTGTTTAGCGTTTCTGCAAAAGAGCCACGGTAATTCAGTTAAGAGCGATTTAAAATGCTTTGAATCCCACTACAGCATCTACAGACCTGCGAAAAAAGTTCAATTTTGCCAAAGCATCAGCCTCTGATGCTGCAGAACGTGACGTCAAGTACTATGTGGGTTGCAGTAAATGGCCAGACTATGAAGTTGTTGATAAAGAAAAGTAAATGCTTTGGCAAGGGCTGAGAGGTGGGGAGGACAACATGGCTAACTCCTCTATAATCAGATTGCCCTTCGGGTGATTTTTGGGCAACTCACTGAGTCTCAGCTCCAGAGAGAACTTCAGCAAGTCTAGTTTCTGACTGACTCATTCAAGCGGGCTTGAGCTTCTGAATGAGCTTTCTTCTCCGTCAGAATGAGCTTTCTTCTCTGTCAACTTCTAAGGGAAAACAATGCCTTTCATACACCAAGAAGAGCACAATTTGTTTTATCACCCAGCTTAAAAAAAGAAAAAAAAAATCCTGTGGTATCACATGCAATTGCATACAGAGTCAGAGAACCCTTGAACTCATACTAAAGGTGAGAGGGCTCGTCCGGGATTTGAAGCCGGGATCTCTAGCACCCGAAGCGAGAATCATACCACTAGACCAACGAGCCTGCCTGACGCTGGATGGGGCTACTTGCGTACACTTGTACAGTCACCGAACGCTGGCCTCAAACAGAATGAGCAGGGACTAGTTTTAATAAGAGCGTTTGTCGTTAGGGAGCCGTACTCTCTGGCAGGCAGCGATTCAGAGTACATTCTGTGCAGGAAATAAACGCTTGTCATCTGACTGGCTGCTTGTTCTGAAACTGCTGGGCTCGTCCGGGATTTGAACCCGGGACCTCTCGCACCCGAAGCGAGAATCATACCCCTAGACCAACGAGCCTGACTGACAATAGATTCGGCTACTTGCGTACAGTTGTAGAGTCACTGAATGCTGGCCTCTTACAGAATGGGAAGGCACTAGTTTTAATAGAAAGCGTTTGTCGTTAGGGAGCCACACTCCCTGGCAGGCAGCGATTCTGAGTTCGTTCTGTGCAAGGAAATAAGCGCTTGTCATCTGGCTGAATCTTGGCTATGTTGTAGTACAGATGAACACAAGCAGTAGTAAGGGTTTCAAAAACATGACAGTTTTGAGTTTGGCTCAGTGCTGCAAAAGGAAGGATCCAACCTTGTTGCTCTAGCTGCTTGGTGTGAAATCCCCGGGCTCGTCCGGGATTTGAACCCGGGACCTCTCGCACCCAAAGCGAGAATCATACCCCTAGACCAACGAGCCTCTTTTACATTAAATCTTTCGGGAGGGCGCCACAAATTCAGTGAAGCCCATCTCAAAGACGGAACACGACCTGGCGTCGAGATACGAAAGTGTAGCTGTTTGAGCGTTAGAAACCCCTTGAAGCCAAATTACTGATCAAAGGAAAAAGAACTCCAGACAAGGCCCAGTGGCCTAATGGATAAGGCATCAGCCTCCGGAGCTGGAGATTGTGGGTTCAAGTACCACCTGGGTCATCTTTAATGGGCTATATTTAAGTTGGATGTTCGACAAATTCAAGGATGGTTTGTTCAAAGCAATAATGACCGCAAGATCTGAGTTAGCATAGAACGGACAAACTTCGGATAGCTGTGGTGGGGTTTTGTGTGCGTCAGACTGTCAGTGAATCATTCTTGCCTGCCCGTGCATGTGCCCTTTCAGGCTGAAATTACACAAAGCACTGTGCGCAAGAGGCCCAGTGGCCTAAGGGGAAAAGGCCACTTCTTGCTTTTGCACTGGACCTACGACGAAGGCTTTGCGTACGAAAGCAGAGAGGCAGACTACACACAAAACAGGTGGGAAAGAGTCATGAACTTTAAATTAATCTAGTCATCGAAAAACATCATTGATACGTTTGTTTTGTCCATATAACCAAAATGGCTGTGTAATTGGAGAAAAACACATGGAACAGAAATGGCGGGCTCTAAATGTAAACAGCCGCATATAGGCTATGCCGTAGGCTTGACTTTGAACTAAAAGGCATCAGCCTCCCACCTAGGGAGGCTGTTACTAGGGCGTGCTTGTTGCGCTTGCTCTAAGCCGATGCTGCAAAAAGTCAATGAAAAGTTATTCAAAGAAACTCCACAGAACAACAAGTATACCCGTGTTTAGCGTTTCTGCAAAAGAGCCACGGTAATTCAGTTAAGAGCGATTTAAAATGCTTTGAATCCCACTACAGCATCTACAGACCTGCGAAAAAAGTTCAATTTTGCCAAAGCATCAGCCTCTGATGCTGCAGAACGTGACGTCAAGTACTATGTGGGTTGCAGTAAATGGCCAGACTATGAAGTTGTTGATAAAGAAAAGTAAATGCTTTGGCAAGGGCTGAGAGGTGGGGAGGACAACATGGCTAACTCCTCCATAATCAGATTGCCCTTCGGGTGATTTTTGGGCAACTCACTGAGTCTCAGCTCCAGAGAGAACTTCAGCAAGTCTAGTTTCTGACTGACTCATTCAAGCGGGCTTGAGCTTCTGAATGAGCTTTCTTCTCCGTCAGAATGAGCTTTCTTCTCTGTCAACTTCTAAGGGAAAACAATGCCTTTCATACACCAAGAAGAGCACAATTTGTTTTATCACCCAGCTTAAAAAAAGAAAAAAAAAATCCTGTGGTATCACATGCAATTGCATACAGAGTCAGAGAACCCTTGAACTCATACTAAAGGTGAGAGGGCTCGTCCGGGATTTGAAGCCGGGATCTCTAGCACCCGAAGCGAGAATCATACCACTAGACCAACGAGCCTGCCTGACGCTGGATGGGGCTACTTGCATACACTTGTACAGTCACCGAACGCTGGCCTCAAACAGAATGAGCAGGGACTAGTTTTAATAAGAGCGTTTGTCGTTAGGGAGCCGTACTCTCTGGCAGGCAGCGATTCAGAGTACATTCTGTGCAGGAAATAAACGCCTGTCATCTGACTGGCTGCTTGTTCTGAAACTGCTGGGCTCGTCCGGGATTTGAACCCGGGACCTCTCGCACCCGGGATTTGAAGCCGGGATCTCTAGCACCCGAAGCGAGAATCATACCACTAGACCAACGAGCCTGCCTGACGCTGGATGGGGCTACTTGCGTACACTTGTACAGTCACCGAACGCTGGCCTCAAACAGAATGAGCAGGGACTAGTTTTAATAAGAGCGTTTGTCGTTAGGGAGCTGTACTCTCTGGCAGGCAGCGATTCAGAGTACATTCTGTGCAGGAAATAAACGCTTGTCATCTGACTGGCTGCTTGTTCTGAAACTGCTGGGCTCGTCCGGGATTTGAACCCGGGACCTCTCGCACCCGAAGCGAGAATCATACCCCTAGACCAACGAGCCTGACTGACAATAGATTCGGCTACTTGCGTACAGTTGTAGAGTCACTGAATGCTGGCCTCTTACAGAATGGGAAGGCACTAGTTTTAATAGAAAGCGTTTGTCGTTAGGGAGCCACACTCCCTGGCAGGCAGCGATTCTGAGTTCGTTCTGTGCAAGGAAATAAGCGCTTGTCATCTGGCTGAATCTTGGCTATGTTGTAGTACAGATGAACACAAGCAGTAGTAAGGGTTTCAAAAACATGACAGTTTTGAGTTTGGCTCATTGCTGCAAAATCAAGGATCCAACCTTGTTGCTCTAGCTGCTTGGTCTGAAATCCCCGGCCTCGTCCGTTATTTGAACCCGGGACCTCTCGCACCCAAAGCGAGAATCATACCCCTAGACCAACGAGCCTCTTTTACATTAAGTCTTTCGGGAGGGCGCCACAAATTCAGTGAAGCCCATCTCAAAGACGGAACACGACCTGGCGTCGAGATACGAAAGTGTAGCTGTTTGAGCGTTAGAAACCCCTTGAAGCCAAATTACTGATCAAAGGAAAAAGAACTCCAGACAAGGCCCAGTGGCCTAATGGATAAGGCATCAGCCTCCGGAGCTGGAGATTGTGAGTTCAAGTCCCACCTGGGTCGTCTTTAATGGGCTATATTTAAGTTGGATGTTCGACAAATTCAAGGATGGTTTGTTCAAAGCAATAATGACCGCAAGATCTGAGTTAGCATAGAACGGACAAACTTCGAATAGCTGTGGTGGGGTTTTGTGTGCATCAGACTGTCAGTGAATCATTCTTGCCTGCCTGTGCATGTGCCCTTTCAGGCTGAAATTACACAAAGCACTGTGCGCAAGAGGCCCAGTGGCCTAAGGGGAAAAGGCCACTTCTTGCTTTTGCACTGGACCTACGACGAAGGCTTTGCGTACGAAAGCAGAGAGGCAGACTGCACACAAAACAGGTGGGAAAGAGTCATGAACTTTAAATTAATCTAGTCATCGAAAAACATCATTCATACGTTTGTTTTGTCCATATAACCAAAATGGCTGTGTAATTGGAGAAAAACACATGGAACAGAAATGGCGGGCTCTAAATGTAAACAGCCGCATATAGGCTATGCCGTAGGCTTGACTTTGAACTAAAAGGCATCAGCCTCCCACCTAGGGAGGCTGTTACTAGGGCGTGCTTGTTGCGCTTGCTCTAAGCTGATGCTTCAAAAAGTCAATGAAAAGTTGTTCAAAGAAACTCCACAGAACAACAAGTATACCCGTGCTTAGCGTTTCTGCAAAAGAGCCACGGTAATTCAGTTAAGAGCGATTTAAAATGCTTTGAATCCCACTACAGCATCTACAGACCTGCGAAAAAAGTTCAATTTTGCCAAAGCATCAGCCTCTGATGCTGCAGAACGTGACGTCAAGTACTATGTGGGTTGCAGTAAATGGCCAGACTATGAAGTTGTTGATAAAGAAAAGTAAATGCTTTGGCGGGGGCTGAGAGGTGGGGAGGACAACATGGCTAACTCCTCCATAATCAGATTGCCCTTCGGGTGATTTTTGGGCAACTCACTGAGTCTCAGCTCCAGAGAGAACTTCAGCAAGTCTAGTTTCTGACTGACTCATTCAAGCGGGCTTGAGCTTCTGAATGAGCTTTCTTCTCCGTCAGAATGAGCTTTCTTCTCTGTCAACTTCTAAGGGAAAACAATGCCTTTCATACACCAAGAAGAGCACAATTTGTTTTATCACCCAGCTTAAAAAAAGCAAAAAAAAATCCTCTGGTATCACATACAATTGCATACAGAGTCAGAGAACCCTTGAACTCATACTAAAGGTGAGAGGGCTCGTCCGGGATTTGAAGCCGGGATCTCTAGCACCCGAAGCGAGAATCATACCCCTAGACCAACGAGCCTGACTGACAATAGATTCGGCTACTTGCGTACACTTGTAGAGTCACTGAATGCTGGCCTCTTACAGAATGGGTAGGCACTAGTTTTAATAGAAAGCGTTTGTCGTTAGGGAGCCACACTCCCTGGCAGGCAGCGATTCTGAGTTCGTTCTGTGCAAGGAAATAAGCGCTTGTCATCTGGCTGAATCTTGGCTATGTTGTAGTACAGATGAACACAAAGCAGTAGTAAGGGTTTCAAAAACATGACAGTTTTGAGTTTGGCTCAGTGCTGCAAAAGGAAGGATCCAACCTTGTTGCTCTCGCTGCTTGGTCTGAAATCCCCGGGCTCGTCCGGGATTTGAGCCCGGGACCTCTCGCACCCAAAGCGAGATTCATACCCCTAGACCAACGAGCCTCTTTTACATTAAGTCTTTCGGGAGGGCGCCACAAATTCAGTGAAGCCCATCTCAAAGACGGAACACGACCTGGCGTCGAGATACGAAAGTGTAGTTGTTTGAGCGTTAGAAACCCCTTGAAGCCAAATTACTGATCAAAGGAAAAAGAACTCCAGACAAGGCCCAGTGGCCTAATGGATAAGGCATCAGCCTCTGGAGCTGGAGATTGTGAGTTCAAGTCCCACCTGGGTCGTCTTTAATGGGCTATATTTAAGTTGGATGTTCGACAAATTCAAGGATGGTTTGTTCAAAGCAATAATGACCGCAAGATCTGATTTAGCATAGAACGGACAAACTTCGAATAGCTGTGGTGGGGTTTTGTGTGCGTCAGACTGTCAGTGAATCATTCTTGCCTGCCCGTGCATGTGCCCTTTCAGGCTGAAATTACACAAAGCACTGTGCGCAAGAGGCCCAGTGGCCTAAGGGGAAAAGGCCACTTTTTGCTTTTGCACTGGACCTACGACGAAGGCTTTGCGTACGAAAGCAGAGAGGCAGACTGCACACAAAACAGGTGGGAAAGAGTCATGAACTTTAAATTAATCTAGTCATCGAAAAACATCATTCATACGTTTGTTTTGTCCATATAACCAAAATGGCTGTGTAATCGGAGAAAAACACATGGAACAGAAATGGCGGGCTCTAAATGTAAACAGCCGCATATAGGCTATGCCGTAGGCTTGACTTTGAACTAAAAGGCATCAGCCTCCCACCTAGGGAGGCTGTTACTAGGGCGTGCTTGTTGCGCTTGCTCTAAGCCGATGCTGCAAAAAGTCAATGAAAAGTTATTCAAAGAAACTCCACAGAACAACAAGTATACCCGTGTTTAGCGTTTCTGCAAAAGAGCCACGGTAATTCAGTTAAGAGCGATTTAAAATGCTTTGAATCCCACTACAGCATCTACAGACCTGCGAAAAAAGTTCAATTTTGCCAAAGCATCAGCCTCTGATGCTGCAGAACGTGACGTCAAGTACTATGTGGGTTGCAGTAAATGGCCAGACTATGAAGTTGTTGATAAAGAAAAGTAAATGCTTTGGCGGGGGCTGAGAGGTGGGGAGGACAACATGGCTAACTCCTCCATAATCAGATTGCCCTTCGGGTGATTTTTGGGCAACTCACTGAGTCTCAGCTCCAGAGAGAACTTCAGCAAGTCTAGTTTCTGACTGACTCATTCAAGCGGGCTTGAGCTTCTGAATGAGCTTTCTTCTCCGTCAGAATGAGCTTTCTTCTCTGTCAACTTCTAAGGGAAAACAATGCCTTTCATACACCAAGAAGAGCACAATTTGTTTTATCACCCAGCTTAAAAAAAGCAAAAAAAAATCCTGTGGTATCACATGCAATTGCATACAGAGTCAGAGAACCCTTGAACTCATACTAAAGGTGAGAGGGCTCGTCCGGGATTTGAAGCCGGGATCTCTAGCACCCAAAGCGAGAATCATACCCCTAGACCAACGAGCCTGACTGACAATAGATTTGGCTACTTGCGTACACTTGTAGAGTCACTGAATGCTGGCCTCTTACAGAATGGGAAGGCACTAGTTTTAATAGAAAGCGTTTGTCGTTAGGGAGCCACACTCCCTGGCAGGCAGCGATTCTGAGTTCGTTCTGTGCAAGGAAATAAGCGCTTGTCACCTGGCTGAATCTTGGCTATGTTGTAGTACAGATGAACACAAGCAGTAGTAAGGGTTTCAAAAACATGACAGTTTTGAGTTTGGCTCAGTGCTGCAAAAGGAAGGATCCAACCTTGTTGCTCTCGCTGCTTGGTCTGAAATCCCCGGGCTCGTCCGGGATTTGAACCCGGGACCACTCGCACCCAAAACGAGAATCATACCCCTAGACCAACGAGCCTCTTTTACATTAAGTCTTTCGGTAGGGCGCCACAAATTCAGTGAAGCCCATCTCAAAGACGGAACACGACCTGGCGTCGAGATACGAAAGTGTAGTTGTTTGAGCGTTAGAAACCCCTTGAGGCCAAATTACTGATCAAAGGAAAAAGAACTCCAGACAAGGCCCAGTGGCCTAATGGATAAGGCATCAGCCTCCGGAGCTGGAGATTGTGAGTTCAAGTCCCACCTGGGTAGTCTTTAATGGGCTATATTTAAGTTGGATGTTCGACAAATTCAAGGATGGTTTGTTCAAAGCAATAATGACCGCAAGATCTGAGTTAGCATAGAACGGACAAACTTCGGATAGCTGTGGTGGGGTTTTGTGTGCGTCAGACTGTCAGTGAATCATTCTTGCCTGCCCGTGCATGTGCCCTTTCAGGCTGAAATTACACAAAGCACTGTGCGCAAGAGGCCCAGTGGCCTAAGGGGAAAAGGCCCCTTCTTGCTTTTGCACTGGACCTACGACGAAGGCTTTGCGTACGAAAGCAGAGAGGCAGACTACACACAAAACAGGTGGGAAAGAGTCATGAACTTTAAATTAATCTAGTCATCGAAAAACATCATTCATACGTTTGTTTTGTCCATATAACCAAAATGGCTGTGTAATTGGAGAAAAACACATGGAACAGAAATGGCGGGCTCTAAATGTAAACAGCCGCATATAGGCTATGCCGTAGGCTTGACTTTGAACTAAAAGGCATCAGCCTCCCATCTAGGGAGGCTGTTACTAGGGCGTGCTTGTTGCGCTTGCTCTAAGCCGATGCTGCAAAAAGTCAATGAAAAGTTGTTCAAAGAAACTCCACAGAACAACAAGTATACCCGTGCTTAGCGTTTCTGCAAAAGAGCCACGGTAATTCAGTTAAGAGCGATTTAAAATGCTTTGAATCCCACTACAGCATCTACAGACCTGCGAAAAAAGTTCAATTTTGCCAAAGCATCAGCCTCTGATGCTGCAGAACGTGACGTCAAGTACTATGTGGGTTGCAGTAAATGGCCAGACTATGAAGTTGTTGATAAAGAAAAGTAAATGCTTTGGCGGGGGCTGAGAGGTGGGGAGGACAACATGGCTAACTTATCCATAATCAGATTGCCCTTCGGGTGATTTTTGGGCAACTCACTGAGTCTCAGCTCCAGAGAGAACTTCAGCAAGTCTAGCTTCTGACTGGACTCATTCAAGCGGGCTTGAGCTTCTGAATGAGCTTTCTTCTCCGTCAGAATGAGCTTTCTTCTCTGTCAACTTCTAAGGGAAAACAATGCCTTTCATACACCAAGAAGAGCACAATTTGTTTTATCACCCAGCTTAAAAAAAGAAAAAGAAAATCCTGTGGTATCACATGCAATTGCATACAGAGTCAGAGAACCCTTGAACTCATACTAAAGGTGAGAGGGCTCGTCCGGGAAAAGGCCACTTCTTGCTTTTGCACTGGACCTACGACGAAGGCTTTGCGTACGAAAGCAGAGAGGCAGACTACACACAAAACAGGTGGGAAAGAGTCGTGAACTTTAAATTAATCTAGTCTTCGAAAAACATCATTGATACGTTTGTTTTGTCCACATAACCAAAATGGCTGTGTAATTGGAGAAAAATACATGGAACAGAAATGGCGGGCTCTAAATGTAAACAGCTGCATAAAGGCTATGCCGTAGGCTTGACTTTGAACTAAAAGGCATCAGCCTCCCACCTAGGGAGGCTGTTACTAGGGCGTGCTTGTTGCGCTTGCTCTAAGCCGATGCTGCAAAAAGTCAATGAAAAGTTGTTCAAAGAAACTCCACAGAACAACAAGTATACCCGTGCTTAGCGTTTCTGCAAAAGAGCCACGGTAATTCAGTTAAGAGCGATTTAAAATGCTTTGAATCCCACTACAGCATCTACAGACCTGCGAAAAAAGTTCAATTTTGCCAAAGCATCAGCCTCTGATGCTGCAGAACGTGACGTCAAGTACTATGTGGGTTGCAGTAAATGGCCAGACTATGAAGTTGTTGATAAAGAAAAATAAATGCTTTGGCGGGGGCTGAGAGGTGGGGAGGACAACATGGCTAACTCCTCCATAATCAGATTGCCCTTCGGGTGATTTTTGGGCAACTCACTGAGTCTCAGCTCCAGAGAGAACTTCAGCAAGTCTAGTTTCTGACTGACTCATTCAAGCGGGCTTGAGTTTCTGAATGAGCTTTCTTCTCCGTCAGAATGAGCTTTCTTCTCTGTCAACTTCTAAGGGAAAACAATGCCTTTCATACACCAAGAAGAGCACAATTTGTTTTATCACCCAGCTTAAAAAAAGAAAAAAAAAATCCTGTGGTATCACATGCAATTGCATACAGAGTCAGAGAACCCTTGAACTCATACTAAAGGTGAGAGGGCTCGTCCGGGATTTGAAGCCGGGCTCTCTAGCACCCGAAGCGAGAATCATACCACTAGACCAACGAGCCTGCCTGACGCTGGATGGGGCTACTTGCGTACACTTGTACAGTCACCGAACGCTGGCCTCAAACAGAATGAGCAGGGACTAGTTTTAATAAGAGCGTTTGTCGTTAGGGAGCCGTACTCTCTGGCAGGCAGCGATTCAGAGTACGTTCTGTGCAGGAAATAAACGCTTGTCATCTGACTGGCTGCTTGTTCTGAAACTGCTGGGCTCGTCCGGGATTTGAACTCGGGACCCTAGGACCCTAGGACAAAACAAACGTATCAATGATGTTTTTCGATGACTAGATTAATTTAAAGTTCATGACTCTTTCCCACCTGTTTTGTGTGTAGTCTTCCTCTCTGCTTTCGTAGATTCGGCTACTTGCGTACACTTGTAGAGTCACTGAATGCTGGCCTCTTACAGAATGGGAAGGCACTAGTTTTAATAGAAAGCGTTTGTCGTTAGGGAGCCACACTCCCTGGCAGGCAGCGATTCTGAGTTCGTTCTGTGCAATGAAATAAGCGCTTGTCATCTGGCTGAATCTTGGCTATGTTGTAGTACAGATGAACACAAGCAGTAGTAAGGGTTTCAAAAACATGACAATTTTGAGTTTGGCTTAGTGCTGCAAAAGGAAGGATCCAACCTTGTTGCTCTCGCTGCTTGGTCTGAAATCCCCGGGCTCATCCGGGATTTGAACCCGGGACCTCTCGCACCCAAAGCGAGAATCATACCCCTAGACCAACGAGCCTCTTTTACATTAAGTCTTTCGGGAGGGCGCCACAAATTCAGTGAAGCAAATCTCAAAGACGGAACACGACCTGGCGTCGAGATACGAAAGTGTAGCTGTTTAAGCGTTAGAAACCCCTTGAAGCCAAATTACTGATCAAAGGAAAAAAAACTCCAGACAAGGCCCAGTGGCCTAATGGATAAGGCATCAGCCTCCGGAGCTGGAGATTGTGAGTTCAAGTCCCATCTGGGTCGTCTTTAATGGGCTATATTTAAGTTGGATGTTCGACAAATTCAAGGATGGTTTGTTCAAAGCAATAATGACCGCAAGATCTGAGTTAGCATAGAACGGACAAACTTCGGATAGCTGTGGTGGGGTTTTGTGTGCGTCAGACTGTCAGTGAATCATTCTTGCCTGCCCGTGCATGTGCCCTTTCAGGCTGAAATTACACAAAGCACTGTGCGCAAGAGGCCCAGTGGCCTAAGGGGAAAAGGCCACTTCTTGCTTTTGCACTGGACCTACGACGAAGGCTTTGCGTACGAAAGCAGAGAGGCAGACTACACACAAAACAGGTGGGAAAGAGTCATGAACTTTAAATTAATCTAGTCATCGAAAAACATCATTGATACGTTTGTTTTGTCCATATAACCAAAATGGCTGTGTAATTGGAGAAAAACACATGGAACAGAAATGGCGGGCTCTAAATGTAAACAGCCGCATATAGGCTATGCCGTAGGCTTGACTTTGAACTATAAGGCATCAGCCTCCCACCAAGGAAGGCTGTTACTAAGGCGTGCTTGTTGCGCTTGCTCTAAGCCGATGCTGCAAAAAGTCAATGAAAAGTTGTTCAAAGAAACTCCACAGAACAACAAGTATACCCGTGCTTAGCGTTTCTGCAAAAGAGCCACGGTAATTCAGTTAAGAGCGATTTAAAATGCTTTGAATCCCACTACAGCATCTACAGACCTGCGAAAAAAGTTCAATTTTGCCAAAGCATCAGCCTCTCATGCTGCAGAACGTGACGTCAAGTACTATGTGGGTTCATCGGGAGGGAGAGGCGAAGAATGAAAATAAAACTTAGTAAAGAAAGGAAAAGAAAAGAAACGCGGTGTAAAGCTCCCTAAGGAGCCATGGGACCGGAAACCTCTCACAGGGAAAGTGCTCTCTTAGAAACTTGTCAGTCTCTTATAGAGAGGAGGGGTTCACGCCTGCTTCGCGTATGTGAACCAATCATCTTAGAGCATCTCCAGCGGGAAAAGTTCTTCTTTGTCTTGTCAGGATAATTTAAGATGGTATAACATTTTGTCATTTCTAGCCAGAAAGATTGTACACACAGAACAATACATTTTACTGTAATATCCTATGTATGACTTGTTTAGTCAAAACAAGACGGTCAAACAGGTACCAAGAATGGCCGGAAAGAGTAGAAGAAACATAAAGTTACATTCATATGCAGAATTACACACATTTAATGTTCACTCACATGACTATAAAGCCATAATACCAGCTACTATGACCTAGGAAAGATCAAATTCATGTTTATACATTTCTTAAGTGGTTATACTTATAGAAAATATAAGATTGCAGAGTCTATTCCTCTTTCTTTATCAGAATTCAAGTGGGAGCTGTGATTCCCTTGGAATTCCTTTTGGGGGTCATAAAGTTTTATGACCTAGCAAGAGGGAGAGTTACAGAAGAAGATACTGTTAGGTAATCTTTCTTTAGAAATACACTTAAGATTTGAAGTTACAGACCAGTCTCCGATTACATCTATAGAATAGGACAAAACTAATTAGATATGCATGCATACAGGAAGGTTAGATACAATTCTGTGTTATATACATTAAGGACATTCCTATCCTAAGTTGCACACAAAGGACGTTTGTGTGCGGGTATGTGTGGTGTGTGTGTGTGTGTATCCTTAGGGTATATTGTCCATCCCTGGTGTGCACCACGTGAGGGTTTGAGAACAACGGGGACCTGTTTCTTGATTGCGCAATGCGTCATAAATGGAGTTAATCAATGACCTGCTGGCAGACATTGGGGCACCATTTCACATGATTCAAGGTTTTGTGAATTAAACATATATGTGTTCATATTTGTTCAGTAGTGAAAGGAAAACAGGATTCGGTCAGTCGCTACATATTCCCCCTTTTCGTCGGATGAAGTCCCTGTGTGAACATCATCGGACGACAATCATCACAATGGCCGACTGGCAGGTGAATCCTGATGGTCATGTAGCAGGTGGACCATGGTAGTAGGGTAGCAGGTGGAACCTGATGGTAGGATGGCAGGTGGATCTTAAAGCTGAGGATTCAGCTCGATGAGGTTTGGCGTGGTCTCTGACTTGGCACCCCTTTCCGGGGATTCCGTCTGAGACCTTCAGGCACGGCTTTCGTGAGTTCGGCTGTGTCGCATCTGGTGGAGTCTTCTGTACAGAATGAATGCCACTCATAGTGTCAGAGTGTGGCTGATTACCTGTAGAGATGCACAGCACAATGTCGGCTGAGGTCCTAGGACCGCAGATGAAGTGTTCAGAACGGGAAGTCGAGACAGTGCTTGGATGGCTGTGTTGACCGGAGCAATGTCAATGAATTGGGACCCCCTTTCCTCGATCCAGAGTTCCAGTTCTGGATCTAAGGTGAAGTTGTAGTTCTTGAAGGATGGGAGTTCCAGTGCTGTCTGGTACTCTTTGCTCGGAAGATGGTACAATGCCAGATCATATGCGGAGACCAGCATAGTTAGCACAAGGCTTAAGGGTTTCAACTACGGTGGGATTCTACCCGTGGCTGGGCTGTCTTTTGAGGAGTTAACCTCCCAAAGCATGTCTGTTATCAGGGCTGTAACCAGCTGAGTTTGGGCAAAGTCATTCTGGAAGACAGTAAACAGCGGTTTCATGCAGTTCCTGGTCTGATTCAGCAGGATGCTGTGAGTGTTGAGAATGACCACGTTCCTCTCAATGTCTTGCCGATGGTTTGCAAAGATGCACTCTGCGTGGTGAGTTGCTCTTTTAGCTGTGAATGTTCAGTCTGAATTTCAACCACATGCTGTTTCACAGTGGCTATGTTTGCTGTGTGGACACTTGGCATACCAGTGTCGAACAGAGTTCTGGCGGCAGCTAGGGGTCCGAGCAACGCTCCCAGGAACCGTTTTGAGTGTTAGTTGGTGCTTAAGAGTCCTGATTGTGTAACAGTCACTTTCCCAAGTTGGTTGGACATGTGTTCGACCTTGGCCTTGGCGTGAGAGAGGGAGTCCTCTGTCCATCGGGCACTTGCCCAGCCGTATTGGGCTACGGTGCTGGGGTAGTGTGCTCTGTAGGCCTTGTGGGGCTGGATGAGTCGAACATGCGCTTGATGGGTGTAGGTCCTGCAGTCGGTGATCAGGAGTCTCAGTTGTTCTCTCGGTGGCAGCTGTCCTCTGGATGGCTGACAGCACGGCATGGCGAACCACAGCAGCAACCTGTTACAGACAACAGGGAGAGAGAGAAAGAAAGGGGAGGAAAAAGCCAGCGAGGGTTGTCTTTGGTTGGACAAGGCAGTCTCTTTATTTCATGGGTGGCAAATAGGTTTAGCTTGCCTAGGCCCATGTTTTGCCACATCTTACTGCTGGCATGTCGCTTGCCTCTGTGTATTGTCAGTGGCTCTGGTGCTGTGGTTTGCAGCGCATGATGCGTCATGGACGTACATTGGCCTTAACCCCCCTTTGCGCCGTTGCATTACACGTCTTTGCGTTGTGGTGTCAGACGGTGCACAAATAGAATGTAGCTCTGTGCACGCAGCATGTGCTTGGTGTCATGCCGTGTTCTGAGTAACTGGTTGTCAGTGAGTGTAGACGGCAGTCAAGGGTTGGTTGGAGGGGTCTGAGAGGTGGTGAAGCAAAGTCTTTATTGTGTCAGAAGCCCGCATGTTCGTTATGTTTGTGTTTGTAAACAGCGGAGCTAGCATAAACTGCTGTGAGGTAGACAGTTTAGGTTGTAAAGTTCTTATGCTGTGTGTAATCACTTCAAACTTCAGGGTGGGTGGGCAGGTTTGAAGTGACCACAGCTAGTCGTTTAGTGCGCCAGGCTTGGTGAGGGTATGGGTTTGGTCATTCAAGTCTTTGTCAAGGCCCGGTTGCCTTGAGTGTCCTTTCACCTTTTTCCAGTAGACAATCATGTTGTTTTTTCTTGTGATGTAATCGCAAGCCTGGAACCGGTGTTGGTGTGCGACAGGCATGTGGTTTGAAGTCTTACAGCCATTTTGTTTCCGGTCTGGAAGTTGGTATGGGAAACTGAGTCTGGCATAGTTAAAGTCTGTGCCCATAAGGAGTTCTTTGATGTTATGCGTCAACGCGATGTGCAGCGTTATGAGGATGGCTGCTACCTCAGCATATTGTGATGACTGCGGGCCCAACTTGTATGTCGGGCCCACGGTATGTCATTTACCTACAGCATGCCCGCACCTGATTGACGGGTGCCCTCATGGTGGTAGGAACATCCATCGATGTAGGCTGTGGGCATACCTTGACACGCATTCTCTTTAAAGTACCTGTGACAGGTCAGTTGTTGTTGTTGGGGTTTTTCTACATCCACCGTCGCAGCTGGTGTGTTATCAGAGCAGTTTTGGCAGGCTGCCAGGCCGTGGCCTAGCGCAGACTTGTGATTTTGAGCATAACGTGCCTCAACATTGCACCCCTGGAGGGCCATTAACCATGTGGTTATGCATGAATTGGTGACCACGCCATCTCGGATGCACTGGCTCCAATGGGCTCCAATGTAGTTGGAGAATCTCTGGATGGCCCATACAGTGCAGAGCAGAGCTTTTTCACAGTCTGAGAATTTAGTTTCTGGTGAGAGAAGTGTCTTGCTGGCATATGTAACGACTCCTTTGTCTTGATCATGCCTTTGGTACAGGCCAGCACTGAGACAGTGGTTGGAGAACCCAGCTTCTAGATAGAACTCTTTTTGTGGGTCAGAGTAAGCCAGACATGTAGCTGTGCATAAGTGTCGTTTTAGCTCATTCAAGGTATTGTCTTTAATTTCTGTCCATACAAATGGGCAGTCAGTTTTCAGAAGGGCAGTTAGAGGTTTCGCAATGTCTGAGTAGCTTTTGCTGAGCTGCCGTGAGTAATTGCGCACCCATAGAAAGCTTGTAGCTTGAGATGTTGGTGGGTGGCTTGATGTTTTGAACAGCTTGAATACGGCTGGACTGCGGTTCGATGCCTTGTGATCCGATGAGTGGGGCCACATAGTTGACTTTGGTTCGACACCACTGTCCTTTGTGGAGGGCGTTCTTGGCGCCGGCAGTGGATAATTGGTTCAAAACAGTCTATCTCTTTCAGGTGGTCAGCCACTGTTGTGCTTTTCATGAGAGCATCATCAACGTAGATAAGGTTACCTCTCATTCTGGCATCTGGGCATGCTTTGTTCAGGAAGATGTTGAACTCAGTAGGTGAGTTGGCATAGCCTAACGGGTACCTGGTGAAAGTGACTTGTCGGTTGCCGAACGTGAATGCTAGCTAGTGCTGGTCTTCAGGATGCACAGGTATGGTCCAGAATCCAGAGGCCACATCAAGTGTTGAGAAGATTGTGGCTCCTCTGATTCTGGGTATTCCTTGCTCCAGCTGGGTCATGGGCCATCGGGACAGTGGCACCTGTTGATTCAGTTTCCTGCAGTCATTGGTGGGTCGCCACTTGCCGTTTGGTTTGAGGACGGGCCAGATGGGGGCAGAATGGGTGCTGTTGCATGGACGGATGACACCTTTTTCAAGCCTGGATACGATGATCTCTCACACCGGTTCGTGTGAAGCGATGGGGATCTTGTACTGCCTGACAAAAGTGGGAGGAGCATTAGGGTGCGTTGGGATGCGCACAGTGTGGAGTTCGGTGAGACCACAATCTAAAGAGTCTTTGGCAAAGGATGCTTTGAACTTGTAAAGGACTTGTCTGAGTCTTTGTAGATCTGCATCATTTTTAATTGCGTCAGCGTCTTTTAGAATTTGCTGAACTTGAGACTCAAATCCTGGGAACGGCTCCTATGTTGGTGTGTCGTCTGTCGTGTTGGCAGGCAGAGGTGCAGCAGTGTCGTCAGTCCTGCAAGCAAGCTGTCTGGAGACTGTGTATACTGCAAGGTGTTGGTCCTCTGTCAGTGCTGTTCTGCATACCTGGTCTTTGTCCATTGGCATGACCGAAGTGACGGAGATGAGTTTGAAGGGTGCTGTGAACACTGTGTGGTTTGTGCTCCCTTCGGGTATCATTGAAGATGGGATGGGCCCAATGATTGGTAGTGTGAGTTCAAAGTCATGGAAGTCATGGCTCACTAGCCATCCCACCCGATAGACTTTTGGAATGGTGGTGTCCATCGCCACGCAGTTGTTGAAAAGGATGTAGACTACACGCGATGACACTTCAGTAAGGGGTATGGCTTCCAGCGTGAGTCCAAGTTCAACACATTCGGGTGAAGGTTGAAAGAAGCCCAGCGTGTGGTTTAGGGTTTGACCACAATGCATGTTGAGCTGGACGGCGACCCCTTTGGTGTAAGCTGGTATAGCAGTGTCCTGTTCGTTGATTAGGGTGCCAACCTCTGGAATGGTCTGACCTGACAGGAGGTTCTCAGTGTTGGTTGGAACAACAGGGGGCTGTAAAGTCAATGGGGCCCACACTACCTCATTAATGATGTCCACATGAGCCTTGAGGTGAGTCAGGATGTCTACTTCAATGTAGACATCATGGGGCGGGTCCGGAAGGACCAGGAAGTAATGGGTCAGACACCGGTGGTTCCAGTTCAGGTTCAAAGCGCAGACACCTTTGGCCGTAACCATGGTTGATGGGTACGTGTTTAAAGGAAAACGGGTGCGCTTGCTGGCAGAAGGAAGGTCTGGTGTGTCTTAATGCGAGCATTGAATAGTGAGACACTGATGGCTGAGTGTTCATTTTTTAGGTGTGCATTGGGTGGATCAGACTCATACAATCAATTGTCAGGTGAATGTGAGCTAACTGTTCAAGCCTGATGTCATTTTGGCTGTATGACTGCACGTTCAGTTCACAAGTTTGAGGTGTAAGAGTTCGATCTTGTCTCTTAGCTTGAAATTGGAGTCTTTTTGAAAAGGTGAGATGAGATCACCGTAAGATGTGATGCTGTGTGTTCCCTGCTCACTTGCTTTTCCAACGTGATGTTCAGGAGGAGTTACCGGCCCACCCCCTTTTCGACCAGGTTGCCCAGGAATGTTGTCATTGGGGCAGGTGTGACGATCAATGGGTGGTTAGGACCGGGTTTGTGTGGCTGTCTGCGGGTGTAGATAGCCAAAACAGCATTTTCTGGTACCTTGGGATAGTGGTACCTGATATGAGGAAGTGTGCTGTCTCATTCAGGGTGTGCAGCTGTCAGCTGTGGAGCTTGGGTGATGCTGTCACCTTGTGATATGACAGTTAGCTCTGTGGTCTTTGGCTGAGGAGCAGTGTTCGGGGTGCTTGGCTCAGTCAGTTGGTAGACAGACCGGGCGTTGGTTTCAGTTCTTATGCTTAGACATAAGATGTGTGGTTTGTCTTTCTTGCGAGTTTTCTGTAAAGAAGCTCTTTCAGCACCTTCAGGATCTCTGCCCTCTCTGACGTGGCTGCACTGTTTTGATCTGATGTGGGCTCAGACTTGGGCTTACCAGTGGCATGTTGAGAGGGGTTCCGATGCTGGCTTTCTGGGCTTGATGCTCCGGACAATGGGGATCGGCTTTTTCTGGGTCGCCGGCTGGCTTCCCAGGTGGCTCCACCCCTTGGGTTGTTGGATGGGTGTTGCCGGTCCCAGAATCTTTCAGAGCGTCCGCTCTGGTGCTTCGGTCGAGAACCATTGCGGTTGTACTGCCCTCTGCTGGCTTGGAACTGTCTTGACTCTCTGTACAAAGGTCTGTGGTGTTGTGGGGCGCCCTCTAGAGTCAGCTCTGAATAGTGTTCGGAGACAGGGAAGATGGTGTGGTTTTTTACAGTGTTTTTGGACACAATTTTTTGCTTGACATAAGCTTTGTGGGCCAAGTCTCGTAGCTGAACCCGGGACCTCTCGCACCCAAAGCGAGATTCATACCCCTAGACCAACGAGCCTCTTTTACATTAAGTCTTTCGGGAGGGCGCCACAAATTCAGTGAAGCCCATCTCAAAGACGGAACACGACCTGGCGTCGAGATACGAAAGTGTAGTTGTTTGAGCGTTAGAAACCCCTTGAAGCCAAATTACTGATCAAAGGAAAAAGAACTCCAGACAAGGCCCAGTGGCCTAACGGCGGGCTCTAAATGTAAACAGCCGCATATAGGCTATGCCGTAGGCTTGACTTTGAACTAAAAGGCATCAGCCTCCCACCTAGGGAGGCTGTTACTAGGGCGTGCTTGTTGCGCTTGCTCTAAGCCGATGCTGCAAAAAGTCAATGAAAAGTTGTTCAAAGAAACTCCACAGAACAACAAGTATACCCGTGCTTAGCGTTTCTGCAAAAGAGCCACGGTAATTCAGTTAAGAGCGATTTAAAATGCTTTGAATCCCACTACAGCATCTACAGACCTGCGAAATAGTTCAATTTTGCCAAAGCATCAGCCTCTGATGCTGCAGAACGTGACGTCAAGTACTATGTGGGTTGCAGTAGATGGCCAGACTATAAACTGAAATCCGGGATTTGAAGCCAGGATCTCTAGCACCCGAAGCGAGAATCATACCCCTAGACCAACGAGCCTGCCTGACGCTGGATGGGGCTACTTGCGTACACTTGTACAGTCACCGAACGCTGGCCTCAAACAGAATGAACAGGGACTAGTTTTAATAAGAGCGTTTGTCGTTAAGGAGCCGTACTCTCTGGGAGGCAGCGATTCAGAGTACGTTCTGTGCAGGAAATAAATGCTTGTCATCTGACTGGCTGCTTGTTCTGAAACTGCTGGGCTCGTCCGGGATTTGAACCCGGGACCTCTCGCACCCGAAGCGAGAATCATACCCCTAGACCAACGAGCCTGACTGACAATAGATTCGGCTACTTGCGTACCCTTGTAGAGTCACTTGTAAGGGGTGTACAGTTAAAGACCCAGAACCAGATATGAAGAATGAAGACCCAGTGTCAGAATTATAAAAAATTAGAGAAATTATTTACTGAAGATAGTTTGCAGTTTCATCAGCAGAAGTCAGCTTCAATACTCGCACAGGAGTTCATAGGCCGCCCCCCTTACAGTTACAAAGATCACAGCAGTTATACCATTTCCAAGGTCTAAGCTACGTCATTGCTTACAGGTTGAATGATTCTCATTGGCTAAGAAACATTAAGAGCCTAAACAATTTAACACATGTGAGGAGATAGGGGTGCCTATCGCCATTAGTCAAGATAGTTGTCGTCCACTCATTAGATTTAGGTCTGTGGTGGCCTCGCAGGTTAGAGAAGGGCGCCGGGGTGTCTGGTCCGAACGTCCAGAACCTACATAGAATGTCATACGCACACACACACACACATAACAGACACTAGCAAATAACAGCTCCCATCAAGGCTGAAGAGAGTCTGAGCTCCTTATTATCAGTTAAGTATACCAAAACATAATGCTAAAACATTCACTCATTTGGGAGAAAATCACTGGCATTTACTCCGAAGGAAGGAAATATACTGGAAAGAATACATTTTAATACAACAATTAAAGTTCGATATAGTAACGCTCAATATAGCTTGACCATATGTCCAGCGAAGAATCATATGTGTCCACGCTGCCTTTAGGACCCTCTACTGATACCAGAGAAAGAGACAAACGGCCTTGTGGGTTACGTGGCCTTCGTGTCCTGCGTGTACTGCGTGCAATCTCAAAGTAAGATTGGAATGCACCTAAAAGAAACTGGTTACTTACATCACATGCATTTAAGACAATATAATTTCACAAGCACAAAGAATATAAAAATTATTATGTGATAATGAATATATTTGATTATTGATTTTTATAAAGGAATATATTATAGGATATGATTATAGATGTATTTGAAGAGGCAAGGGATTTTGATTATAGATGTATTTGAAGAGGCAAGGGATTTTGACCAACCCTTCAGTCCCCCGTTTTAGACCAATGTGGGGTCCAATACCGCCACGTCTGGTCTAACCAGTGAGGTCACTCCGGAAGGGAGGAGTGGTGACGCATGCTCCCCTGACGGGTCACACTTGTCTCTTCACCTCGTCACGGACATGCTGGATACTAAAGATTCCAGTCCCCATTAAGAGGCTCTCCCACCTTACGCTCACAACAGGACATCAATGTCATTCTTCCTCAGTTTATCAGTCAGGTTAAAATTTTTATAAAACACATAACTGATTACGAAACAAGTACATATTTATTCTCTGGAAGCCAGGCTAAATAGGCAAGCACTATTGCTGTATTCCTAGCATGGGCTAGATCCACAGTCACTACTCAGATCCTAAATAAAGACATTGTCTATAATCATGAATACCAGAATATAAGCACTAGGTTTTTTTTTTTTTTTTAATTTTTTTTAAAATAAAATTATGATTTCCAAATCCTTTTATTATAAACAAAGTTGGATGGTCAATCCATTATTTTCACTACCCCTTTTATAGACCCTTTAGGTTCAAAACACAATGGTTGTCTAACTAAAAATAAACAACAAACAAATAAAATATTAATAATTAAGGCCCATAATAATCGATGTAAGCACTTTAAGTCTTTACTGAAATCATCCTTCAGTTTACAGTCACATAGCATGTACCATTTTAATTGTATAACATCTTATACCCTTTTTTGTTTGTTTCAAAAATAGAAATAAAATAAAACAAATTCACATCATAATTTCAGTCATTATTTTACCACTAAAATATAGGATTGTTCCCCATTCTGCTTAATAAAGCTTTTGTTCATTCCTTATCCTTATATCACTTGAATCCCTGTCAATCATACAATGTCTTGAATGAAACTCACTTTTCCATACCATTTAAACTTAATTTGACTTCCATAAATTCTATCAGAAATTGTATTTTCATAACATACATTTTTTTTCTACTATATTTCTTCCATCTTGCCCTACATGCCAGTTCCTTCTGCATCCGAGTCTCTCACCACTGTCAGCCTAGTGACACTTAAAGTTCCCTCGTTAGGGAAATCATGGTATTTTATTAATTCTTCAATACTCTTGTTTTCTTATCATTAACTTCAACTTTATTTTTCATTATAACTACTTCTCACAGTATTTGTCTCATTCCACTTATCTTTACAGTTTTACAGAAACCAAAATATTATGTTACTCAGATCCCAGCCCACAGCCATATAGCTGCTTTCTCTTTTTACCTTTATTAAATTGTAGTTTTCTTAGACATCTAATGTCATACATACATTTAATGGATTGAGAAATAAAACCTTTTCTTTTTAGAAGTTATATTCACTCCTCCTTTGTTCGCCCTCCGGCCTTTCAATAAAAATGAGGGAGCTCACTCTGGATAATTTGGATAGTGACTTAACCAATGTGTCACTTTGTCTCTCTGCCGTCAAGTCTATATATACATATATATATATATATTTTTCCTACGTTTATCCTTATGATCCCACCTAGTTGTCTATTTAAATTTAGACCCTCAGTTGAATTTAGACAAGAGTTTTACCCCAGAATGGACGGCAATCTTCTTTACAATTCCATTTTATATAAAATACTAATCCAGAGAGTAATTCAGTTCAATATCATAAATGACAAAAGCATTCATAATTACCAATAGCAGACAGAGCTGGAGAACCACTCCAATTAAAGCTCGTCCCATGTTCTGCATTGTCTTTTCATCAGATTGACTTAGAATTATCAACTTTTTTAAAGTTGGTCATTTCACTTAACCCATCTGTAATGATAAAACACTAATTCCAGAGGTTAATGACACAATATCCTCAAAATCAGGAAATAATAGTACCCCAAACTAATACATACAAGACATAAAGTGCTGTCACCATCACACGCACTCATACTAGACACACATATGTTAACTGTTCATTTTCAATGTTCATTTTTCTTTATATTATTGCTAAAAGATTTAAATTTTAAATAAGATTTTAAACTTCCCATTTTCCTGTAGCTTCTACCTAATTTTACATGGTCTCTTAACCAGTTTCAAAGCATGCCTGTTCATTATTCATTAGAATTTAACGAGGTCAGCTGGGTTGTTTTGTTTCATTATCATTATTTTGCTTCAGCTTGCTCTAGCAGGCCGATGACAGAAAGACAGACACAGTTACCATCCCTTCCTCCGCTCAAGCAGTCTCTCTCACTATAAATAAATTTCTAAGACTGTAACTTATATAAAATGTAATATTAAATTCGTTACAATAATCTTTGACCATTTTCTTCAACAAAATCTGTTGTTCTCTGGAGCTCAGGAAAGACACAATCAAGAGTCACCAGGGCCATTTGGACTGCCTAATAGTTGTAACACAGGGAGACAGGTTAATAACAACAGTATTTAATCACTTAAATCCATTTACCATCTTAAAAGCAGCAACCTAGCTACTCAGTGGATTTACATCACAACCGTACATTCAGTGTACATTTCCGTCGGCCCCGCCCCCGTTTCATGGTGGGGACTAAGATCAGACAAAGAAGTTACTGGTCCTAAAATAACCTAATCAAAGATGTCACTACAAATAGCTTATCACTTATGACACCGACTCAGGTAACAGCTTTTAGCTGACATTGAATGAGAGAGAGACATTGAATGAGAGAGGGACTGGTACACTGCACTCTCATGAACGTCTAACTTTATCTACCATCTTTTAACTCTATCCCAGCTTAAGGCATCTTTGCCAGATATTACATACAGTTTCAAATAAACATATTATTTATATTTGTCTTTTGCCCAAACATCAGGAAATTTAGGCATTACAAATTTCCACTCAGATTGAGTCTGTTGCACTGGCAGTTTCAGTCACAGCACACATCAGATTCAGATAAGCAAACTGTTTCATTACAGCCAATAACAACCTTATCTTTTGAAAGCAAAACATCAGCTTCTAGTTCTTTCATGGTCAACTTTTCAAGCTGTTTGTTTAATCAGCATTTAGCAACTGTTAATCCAGTACTGCTTCTGCTTAATTGTTCTTACATAAAAAATAATTATTCTAGTTCTCAATAACGTTTCACATTTCTCAATCTCAATTTTAATTGTCAAGTTCTCAACCATAGTTTAATATTTGACTTTAGTTTTCTCTTGGAGTTTATCAATCTCCAATTAGGATTCACACTATAAGTTTGACGAGGCAAGCACTCTCTGCTTGTGATACTTTTGCAGTTATTGTAAATCATCTGTGAGATTAGTCTCTATATATCATCTAAAACCTTTTTAAAATGTTTAATTACAACACAATCATCCTTTTAGTTACTTTGATATATTTTGCAACTCACATCTGTTGGAGTCATTAATTTTACATCAACCTGTATTCATCAATTCACTTATAAAAATTACTATTATAGAAATTACTATTATAGATATTTTCTTCAAAAGGATTCACTTTAAGACTTCAATCTTTTGACCTTTTTATCTCTTATTTCTCAGACGAAAAATGTCACTGTCATCATTTAAACACTGATCTACTTTCAAACCAATATTATTACCAAAAATGTGTTGTCATTTTATCACATTTTAAACACCTTCTCGGTGGGCATTTACGTATTAAATGGTCCTGATGACCACCATTAAAACACTCTCGGCTCCAACTTACTGCACACCCTTGAATCAGTGTGTGTCCCATTCAGGAATGCAAACAGAGCCACTGATTAAGCAGTTCTCTGTATTCTTTTACCGTCCACCAGTGGCTGATTTAATCATAATAGCCCAATCATAATCTTCATCATTATTATTGGCTGAACATTAATTTTCATAAGCTGCAAAATATTCTAAGTTTTTTTCACAAAGTGTCTGTTTAACTTTAGTCACACTTGTCCAAGGAAATGATCTTCGACCCATAATTTAATATACTTGCTTTTTGTAATCATCGTAAGCAATACAAGGCTAAACATTTTAATTTTTCAGTTTCTTTGTTTGTTTGTAGCCAGTCAAGTTGTTGTTTAAATTTCCAAACAGAAGCAAAACTTATCAAGACAACCATTTACTTAATAATTTCTGCAAATTTCTCTGAAGTGAGGGCTTCAGAGCACAGCTGCTTACAGCGTTCGCTCTTTTCTGTCTCACTATTAGTTTCAGGACTGTTCAGGTTACTGATCAAGTTACTCAGTTTGTCTGCCATATCTTAATAACAGTTCAAACTCACCTGAAGTCATTGCAGAAATGGAGGCGGCGATCTTTGAACAACACAGCTTGGCTTCTCCGTGATGAAACTGCAGAGTATACTCCAAAATCACAGTTACATATACTGGTCCATGCCAATTTGAGTCACAACTTTTTTTTTTCTTTTTTTTTTTCTCTCGGGATCGTTCCTGATGCATCCCTGGCAAACAACCCTATTTTTGTTAGTATCCCTAACTGCCTGATTCACTAAATTCGGGGATCCCCTATCTGAGACGGAAGAGATTGAGCAGGTTTACGGTGTCACTGGACCTCCCGTCCAGGGACGTACTCTGCTGGGGTGGTGCTACACCATTATTGCCAGCGGGGCCCCCACAGAGCACGCTTCGCTTGCGCTGTCTGCTGCCGTTACCCTTAACGACGCTCTCAGCGACTTCTTATCCTCTCAGCAGTAGGCCTACAACTTACTCCTTCACTCGCCTCATCGGAGTGAAGGCTACTTACTCCTTCACTCGCCTCATCGGAGTGAAGGCTCTCCCGCTCTCCTTCAAAATCTCTTCCAGTCAGACAGCCCTAACAATTAATAAAAGCTTACTACCTTGTGTGTTGATTTGCCAGAGATATCACCACGGAATGATTGCCCGCCGCATCCTCCACCAAACTGTAAGGGGTGTACAGTTAAAGACCCAGAACCAGATATGAAGAATGAAGACCCAGAGTCAGAATTATAAAAAATTAGAGAAAATATTTACTGAAGATAGTTTGCAGTTTCATCAGCAGAAGTCAGCTTCAATACTTGCACAGGAGTTCGTAGGCCGCCCCCCTTACAGTTACAAAGATCACAGCAGTTATACCATTTCCAAGGTCTAAGCTACGTCATTGCTGACAGGTTGAATGATTCTCATTGGCTAAGAAACATTAAGAGCCTAAACAATTTAACACATGTGAGGAGATAGGGGTGCCTATCGCCATTAGTCAAGATAGTTGTCGTCCACTCATTAGATTTAGGTCTGTGGTGGCCTCGCAGGTTAGAGAAGGGCGCCGGGGTGTCTGGTCCGAACGTCCAGAACCTACATAGAATGTCATACGCACACACACACACACATAACAGACACTAGCAAATAACAGCTCCCATCAAGGCTGAAGAGAGTCTGAGCTCCTTATTATCAGTTAAGTATACCAAAACATAATGCTAAAACATTCACTCATTTGGGAGAAAAACAGATCACTGGCATTTACTCTGAAGGAAGGAAATATACTGGAAAGAATACATTTTAATACAACAATTAAAGTTCGATATAGTAACGCTCAATATAGCTTGACCATATGTCCAGCGAAGAATCATATGTGTCCACGCTGCCTTTAGGACCCTCTACTGATACCAGAGAAAGAGACAAACGGCCTTGTGGGTTACGTGGCCTTCGTGTCCTGCGTGTACTGCGTGCAATCTCAAAGTAAGATTGGAATGCACCTAAAAGAAACTGGTTAATTACATCACATGCATTTAAGACAATATAATTTCACAAGCACAAAGAATATAAAAATTATTATGTGATAATGAATATATTTGATTATTGATTTTTATAAAGGAAGTATATAAGCATTCAAAAGGATATGATTATAGATGTATTTGAAGAGGCAAGGGGATTTTGACCAACCCTTCACACTGAATGCTGGCCTCTTACAGAATGGGAAGGCACTAGTTTTAATAGAAAGCGTTTGTCGTTAGGGAGCCACACTCCCTGGCAGGCAGCGATTCTGGGTTCGTTCTGTGCAAGGAAATAAGCGCTTGTCATCTGGCTGAATCTTGGCTATGTTGTAGTACAGATGAACACAAGCAGTAGTAAGCTTATAGTAGTAAGGCCTAATGGATAAGGCATCAGCCTCCGGAGCTGGAGATTGTGAGTTCAAGTCCCACCTGGGTCGTCTTTAATGGGCTATATTTAAGTTGGATGTTCGACAAATTCAAGGATGGTTTGTTCAAAGCAATAATGACCGCAAGATCTGAGTTAGCATAGAACGGACAAACTTCGGATAGCTGTGGTGGGGTTTTGTGTGCGTCAGACTGTCAGTGAATCATTCTTGCCTGCCCGTGCATGTGCCCTTTCAGGCTGAAATTACACAAAGCACTGTGCGCAAGAGTCCCAGTGGCCTAAGGGGAAAAGGCCACTTCTTGCTTTTGCACTGGACCTACGACGAAGGCTTTGCGTACGAAAGCAGAGAGGCAGACTACACACAAAACAGGTGGGAAAGAGTCATGAACTTTAAATTAATCTAGTCATCGAAAAACATCATTGATACGTTTGTTTTGTCCATATAACCAAAATGGCTGTGTAATTGGAGAAAAACACATGGAACAGAAATGGCGGGCTCTAAATGTAAACAGCCGCATATAGGCTATGCCGTAGGCTTGACTTTGAACTAAAAGGCATCAGCCTCCCACCTAGGGAGGCTGTTACTAGGGCGTGCTTGTTGCGCTTGCTCTAAGCCGATGCTGCAAAAAGTCAATGAAAAGTTGTTCAAAGAAACTCCACAGAACAACAAGTATACCCGTGCTTAGCGTTTCTGCAAAAGAGCCACGGTAATTCAGTTAAGAGCGATTTAAAATGCTTTGAATCCCACTACAGCATCTACAGACCTGCGAAAAAAGTTCAATTTTGCCAAAGCATCAGCCTCTGATGCTGCAGAACGTGACGTCAAGTACTATGTGGGTTGCAGTAAATGGCCAGACTATGAAGTTGTTGATAAAGAAAAGTAAATGCTTTGGCGGGGGCTGAGAGGTGGGGAGGACAACATGGCTAACTCCTCCATAATCAGATTGCCCTTCGGGTGATTTTTGGGCAACTCACTGAGTCTCAGCTCCAGAGAGAACTTCAGCAAGTCTAGTTTCTGACTGACTCATTCAAGCGGGCTTGAGCTTCTGAATGAGCTTTCTTCTCCGTCAGAATGAGCTTTCTTCTCTGTCAACTTCTAAGGGAAAACAATGCCTTTCATACACCAAGAAGAGCACAATTTGTTTTATCACCCAGCTTAAAAAAAGAAAAAAAAATCCTGTGGTATCACATGCAATTGCATACAGAGTCAGAGAACCCTTGAACTCATACTAAAGGTGAGAGGGCTCGCCCGGGATTTGAAGCCGGGATCTCTAGCACCCGAAGCGAGAATCATACCACTAGACCAACGAGCCTGCCTGACGCTGGATGGGGCTACTTGCGTACACTTGTACAGTCACTGAACGCTGGCCTCAAACAGAATGAGCAGGGACTAGTTTTAATAAGAGCGTTTGTCGTTAGGGAGCCGTACTCTCTGGCAGGCAGCGATTCAGAGTACATTCTGTGCAGGAAATAAACGCTTGTCATCTGACTGTGTTGTAGTACAGATGAACACAAGCAGTAGTAAGGGTTTCAAAAACATGACAGTTTTGAGTTTGGCTCAGTGATACGAAAGTGTAGCTGTTTGAGCGTTAGAAACCCTTTGAAGCCAAATTACTGATCAAAGGAAAAAGAACTCCAGACAAGGCCCAGTGGCCTAATGGATAAGGCATCAGCCTCCGGAGCTGGATATTGTGAGTTCAAGTCCCACCTGGGTCGTCTTTAATGGGCTATATTTAAGTTGGATGTTCGACAAATTCAAGGATGGTTTGTTCAAAGCAATAATGACCGCAAGATCTGAGTTAGCATAGAACGGACAAACTTCGGATAGCTGTGGCGGGGTTTTGTGTGCGTCAGACTGATCTGAAATCCCCGGGCTCGTCTGGGATTTGAACCCGCGACCTCTCGCACCCAAAGCGAGAATCATACCCCTAGACCAACAAGCCTCTTTTACATTAAGTCTTTCAGGAGGGCGGCACAAATTTAGTGAAGCCCATCTCAAAGACGGAACACGACCTGGCGTCGAGATACGAAAGTGTAGCTGTTTGAGCGTTAGAAACCCCTTGAAGCCAAATTACTGATCAAAGGAAAAAGATCTCCAGACAAGGCCCAGTGGCCTAATGGATAAGGCATCAGCCTCCGGAGCTGGATAACTGTGAGTTCAAGTCCCACCTGGGTCGTCTTTAATGGGCTATATTTAAGTTGGATGTTCGACAAATTCAAGGATGGTTTGTTCAAAGCAATAATGACCGCAAGATCTGAGTTAGCATAGAACGGACAAACTTCGGATAGCTGTGGCGGGGTTTTGTGTGCGTCAGACTGTCAGTGAATCATTCTTGCCTGCCCGTGCATGTGCCCTTTCCGGCTTAAATTACACAAAGCACTGTGCGCAAGAGGCCCAGTGGCCTAAGGGGAAAAGGCCACTTCTTGCTTTTGCAATTTTGCCAAAGCATCAGCCTCTGATGCTGCAGAACGTGACGTCAAGTACTATGTGGGTTGCAGTAAATGGCCAGACTATGAAGTTGTTGATAAAGAAAAGTAAATGCTTTGGCGGGGGCTGAGAGGTGGGGAGGACAACATGGCTAACTCCTCCATAATCAGATTGCCCTTCGGGTGATTTTTGGGCAACTCACTGAGTCTCAGCTCCAGAGAGAACTTCAGCAAGTCTAGTTTTTGACTGACTCATTCAAGCGGGCTTGAGCTTCTGAATGAGCTTTCTTCTCCGTCAGAATGAGCTTTCTTCTCTGTCAACTTCTAAGGGAAAACAATGCCTTTCATACACCAAGAAGAGCACAATTTGTTTTATCACCCAGCTTAAAAAAAGAAAAAAAAATCCTGTGGTATCACATGCAATTGCATACAGAGTCAGAGAACCCTTGATCTCATACTAAAGGTGAGAGGGCTCGTCCGGGATTTGAAGCCGGGATCTCTAGCAGCCGAAGCGAGAATCATACCCCTAGACAAACGAGCCTGACTGACAATAGATTCGGCTACTTGCGTACACTTGTAGAGTCACTGAATGCTGGCCTCTTACAGAATGGGAAGGCACTAGTTTTAATAGAAAGCGTTTGTCGTTAGGGAGCCACACTCCCTGGCAGGCAGCGATTCTGAGTTCGTTCTGTGCAAGGAAATAAGCGCTTGTCCGGGAAAAAGCCACTTCTTGCTTTTGCACTGGACCTACGACGAAGGCTTTGCGTACGAAAGCAAAGAGGCAGACTACACACAAAACAGGTGGGAAAGAGTCATGAACTTTAAATTAATCTAGTCATCGAAAAACATCATTGATACGTTTGTTTTGTCCATATAACCAAAATGGCTGTGTAATTGGAGAAAAATACATGGAACAGAAATGGCGGGCTCTAAATGTAAACAGCTGCATATAGGCTATGCCGTAGGCTTGACTTTGAACTAAAAGGCATCAGCCTCCCACCTAGGGAGGCTGTTACTAGGGCGTGCTTGTTGCGCTTGCTCTAAGCCGATGCTGCAAAAAGTCAATGAAAAGTTGTTCAAAGAAACTCCACAGAACAACAAGTATACCCGTGCTTAGCGTTTCTGCAAAAGAGCCACGGTAATTCAGTTAAGAGCGATTTAAAATGCTTTGAATCCCACTACAGCATCTACAGACCTGCGAAAAAAGTTCAATTTTGCCAAAGCATCAGCCTCTGATGCTGCAGAACGTGACGTCAAGTACTATGTGGGTTGCAGTAAATGGACAGACTATGAAGTTGTTGATAAAGAAAAGTAAATGCTTTGGCGGGGGCTGAGAGGTGGGGAGGGCAACATGGCTAACTCCTCCATAATCAGATTGCCCTTCGGGTGATTTTTGGGCAACTCACTGAGTCTCAGCTCCAGAGAGAACTTCAGCAAGTCTAGTTTTTGACTGACTCATTCAAGCGGGCTTGAGCTTCTGAATGAGCTTTCTTCTCCGTCAGAATGAGCTTTCTTCTCTGTCAACTTCTAAGGGAAAACAATGCCTTTCATACACCAAGAAGAGCACAATTTGTTTTATCACCCAGCTTAAAAAAAGAAAAAAAAATCCTGTGGTATCACATGCAATTGCATACAGAGTCAGAGAACCCTTGATCTCATACTAAAGGTGAGAGGGCTCGTCCGGGATTTGAAGCCGGGATCTCTAGCAGCCGAAGCGAGAATCATACCCCTAGACCAACGAGCCTGACTGACAATAGATTCGGCTACTTGCGTACACTTGTAGAGTCACTGAATGCTGGCCTCTTACAGAATGGGAAGGCACTAGTTTTAATAGAAAGCGTTTGTCGTTAGGGAGCCACACTCCCTGGCAGGCAGCGATTCTGAGTTCGTTCTGTGCAATGAAATAAGCGCTTGTCATCTGGCTGAATCTTGGCTATGTTGTAGTACAGATGAACACAAGCAGTAGTAAGGGTTTCAAAAACATGACAATTTTGAGTTTGGCTTAGTGCTGCAAAAGGAAGGATCCAACCTTGTTGCTCTCGCTGCTTGGTCTGAAATCCCCGGGCTCATCCGGGATTTGAACCCGGGACCTCTCGCACCCAAAGCGAGAATCATACCCCTAGACCAACGAGCCTCTTTTACATTAAGTCTTTCGGGAGGGCGCCACAAATTCAGTGAAGCCCATCTCAAAGACGGAACACAACCTGGAGTCGAGATACGAAAGTGTAGTTGTTTAAGCGTTAGAAACCCCTTGAAGCCAAATTACTGATCAAAGGAAAAAGATCTCCAGACAAGGCCCAGTGGCCTAATGGATAAGGCATCAGCCTCCGGAGCTGGATAACTGTGAGTTCAAGTCCCACCTGGGTCGTCTTTAATGGGCTATATTTAAGTTGGATGTTCGACAAATTCAAGGATGGTTTGTTCAAAGCAATAATGACCGCAAGATCTGAGTTAGCATAGAACGGACAAACTTCGGATAGCTGTGGCGGGGTTTTGTGTGCGTCAGACTGTCAGTGAATCATTCTTGCCTGCCCGTGCATGTGCCCTTTCCGGCTTAAATTACACAAAGCACTGTGCGCAAGAGGCCCAGTGGCCTAAGGGGAAAAGGCCACTTCTTGCTTTTGCAATTTTGCCAAAGCATCAGCCTCTGATGCTGCAGAACGTGACGTCAAGTACTATGTGGGTTGCAGTAAATGGCCAGACTATGAAGTTGTTGATAAAGAAAAGTAAATGCTTTGGCGGGGGCTGAGAGGTGGGGAGGACAACATGGCTAACTCCTCCATAATCAGATTGCCCTTCGGGTGATTTTTGGGCAACTCACTGAGTCTCAGCTCCAGAGAGAACTTCAGCAAGTCTAGTTTTTGACTGACTCATTCAAGCGGGCTTGAGCTTCTGAATGAGCTTTCTTCTCCGTCAGAATGAGCTTTCTTCTCTGTCAACTTCTAAGGGAAAACAATGCCTTTCATACACCAAGAAGAGCACAATTTGTTTTATCACCCAGCTTAAAAAAAGAAAAAAAAATCCTGTGGTATCACATGCAATTGCATACAGAGTCAGAGAACCCTTGATCTCATACTAAAGGTGAGAGGGCTCGTCCGGGATTTGAAGCCGGGATCTCTAGCAGCCGAAGCGAGAATCATACCCCTAGACAAACGAGCCTGACTGACAATAGATTCGGCTACTTGCGTACACTTGTAGAGTCACTGAATGCTGGCCTCTTACAGAATGGGAAGGCACTAGTTTTAATAGAAAGCGTTTGTCGTTAGGGAGCCACACTCCCTGGCAGGCAGCGATTCTGAGTTCGTTCTGTGCAAGGAAATAAGCGCTTGTCCGGGAAAAAGCCACTTCTTGCTTTTGCACTGGACCTACGACGAAGGCTTTGCGTACGAAAGCAAAGAGGCAGACTACACACAAAACAGGTGGGAAAGAGTCATGAACTTTAAATTAATCTAGTCATCGAAAAACATCATTGATACGTTTGTTTTGTCCATATAACCAAAATGGCTGTGTAATTGGAGAAAAATACATGGAACAGAAATGGCGGGCTCTAAATGTAAACAGCTGCATATAGGCTATGCCGTAGGCTTGACTTTGAACTAAAAGGCATCAGCCTCCCACCTAGGGAGGCTGTTACTAGGGCGTGCTTGTTGCGCTTGCTCTAAGCCGATGCTGCAAAAAGTCAATGAAAAGTTGTTCAAAGAAACTCCACAGAACAACAAGTATACCCGTGCTTAGCGTTTCTGCAAAAGAGCCACGGTAATTCAGTTAAGAGCGATTTAAAATGCTTTGAATCCCACTACAGCATCTACAGACCTGCGAAAAAAGTTCAATTTTGCCAAAGCATCAGCCTCTGATGCTGCAGAACGTGACGTCAAGTACTATGTGGGTTGCAGTAAATGGCCAGACTATGAAGTTGTTGATAAAGAAAAGTAAATGCTTTGGCGGGGGCTGAGAGGTGGGGAGGGCAACATGGCTAACTCCTCCATAATCAGATTGCCCTTCGGGTGATTTTTGGGCAACTCACTGAGTCTCAGCTCCAGAGAGAACTTCAGCAAGTCTAGTTTTTGACTGACTCATTCAAGCGGGCTTGAGCTTCTGAATGAGCTTTCTTCTCCGTCAGAATGAGCTTTCTTCTCTGTCAACTTCTAAGGGAAAACAATGCCTTTCATACACCAAGAAGAGCACAATTTGTTTTATCACCCAGCTTAAAAAAAGAAAAAAAAATCCTGTGGTATCACATGCAATTGCATACAGAGTCAGAGAACCCTTGATCTCATACTAAAGGTGAGAGGGCTCGTCCGGGATTTGAAGCCGGGATCTCTAGCAGCCGAAGCGAGAATCATACCCCTAGACCAACGAGCCTGACTGACAATAGATTCGGCTACTTGCGTACACTTGTAGAGTCACTGAATGCTGGCCTCTTACAGAATGGGAAGGCACTAGTTTTAATAGAAAGCGTTTGTCGTTAGGGAGCCACACTCCCTGGCAGGCAGCGATTCTGAGTTCGTTCTGTGCAAGGAAATAAGCGCTTGTCCGGGAAAAAGCCACTTCTTGCTTTTGCACTGGACCTACGACGAAGGCTTTGCGTACGAAAGCAAAGAGGCAGACTACACACAAAACAGGTGGGAAAGAGTCATGAACTTTAAATTAATATAGTCATCGAAAAACATCATTGATACGTTTGTTTTGTCCATATAACCAAAATGGCTGTGTAATTGGAGAAAAATACATGGAACAGAAATGGCGGGCTCTAAATGTAAAAAGCTGCATATAGGCTATGCCGTAGGCTTGACTTTGAACTAAAAGGCATCAGCCTCCCACCTAGGGAGGCTGTTACTAGGGCGTGCTTGTTGCGCTTGCTCTAAGCCGATGCTGCAAAAAGTCAATGAAAAGTTGTTCAAAGAAACTCCACAGAACAACAAGTATACCCGTGCTTAGCGTTTCTGCAAAAGAGCCACGGTAATTCAGTTAAGAGCGATTTAAAATGCTTTGAATCCCACTACAGCATCTACAGACCTGCGAAAAAAGTTCAATTTTTCCAAAGCATCAGCCTCTGATGCTGCAGAACGTGACGTCAAGTACTATGTGGGTTGCAGTAAATGGCCAGACTATGAAGTTGTTGATAAAGAAAAGTAAATGCTTTGGCGGGGGCTGAGAGGTGGGGAGGGCAACATGGCTAACTCCTCCATAATCAGATTGCCCTTCGGGTGATTTTTGGGCAACTCACTGAGTCTCAGCTCCAGAGAGAACTTCAGCAAGTCTAGTTTCTGACTGACTCATTCAAGCGGGCTTGAGCTTCTGAATGAGCTTTCTTCTCCGTCAGAATGAGCTTTCTTCTCTGTCAACTTCTAAGGGAAAACAATGCCTTTCATACACCAAGAAGAGCACAATTTGTTTTATCACCCAGCTTAAAAAAAGAAAAAAAAATCCTGTGGTATCACATGCAATTGCATACAGAGTCAGAGAACCCTTGAACTCATACTAAAGGTGAGAGGGCTCGTCCGGGATTTGAAGCCGGGATCTCTAGCACCCGAAGCGAGAATCATACCACTAGACCAACGAGCCTGCCTGACGCTGGATGGGGCTACTTGCGTACACTTGTACAGTCACTGAACGCTGGCCTCAAACAGAATGAGCAGGGACTAGTTTTAATAAGAGCGTTTGTCGTTAGGGAGCCGTACTCTCTGGCAGGCAGCGATTCAGAGTACATTCTGTGCAGGAAATAAACGCTTGTCATCTGACTGTGTTGTAGTACAGATGAACACAAGCAGTAGTAAGGGTTTCAAAAACATGACAGTTTTGAGTTTGGCTCAGTGCTGCAAAAGGAAGGATCCAACCTTGTTGCTCAAGCTGCTTGGTCTGAAATCCCCGGGCTCGTCCGGGATTTGAACCCGGGACCTCTCGCACCCAAAGCGAGAATCATACCCCTAGACCAACGAGCCTCTTTTACATTAACTCTTTCGGGAGGGCGCCACAAATTCAGTGAAGCCCATCTCAAAGACGGAACACGACCCGGCGTCGAGATACGAAAGTGTAGCTGTTTGAGCGTTAGAAACCCTTTGAAGCCAAATTACTGATCAAAGGAAAAAGAACTCCAGACAAGGCCCAGTGGCCTAATGGATAAGGCATCAGCCTCGGGAGCTGGAGATTGTGAGTTCAAGTCCAACCTGGGTTGCTTTAATGGGCTATATTTTTAATTTGGATGTTCGACAAATTCAAGGATGGTTTGTTCAAAGCAATAATGACCGCAAGATCTGAGTTAGCATAGAACGGACAAACTTCGGATAGCTGTGGTGGGGTTTTGTGTGCGTCAGACTGTCAGTGAATCATTCTTGCCTGCCCGTGCATGTGCCCTTTCAGGCTGAAATTACACAAAGCACTGTGCGCAAGAGTCCCAGTGGCCTAAGGGGAAAAGGCCACTTCTTGCTTTTGCACTGGACCTACGACGAAGGCTTTGCGTACGAAAGCAGAGAGGCAGACTACACACAAAACAGGTGGGAAAGAGTCATGAACTTTAAATTAATCTAGTCATCGAAAAACATCATTGATACGTTTGTTTTGTCCATATAACCAAAATGGCTGTGTAATTGGAGAAAAACACATGGAACAGAAATGGCGGGCTCTAAATGTAAACAGCCGCATATAGGCTATGCCGTAGGCTTGACTTTGAACTAAAAGGCATCAGCCTCCCACCTAGGGAGGCTGTTACTAGGGCGTGCTTGTTGCGCTTGCTCTAAGCCGATGCTGCAAAAAGTCAATGAAAAGTTGTTCAAAGAAACTCCACAGAACAACAAGTATACCCGTGCTTAGCGTTTCTGCAAAAGAGGCACGGTAATTCAGTTAAGAGCGATTTAAAATGCTTTGAATCCCACTACAGCATCTACAGACCTGCGAAAAAAGTTCAATTTTGCCAAAGCATCAGCCTCTGATGCTGCAGAACGTGACGTCAAGTACTATGTGGGTTGCAGTAAATGGCCAGACTATGAAGTTGTTGATAAAGAAAAGTAAATGCTTTGGCGGGGGCTGAGAGGTGGGGAGGACAACATGGCTAACTCCTCCATAATCAGATTGCCCTTCGGGTGATTTTTGGGCAACTCACTGAGTCTCAGCTCCAGAGAGAACTTCAGCAAGTCTAGTTTCTGACTGACTCATTCAAGCGGGCTTGAGCTTCTGAATGAGCTTTCTTCTCCGTCAGAATGAGCTTTCTTCTCTGTCAACTTCTAAGGGAAAACAATGCCTTTCATACACCAAGAAGAGCACAATTTGTTTTATCACCCAGCTTAAAAAAAGAAAAAAAAAATCCTGTGGTATCACATGCAATTGCATACAGAGTCAGAGAACCCTTGAACTCATACTAAAGGTGAGAGGGCTCGCCCGGGATTTGAAACCGGGATCTCTAGCACCCGAAGCGAGAATCATACCACTAGACCAACGAGCCTGCCTGACGCTGGATGGGGCTACTTGCGTACACTTGTACAGTCACTGAACGCTGGCCTCAAACAGAATGAGCAGGGACTAGTTTTAATAAGAGCGTTTGTCGTTAGGGAGCCGTACTCTCTGGCAGGCAGCGATTCAGAGTACATTCTGTGCAGGAAATAAACGCTTGTCATCTGACTGTGTTGTAGTACAGATGAACACAAGCAGTAGTAAGGGTTTCAAAAACATGACAGTTTTGAGTTTGGCTCAGTGCTGCAAAAGGGAGGATCCAACCTTGTTGCTCTAGCTGCTTGGTCTGAAATCCCCGGGTTCGTCCGGGATTTGAACCCGGGACCTCTCGCACCCAAAGCGAGAATCATACCCCTAGACCAACGAGCCTCTTTTACATTAAGTCTTTCGGGAGGGCGCCACAAATTCAGTGAAGCCCATCTCAAAGACGGAACACGACCCGGCGTCGAGATACGAAAGTGTAGCTGTTTGAGCGTTAGAAACCCTTTGAAGCCAAATTACTGATCAAAGGAAAAAGAACTCCAGACAAGGCCCAGTGGCCTAATGGATAAGGCATCAGCCTCGGGAGCTGGAGATTGTGAGTTCAAGTCCCACCTGGGTTGCTTTAATGGGCTATATTTAAGTTGGATGTTCGACAAATTCAAGGATGGTTTGTTCAAAGCAATAATGACCGCAAAATCTGAGTTAGCATAGAACGGACAAACTTCGGATAGCTGTGGTGGGGTTTTGTGTGCGTCAGACTGTCAGTGAATCATTCTTGCCTGCCCGTGCATGTGCCCTTTCAGGCTGAAATTACACAAAGCACTGTGCGCAAGAGGCCCAGTGGCCTAAGGGGAAAAGGCCACTTCTTGCTTTTGCACTGGACCTACGACGAAGGCTTTGCGTACGAAAGCAGAGAGGCAGACTACACACAAAACAGGTGGGAAAGAGTCATGAACTTTAAATTAATCTAGTCATCGAAAAACATCATTGATACGTTTGTTTTGTCCATATAACCAAAATGGCTGTGTAATTGGAGAAAAACACATGGAACAGAAATGGCGGGCTCTAAATGTAAACAGCCGCATATAGGCTATGCCGTAGGCTTGACTTTGAACTAAAAGGCATCAGCCCTCCACCTAGGGAGGCTGTTACTAGGGCGTGCTTGTTGCGCTTGCTCTAAGCCGATGCTGCAAAAAGTCAATGAAAAGTTGTTCAAAGAAACTCCACAGAACAACAAGTATACCCGTGCTTAGCGTTTCTGCAAAAGAGCCACGGTAATTCAGTTAAGAGCTATTTAAAATGCTTTGAATCCCACTACAGCATCTACAGACCTGCGAAAAAAGTTCAA
Source organism: Siphateles boraxobius (assembly GCF_051911475.1). Taxonomy (NCBI): domain Eukaryota; kingdom Metazoa; phylum Chordata; class Actinopteri; order Cypriniformes; family Leuciscidae; genus Siphateles; species Siphateles boraxobius. The sequence goes on from NW_027508866.1 coordinate 3,126,423, forward strand.
TTTTGCCAAAGCATCAGCCTCTGATGCTGCAGAACGTGACGTCAAGTACTATGTGGGTTGCAGTAAATGGCCAGACTATGAAGTTGTTGATAAAGAAAAGTAAATGCTTTGGCGGGGGCTGAGAGGTGGGGAGGACAACATGGCTAACTCCTCCATAATCAGATTGCCCTTCGGGTGATTTTTGGGCAACTCACTGAGTCTCAGCTCCAGAGAGAACTTCAGCAAGTCTAGTTTCTGACTGACTCATTCAAGCGGGCTTGAGCTTCTGAATGAGCTTTCTTCTCCGTCAGAATGAGCTTTCTTCTCTGTCAACTTCTAAGGGAAAACAATGCCTTTCATACACCAAGAAGAGCACAATTTGTTTTATCACCCAGCTTAAAAAAAGAAAAAAAAATCCTGTGGTATCACATGCAATTGCATACAGAGTCAGAGAACCCTTGAACTCATACTGAAGGTGAGAGGGCTCGTCCAGGATTTGAAGCCGGGATCTCTAGCACCCGAAGCGAGAATCATACCACTAGACCAACGATCCTGCCTGACGCTGGATGGGGCTACTTGCGTACACTTGTACAGTCACCGAACGCTGGCCTCAAACAGAATGAGCAGGGACTAGTTTTAATAAGAGCGTTTGTCGTTAGGGAGCCGTACTCTCTGGCAGGCAGCGATTCAGAGTACATTCTGTGCAGGAAATAAACGCTTGTCATCTGACTGGCTGCTTGTTCTGAAACTGCTGGGCTCGTCCGGGATTTGAACCCGGGACCTCTCGCACCCGAAGCGAGAATCATACCCCTAGACCAACGAGCCTGACTGACAATAGATTCGGCTACTTGCGTACAGTTGTAGAGTCACTGAATGCTGGCCTCTTACAGAATGGGAAGGCACTAGTTTTAATAGAAAGCGTTTGTCGTTAGGGAGCCACACTCCCTGGCAGGCAGCGATTCTGAGTTCGTTCTGTGCAAGGAAATAAGCGCTTGTCATCTGGCTGAATCTTGGCTATGTTGTAGTACAGATGAACACAAGCAGTAGTAAGCTTATAGTAGTAAGGCCTAATGGATAAGGCATCAGCCTCCGGAGCTGGAGATTGTGGGTTCAAGTCCCACCTGGGTCGTCTTTAATGGGCTATATTTAAGTTGGATGTTCGACAAATTCAAGGATGGTTTGTTCAAAGCAATAATGACCGCAAGATCTGAGTTAGCATAGAACGGACAAACTTCGGATAGCTGTGGTGGGGTTTTGTGTGCGTCAGACTGTCAGTGAATCATTCTTGCCTGCCCGTGCATGTGCCCTTTCAGGCTGAAATTACACAAAGCACTGTGCGCAAGAGGCCCAGTGGCCTAAGGGGAAAAGGCCACTTCTTGCTTTTGCACTGGACCTACGACGACGGCTTTGCGTACGAAAGCAGAGAGGCAGACTACACACAAAACAGGTGGGAAAGAGTCATGAACTTTAAATTAATCTAGTCATCGAAAAACATCATTGATACGTTTGTTTTGTCCATATAACCAAAATGGCTGTGTAATTGGAGAAAAACACATGGAACAGAAATGGCGGGCTCTAAATGTAAACAGCCGCATATAGGCTATGCCGTAGGCTTGACTTTGAACTAAAAGGCATCAGCCTCCCACCTAGGGAGGCTGTTACTAGGGCGTGCTTGTTGCGCTTGCTCTAAGCCGATGCTGCAAAAAGTCAATGAAAAGTTGTTCAAAGAAACTCCACAGAACAACAAGTATACCCGTGCTTAGCGTTTCTGCAAAAGAGCCACGATAATTCAGTTAAGAGCGATTTAAAATGCTTTGAATCCCACTACAGCATCTACAGACCTGCGAAAAAAGTTCAATTTTGCCAAAGCATCAGCCTCTGATGCTGCAGAACGTGACGTCAAGTACTATGTGGGTTGCAGTAAATGGCCAGACTATGAAGTTGTTGATAAAGAAAAGTAAATGCTTTGGCGGGGGCTGAGAGGTGGGGAGGACAACATGGCTAACTCCTCCATAATCAGATTGCCCTTCGGGTGATTTTTGGGCAACTCACTGAGTCTCAGCTCCAGAGAGAACTTCAGCAAGTCTAGTTTCTGACTGACTCATTCAAGCGGGCTTGAGCTTCTGAATGAGCTTTCTTCTCCGTCAGAATGAGCTTTCTTCTCTGTCAACTTCTAAGGGAAAACAATGCCTTTCATACACCAAGAAGAGCACAATTTGTTTTATCACCCAGCTTAAAAAAAGAAAAAAAAATCCTGTGGTATCACATGCAATTGCATACAGAGTCAGAGAACCCTTGAACTCATACTAAAGGTGAGAGGGCTCGTCCGGGATTTGAAGCCGGGATCTCTAGCACCCCGAAGCGAGAATCATACCACTAGACCAACGAGCCTGCCTGACGCTGGATGGGGCTACTTGCGTACACTTGTACAGTCACCGAACGCTGGCCTCAAACAGAATGAGCAGGGACTAGTTTTAATAAGAGCGTTTGTCGTTAGGGAGCCGTACTCTCTGGCAGGCAGCGATTCAGAGTACATTCTGTGCAGGAAATAAACGCTTGTCATCTGACTGTGTTGTAGTACAGATGAACACAAGCAGTAGTAAGGGTTTCAAAAACATGACAGTTTTGAGTTTGGCTCAGTGCTGCAAAAGGGAGGATCCAACCTTGTTGCTCTAGCTGCTTGGTCTGAAATCCCCGGGCTCGTCCGGGATTTGAACCCTGGACCTCTCGCACCCAAAGCGAGAATCATACCCCTAGACCAACGAGCCTCTTTTACATTAAGTCTTTCGGGAGGGCGCCACAAATTCAGTGAAGCCCATCTTAAAGACGGAACACGACCCGGCATCGAGATACGAAAGTGTAGCTGTTTGAGCGTTAGAAACCCCTTGAAGCCAAATTAGTGATCAAAGGAAAAAGAACTCCAGACAAGGCCCAGTGGCCTAATGGATAAGGCATCAGCCTCCGGAGCTGGAGATTGTGAGTTCAAGTCCCACCTGGGTTGCTTTAATGGGCTATATTTAAGTTGGATGTTTGACAAATTCAAGGATGGTTTGTTCAAAGCAATAATGACCGCAAGATCTGAGTTAGCATAGAACGGACAATTTTCGGATAGCTGTGGTGGGGTTTTGTGTGCGTCAGACTGTCAGTGAATCATTCTTGCCTGCCCGTGCATGTGCCCTTTCAGGCTGAAATTACACAAAGCACTGTGCGCAAGAGGCCCAGTGGCCTAAGGGGAAAAGGCCACTTCTTGCTTTTGCACTGGACCTACGACGAAGGCTTTGCGTACGAAAGCAGAGAGGCAGACTACACACAAAACAGGTGGGAAAGAGTCATGAACTTTAAATTAATCTAGTCATCGAAAAACATCATTGATACGTTTGTTTTGTCCATATAACCAAAATGGCTGTGTAATTGGAGAAAAACACATGGAACAGAAATGGCGGGCTGTAAATGTAAACAGCCGCATATAGGCTATGCCGTAGGCTTGACTTTGAACTAAAAGGCATCAGCCTCCCACCTAGGGAGGCTGTTACTAGGGCGTGCTTGTTGCGCTTGCTCTAAGCCGATGCTGCAAAAAGTCAATGAAAAGTTGTTCAAAGAAACTCCACAGAACAACAAGTATACCCGTGCTTAGCGTTTCTGCAAAAGAGCCACGGTAATTCAGTTAAGAGCGATTTAAAATGCTTTGAATCCCACTACAGCATCTACAGACCTGCGAAAAAAGTTAAATTTTGCCAAAGCATCAGCCTCTGATGCTGCAGAACGTGACGTCAAGTACTATGTGGGTTGCAGTAAATGGCCAGACTATGAAGTTGTTGATAAAGAAAAGTAAATGCTTTGGCGGGGGCTGAGAGGTGGGGAGGACAACATGGCTAATTCCTCCATAATCAGATTGCCCTTCGGGTGATTTTTGGGCAACTCACTGAGTCTCAGCTCCAGAGAGAACTTCAGCAAGTCTAGTTTCTGACTGACTCATTCAAGCGGGCTTGAGCTTCTGAATGAGCTTTCTTCTCCGTCAGAATGAGCTTTCTTCTCTGTCAACTTCTAAGGGAAAACAATGCCTTTCATACACCAAGAAGAGCACAATTTGTTTTATCACCCAGCTTAAAAAAAGAAAAAAAAATCCTGTGGTATCACATGCAATTGCATACAGAGTCAGAGAACCCTTGAACTCATACTAAAGGTGAGAGGGCTCGCCCGGGATTTGAAGCCGGGATCTCTAGCACCCGAAGCGAGAATCATACCACTAGACCAACGAGCCTGCCTGACGCTGGATGGGGCTACTTGCGTACACTTGTACAGTCACCGAACGCTGGCCTCAAACAGAATGAGCAGGGACTAGTTTTAATAAGAGCGTTTGTCGTTAGGGAGCCGTACTCTCTGGCAGGCAGCGATTCAGAGTACATTCTGTGCAGGAAATAAACGCTTGTCATCTGACTGTGTTGTAGTACAGATGAACACAAGCAGTAGTAAGGGTTTCAAAAACATGACAGTTTTGAGTTTGGCTCAGTGCTGCAAAAGGAAGGATCCAACCTTGTTGCTCAAGCTGCTTGGTCTGAAATCCCCGGGCTCGTCCGGGATTTGAACCCGGGACCTCTCGCACCCAAAGCGAGAATCATACCCCTAGACCAACGAGCCTCTTTTACATTAACTCTTTCGGGAGGGCGCCACAAATTCAGTGAAGCCCATCTCAAAGACGGAACACGACCCGGCGTCGAGATACGAAAGTGTAGCTGTTTGAGCGTTAGAAACCCTTTGAAGCCAAATTACTGATCAAAGGAAAAAGAACTCCAGACAAGGCCCAGTGGCCTAATGGATAAGGCATCAGCCTCGGGAGCTGGAGATTGTGAGTTCAAGTCCCACCTGGGTTGCTTTAATGGGCTATATTTAAGTTGGATGTTCGACAATTTCAAGGATGGTTTGTTCAAAGCAATAATAACCGCAAGATCTGAGTTAGCATAGAACGGACAAACTTCGGATAGCTGTGGTGGGGTTTTGTGTGCGTCAGACTGTCAGTGAATCATTCTTGCCTGCCCGTGCATGTGCCCTTTCAGGCTGAAATTACACAAAGCACTGTGCGCAAGAGGCCCAGTGGCCTAAGGGGAAAAGGCCACTTCTTGCTTTTGCACTGGACCTAGGACGAAGGCTTTGCGTACGAAAGCAGAGAGGCAGACTACACACAAAACAGGTGGGAAAGAGTCATGAACTTTAAATTAATCTAGTCATCGAAAAACATCATTGATACGTTTGTTTTGTCCATATAACCAAAATGGCTGTGTAATTGGAGAAAAACACATGGAACAGAAATGGCGGGCTCTAAATGTAAACAGCCGCATATAGGCTATGCCGTAGGCTTGACTTTGAACTAAAAGGCATCAGCCTCCCACCTAGGGAGGCTGTTACTAGGGCGTGCTTGTTGCGCTTGCTCTAAGCCGATGCTGCAAAAAGTCAATGAAAAGTTGTTCAAAGAAACTCCACAGAACAACAAGTATACCCGTGCTTAGCGTTTCTGCAAAAGAGCCACGGTAATTCAGTTAAGAGCGATTTAAAATGCTTTGAATCCCACTACAGCATCTACAGACCTGCGAAAAAAGTTCAATTTTGCCAAAGCATCAGCCTCTGATGCTGCAGAACGTGACGTCAAGTACTATGTGGGTTGCAGTAAATGGCCAGACTATGAAGTTGTTGATAAAGAAAAGTAAATGCTTTGGCGGGGGCTGAGAGGTGGGGAGGACAACATGGCTAACTCCTCCATAATCAGATTGCCCTTCGGGTGATTTTTGGGCAACTCACTGAGTCTCAGCTCCAGAGAGAACTTCAGCAAGTCTAGTTTCTGACTGACTCATTCAAGCGGGCTTGAGCTTCTGAATGAGCTTTCTTCTCCGTCAGAATGAGCTTTCTTCTCTGTCAACTTCTAAGGGAAAACAATGCCTTTCATACACCAAGAAGAGCAAAATTTGTTTTATCACCCAGCTTAAAAAAAGAAAAAAAAAAATCCTGTGGTATCACATGCAATTGCATACAGAGTCAGAGAACCCTTGAACTCATACTAAAGGTGAGAGGGCTCGCCCGGGATTTGAAGCCGGGATCTCTAGCACCCGAAGCGAGAATCATACCACTAGACCAACGAGCCTGCCTGACGCTGGATGGGGCTACTTGCGTACACTTGTACAGTCACCGAACGCTGGCCTCAAACAGAATGAGCAGGGACTAGTTTTAATAAGAGCGTTTGTCGTTAGGGAGCCGTACTCTCTGGCAGGCAGCGATTCAGAGTACATTCTGTGCAGGAAATAAACGCTTGTCATCTGACTGGCTGCTTGTTCTGAGACTGCTGGGCTCGTCCGGGATTTGAACCCGGGACCTCTCGCACCCGAAGCGAGAATCATACCCCGAGACCAACGAGCCTGACTGACAATAGATTCGGCTACTTGCGTACAGTTGTAGAGTCACTGAATGCTGGCCTCTTACAGAATGGGAAGGCACTAGTTTTAATAGAAAGCGTTTGTCGTTAGGGAGCCACACTCCCTGGCAGGCAGCGATTCTGAGTTCGTTCTGTGCAAGGAAATAAGCGCTTGTCATCTGGCTGAATCTTGGCTATGTTGTAGTACAGATGAACACAAGCAGTAGTAAGCTTATAGTAGTAAGGCCTAATGGATAAGGCATCAGCCTCCGGAGCTGGAGATTGTGGGTTCAAGTCCCACCTGGGTCGTCTTTAATGGGCTATATTTAAGTTGGATGTTCGACAAATTCAAGGATGGTTTGTTCAAAGCAATAATGACCGCAAGATCTGAGTTAGCATAGAACGGACAAACTTCTGATAGCTGTGGTGGGGTTTTTGTGTGCGTCAGACTGTCAGTGAATCATTCTTGCCTGCCCGTGCATGTGCCCTTTCAGGCTGAAATTACACAAAGCACTGTGCGCAAGAGGCCCAGTGGCCTAAGGGGAAAAGGCCACTTCTTGCTTTTGCACTGGACCTACGACGAAGGCTTTGCGTACGAAAGCAGAGAGGCAGACTACACACAAAACAGGTGGGAAAGAGTCATGAACTTTAAATTAATCTAGTCATCGAAAAACATCATTGATACGTTTGTTTTGTCCATATAACCAAAATGGCTGTGTAATTGGAGAAAAACACATGGAACAGAAATGGCGGGCTCTAAATGTAAACAGCCGCATATAGGCTATGCCGTAGGCTTGACTTTGAACTAAAAGGCATCAGCCTCCCACCTAGGGAGGCTGTTACTAGGGCGTGCTTGTTGCGCTTGCTCTAAGCCGATGCTGCAAAAAGTCAATGAAAAGTTATTCAAAGAAACTCCACAGAACAACAAGTATACCCGTGTTTAGCGTTTCTGCAAAAGAGCCACGGTAATTCAGTTAAGAGCGATTTAAAATGCTTTGAATCCCACTACAGCATCTACAGACCTGCGAAAAAAGTTCAATTTTGCCAAAGCATCAGCCTCTGATGCTGCAGAACGTGACGTCAAGTACTATGTGGGTTGCAGTAAATGGCCAGACTATGAAGTTGTTGATAAAGAAAAGTAAATGCTTTGGCAAGGGCTGAGAGGTGGGGAGGACAACATGGCTAACTCCTCCATAATCAGATTGCCCTTCGGGTGATTTTTGGGCAACTCACTGAGTCTCAGCTCCAGAGAGAACTTCAGCAAGTCTAGTTTCTGACTGACTCATTCAAGCGGGCTTGAGCTTCTGAATGAGCTTTCTTCTCCGTCAGAATGAGCTTTCTTCTCTGTCAACTTCTAAGGGAAAACAATGCCTTTCATACACCAAGAAGAGCAAAGACTTGCGTTCTGTGCAAGGAAATAAGCGCTTGTCATCTGGCTGAATCTTGGCTATGTTGTAGTACAGATGAACACAAGCAGTAGTAAGGGTTTCAAAAACATGACAGTTTTGAGTTTGGCTCAGTGCTGCAAAAGGAAGGATCCAACCTTGTTGCTCTAGCTGCTTGGTCTGAAATCCCCGGGCTCGTCCGGGATTTGAACCCGGGACCTCTCGCACCCAAAGCGAGAATCATACCCCTAGACCAACGAGCCTCTTTTACATTAAATCTTTCGGGAGGGCGCCACAAATTCAGTGAAGCCCATCTCAAAGACGGAACACGACCTGGCGTCGAGATACGAAAGTGTAGCTGTTTGAGCGTTAGAAACCCCTTGAAGCCAAATTACTGATCAAAGGAAAAAGAACTCCAGACAAGGCCCAGTGGCCTAATGGATAAGGCATCAGCCTCCGGAGCTGGAGATTGTGGGTTCAAGTCCCACCTGGGTCGTCTTTAATGGGCTATATTTAAGTTGGATGTTCGACAAATTCAAGGATGGTTTGTTCAAAGCAATAATGACCGCAAGATCTGAGTTAGCATAGAACGGACAAACTTCGGATAGCTGTGGTGGGGTTTTGTGTGCGTCAGACTGTCAGTGAATCATTCTTGCCTGCTCGTGCATGTGCCCTTTCAGGCTGAAATTACACAAAGCACTGTGCGCAAGAGGCCCAGTGGCCTAAGGGGAAAAGGCCACTTCTTGCTTTTGCACTGGACCTACGACGAAGGCTTTGCGTACGAAAGCAGAGAGGCAGACTACACACAAAACAGGTGGGAAAGAGTCATGAACTTTAAATTAATCTAGTCATCGAAAAACATCATTGATACGTTTGTTTTGTCCATATAACCAAAATGGCTGTGTAATTGGAGAAAAACACATGGAACAGAAATGGCGGGCTCTAAATGTAAACAGCCGCATATAGGCTATGCCGTAGGCTTGACTTTGAACTAAAAGGCATCAGCCTCCCACCTAGGGAGGCTGTTACTAGGGCGTGCTTGTTGCGCTTGCTCTAAGCCGATGCTGCAAAAAGTAAATGAAAAGTTATTCAAAGAAACTCCACAGAACAACAAGTATACCCGTGTTTAGCGTTTCTGCAAAAGAGCCACGGTAATTCAGTTAAGAGCGATTTAAAATGCTTTGAATCCCACTACAGCATCTACAGACCTGCGAAAAAAGTTCAATTTTGCCAAAGCATCAGCCTCTGATGCTGCAGAACGTGACGTCAAGTACTATGTGGGTTGCAGTAAATGGCCAGACTATGAAGTTGTTGATAAAGAAAAGTAAATGCTTTGGCAAGGGCTGAGAGGTGGGGAGGACAACATGGCTAACTCCTCCATAATCAGATTGCCCTTCGGGTGATTTTTGGGCAACTCACTGAGTCTCAGCTCCAGAGAGAACTTCAGCAAGTCTAGTTTCTGACTGACTCATTCAAGCGGGCTTGAGCTTCTGAATGAGCTTTCTTCTCCGTCAGAATGAGCTTTCTACTCTGTCAACTTCTAAGGGAAAACAATGCCTTTCATACACCAAGAAGAGCAAAGACTTGCGTTCTGTGCAAGGAAATAAGCGCTTGTCATCTGGCTGAATCTTGGCTATGTTGTAGTACAGATGAACACAAGCAGTAGTAAGGGTTTCAAAAACATGACAGTTTTGAGTTTGGCTCAGTGCTGCAAAAGGAAGGATCCAACCTTGTTGCTCTAGCTGCTTGGTCTGAAATCCCCGGGCTCGTCCGGGATTTGAACCCGGGACCTCTCGCACCCAAAGCGAGAATCATACCCCTAGACCAACGAGCCTCTTTTACATTAAATCTTTCGGGAGGGCGCCACAAATTCAGTGAAGCCCATCTCAAAGACGGAACACGACCTGGCGTCGAGATACGAAAGTGTAGCTGTTTGAGCGTTAGAAACCCCTTGAAGCCAAATTACTGATCAAAGGAAAAAGAACTCCAGACAAGGCCCAGTGGCCTAATGGATAAGGCATCAGCCTCCGGAGCTGGAGATTGTGGGTTCAAGTCCCACCTGGGTCGTCTTTAATGGGCTATATTTAAGTTGGATGTTCGACAAATTCAAGGATGGTTTGATCAAAGCAATAATGACCGCAAGATCTGAGTTAGCATAGAACGGACAAACTTCGGATAGCTGTGGTGGGGTTTTCGTGTGCGTCAGACTGTCAGTGAATCATTCTTGCCTGCCCGTGCATGTGCCCTTTCAGGCTGAAATTACACAAAGCACTGTGCGCAAGAGGCCCAGTGGCCTAAGGGGAAAAGGCCACTTCTTGCTTTTGCACTGGACCTACGACGAAGGCTTTGCGTACGAAAGCAGAGAGGCAGACTACACACAAAACAGGTGGGAAAGAGTCATGAACTTTAAATTAATCTAGTCATCGAAAAACATCATTGATACGTTTGTTTTGTCCATATAACCAAAATGGCTGTGTAATTGGAGAACAACACATGGAACAGAAATGGCGGGCTCTAAATGTAAACAGCCGCATATAGGCTATGCCGTAGGCTTGACTTTGAACTAAAAGGCATCAGCCTCCCACCTAGGGAGGCTGTTACTAGGGCGTGCTTGTTGCGCTTGCTCTAAGCCGATGCTGCAAAAAGTCAATGAAAAGTTATTCAAAGAAACTCCACAGAACAACAAGTATACCCGTGTTTAGCGTTTCTGCAAAAGAGCCACGGTAATTCAGTTAAGAGCGATTTAAAATGCTTTGAATCCCACTACAGCATCTACAGACCTGCGAAAAAAGTTCAATTTTGCCAAAGCATCAGCCTCTGATGCTGCAGAACGTGACGTCAAGTACTATGTGGGTTGCAGTAAATGGCCAGACTATGAAGTTGTTGATAAAGAAAAGTAAATGCTTTGGCAAGGGCTGAGAGGTGGGGAGGACAACATGGCTAACTCCTCCATAATCAGATTGCCCTTCGGGTGATTTTTGGGCAACTCACTGAGTCTCAGCTCCAGAGAGAACTTCAGCAAGTCTAGTTTCTGACTGACTCATTCAAGCGGGCTTGAGCTTCTGAATGAGCTTTCTTCTCCGTCAGAATGAGCTTTCTTCTCTGTCAACTTCTAAGGGAAAACAATGCCTTTCATACACCAAGAAGAGCACAATTTGTTTTATCACCCAGCTTAAAAAAAGAAAAAAAAAAATCCTGTGGTATCACATGCAATTGCATACAGAGTCAGAGAACCCTTGAACTCATACTAAAGGTGAGAGGGCTCGTCCGGGATTTGAAGCCGGGATCTCTAGCACCCGAAGCGAGAATCATACCACTAGACCAACGAGCCTGCCTGACGCTGGATGGGGCTACTTGCGTACACTTGTACAGTCACCGAACCCTGGCCTCAAACAGAATGAGCAGGGACTAGTTTTAATAAGAGCGTTTGTCGTTAGGGAGCCGTACTCCCTGGCAGGCAGCGATTCAGAGTACATTCTGTGCAGGAAATAAACGCTTGTCATCTGACTGGCTGCTTGTTCTGAAACTGCTGGGCTCGTCCGGGATTTGAACCCGGGACCTCTCGCACCCGAAGCGAGAATCATACCCCTAGACCAACGAGCCTGACTGACAATAGATTCGGCTACTTGCGTACAGTTGTAGAGTCACTGAATGCTGGCCTCTTACAGAATGGGAAGGCACTAGTTTTAATAGAAAGCGTTTGTCGTTAGGGAGCCACACTCCCTGGCAGGCAGCGATTCTGAGTTCGTTCTGTGCAAGGAAATAAGCGCTTGTCATCTGGCTGAATCTTGGCTATGTTGTAGTACAGATGAACACAAACAGTAGTAAGCTTATAGTAGTAAGGCCTAATGGATAAGGCATCAGCCTCCGGAGCTGGAGATTGTGGGTTCAAGTCCCACCTGGGTCGTCTTTAATGGGCTATATTTAAGTTGGATGTTCGACAAATTCAAGGATGGTTTGTTCAAAGCAATAATGACCGCAAGATCTGAGTTAGCATAGAACGGACAAACTTCGGATAGCTGTGGTGGGGTTTTGTGTGCGTCAGACTGTCAGTGAATCATTCTTGCCTGCCCGTGCATGTGCCCTTTCAGGCTGAAATTACACAAAGCACTGTGCGCAAGAGGCCCAGTGGCCTAAGGGGAAAAGGCCACTTCTTGCTTTTGCACTGGACCTACGACGAAGGCTTTGCGTACGAAAGCAGAGAGGCAGACTACACACAAAACAGTTGGGAAAGAGTCATGAACTTTAAATTAATCTAGTCATCGAAAAACATCATTGATACGTTTGTTTTGTCCATATAACCAAAATGGCTGTGTAATTGGAGAAAAACACATGGAACAGAAATGGCGGGCTCTAAATGTAAACAGCCGCATATAGGCTATGCCGTAGGCTTGACTTTGAACTAAAAGGCATCAGCCTCCCACCTAGGGAGGCTGTTACTAGGGCGTGCTTGTTGCGCTTGCTCTAAGCCGATGCTGCAAAAAGTCAATGAAAAGTTGTTCAAAGAAACTCCACAGAACAACAAGTATACCCGTGTTTAGCGTTTCTGCAAAAGAGCCACGGTAATTCAGTTAAGAGCGATTTAAAATGCTTTGAATCCCACTACAGCATCTACAGACCTGCGAAAAAAGTTCAATTTTGCCAAAGCATCAGCCTCTGATGCTGCAGAACGTGACGTCAAGTACTATGTGGGTTGCAGTAAATGGCCAGACTATGAAGTTGTTGATAAAGAAAAGTAAATGCTTTGGCGGGGGCTGAGAGGTGGGGAGGACAACATGGCTAACTCCTCCATAATCAGATTGCCCTTCGGGTGATTTTTGGGCAACTCACTGAGTCTCAGCTCCAGAGAGAACTTCAGCAAGTCTAGTTTCTGACTGACTCATTCAAGCGGGCTTGAGCTTCTGAATGAGCTTTCTTCTCCGTCAGAATGAGCTTTCTTCTCTGTCAACTTCTAAGGGAAAACAATGCCTTTCATACACCAAGAAGAGCACAATTTGTTTTATCACCCAGCTTAAAAAAAGAAAAAAAAAATCCTGTGGTATCACATGCAATTGCATACAGAGTCAGAGAACCCTTGAACTCATACTAAAAGCGAGAGGGCTCGTCCGGGATTTGAAGCCGGGATCTCTAGCACCCGAAGCGAGAATCATACCACTAGACCAACGAGCCTGCCTGACGCTGGATGGGGCTACTTGCGTACACTTGTACAGTCACCGAACGCTGGCCTCAAACAGAATGAGCAGGGACTAGTTTTAAAAAGAGCGTTTGTCGTTAGGGAGCCGTACTCTCTGGCAGGCAGCGATTCAGAGTACATTCTGTGCTGGAAATAAACGCTTGTCATCTGACTGGCTGCTTGTTCTGAAACTGGTGGGCTCGTCCGGGATTTGAACCCGGGACCTCTCGCACCCGAAGCGAGAATCATACCCCTAGACCAACGAGCCTGTCTGACAATAGATTCGGCTACTTGTGTACACTTGTAGAGTCACTGAATGCTGGCCTCTTACAGAATGGGAAGGCACTAGTTTTAATAGAAAGCGTTTGTCGTTAGGGAGCCACACTCCCTGGCAGGCAGCGATTCTGAGTTCGTTCTGTGCAAGGAAATAAGCGCTTGTCATCTGGCTGAATCTTGGCTATGTTGTAGTACAGATGAACACAAGCAGTAGTAAGGGTTTCAAAAACATGACAGTTTTGAGTTTGGCTCAGTGCTGCAAAAGGAAGGATCCAACCTTATTGCTCTAGCTGCTTGGTCTGAAATCCCCAGGCTCGTCCGGGATTTGAACCCGGGACCTCTCGCACCCAAAGCGAGAATCATACCCCTAGACCAACGAGCCTCTTTTACATTAAATCTTTCGGGAGGGCGCCACAAATTCAGTGAAGCCCATCTCAAAGACGGAACACGACCTGGCGTCGAGATACGAAAGTGTAGCTGTTTGAGCGTTAGAAACCCTTTGAAGCCAAATTACTGATCAAAGGATAAAAGAATTCCAGACAAGGCCCAGTGGCCTAATGGATAAGGCATCAGCCTCCGGAGCTGGAGATTGTGAGTTCAAGTCCCACCTGGTTTGTCTTTAATGGGCTATATTTAAGTTGGATGTTTGACAAATTCAAGGATGCTTTGTTCAAAGCAATAATGACCGCAAGATCTGAGTTAGCATAGAACGGACAAACTTCGGATAGCTGTGGTGGGGTTTTGTGTGCGTCAGACTGTCAGTGAATCATTCTTGCCTGCCCGTGCATGTGCCCTTTCAGGCTGAAATTACACAAAGCACTGTGCGCAAGAGGCCCAGTGGCCTAAGGGGAAAAGGCCACTTCTTGCTTTTGCACTGGACCTACGACGAAGGCTTTGCGTACGAAAGCAGAGAGGCAGACTACACACAAAACAGGTGGGAAAGAGTCATGAACTTTAAATTAATCTAGTCATCGAAAAACATCATTGATACGTTTGTTTTGTCCATATAACCAAAATGGCTGTGTAATTGGAGAAAAACACATGGAACAGAAATGGCGGGCTCTAAATGTAAACAGCTGCATATAGGCTATGCCGTAGGCTTGACTTTGAACTAAAAGGCATCAGCCCTCCACCTAGGGAGGCTGTTACTAGGGCGTGCTTGTTGCGCTTGCTCTAAGCCGATGCTGCAAAAAGTCAATGAAAAGTTGTTCAAAGAAACTCCACAGAACAACAAGTATACCCGTGCTTAGCGTTTCTGCAAAAGAGCCACGGTAATTCAGTTAAGAGCGATTTAAAATGCTTTGAATCCCACTACAGCATCTACAGACCTGCGAAAAAAGTTCAATTTTGCCAAAGCATCAGCCTCTGATGCTGCAGAACGTGACGTCAAGTACTATGTGGGTTGCAGTAAATGGCCAGACTATGAAGTTGTTGATAAAGAAAAGTAAATGCTTTGGCGGGGGCTGAGAGGTGGGGAGGACAACATGGCTAACTCCTCCATAATCAGATTGTCCTTCGGGTGATTTTTGGGCAACTCACTGAGTCTCAGCTCCAGAGAGAACTTCAGCAAGTCTAGTTTCTGACTGACTCATTCAAGCGGGCTTGAGCTTCTGAATGAGCTTTCTTCTCCGTCAGAATGAGCTTTCTTCTCTGTCAACTTCTAAGGGAAAACAATGCCTTTCATACACCAAGAAGAGCACAATTTGTTTTATCACCCAGCTTAAAAAAAGAAAAAAAAAATCCTGTGGTATCACATGCAATTGCATACAGAGTCAGAGAACCCTTGAACTCATACTAAAGGTGAGAGGGCTCGTCCGGGATTTGAAGCCGGGATCTCTAGTACCCGAAGCGAGAAACATACCACTAGACCAACGAGCCTGCCTGACGCTGGATGGGGCTACTTGCGTACACTTGTACAGTCACCGAACGCTGGCCTCAAACAGAATGAGAGGGGACTAGTTTTAATAAGAGCGTTTGTCGTTAGGGAGCCGTACTCTCTGGCAGGCAGCGATTCAGAGTACATTCTGTGCAAGGAAATAAGCGCTTGTCATCTGGCTGAATCTTGGCTATGTTGTAGTACAGATGAACACAAGCAGTAGTAAGGGTTTCAAAAACATGACAGTTTTGAGTTTGGCTCAGTGCTGCAAAAGGAAGGATCCAACCTTGTTGCTCTAGCTGCTTGGTCTGAAATCCCCGGGCTCGTCCGGGATTTGAACCCGGGACCTCTCGCACCCAAAGCAAGAATCATACCCCTAGACCAACTAGCCTGACTGACAATAGATTCGGCTACTTGCGTACACTTGTAGAGTCACTGAATGCTGGCCTCTTACAGAATGGGAAGGCACTAGTTTTAATAGAAAGCGTTTGTCGTTAGGGAGCCACACTCCCTGGCAGGCAGCGATTCTGAGTTCGTTCTGTGCAATGAAATAAGCGCTTGTCATCTGGCTGAATCTTGGCTATGTTGTAGTACAGATGAACACAAGCAGTAGTAAGGGTTTCAAAAACATGACAATTTTGAGTTTGGCTTAGTGCTGCAAAAGGAAGGATCCAGCCTTGTTGCTCTCGCTGCTTGGTCTGAAATCCCCGGGCTCATCCGGGATTTGAACCCGGGACCTCTCGCACCCAAAGCGAGAATAATACCCCTAGACCAACGAGCCTCTTTTACATTAAGTCTTTCGGGAGGGCGCCACAAATTCAGTGAAGCCCATCTCAAAGACGGAACACGACCTGGCGTCGAGATACGAAAGTGTAGTTGTTTAAGCGTTAGAAACCCCTTGAAGCCAAATTACTGATCAAAGGAAAAAAAACTCCAGACAAGGCCCAGTGGCCTAATGGATAAGGCATCAGCCTCCGGAGCTGGAGATTGTGAGTTCAAGTCCCACCTGGGTCGTCTTTAATGGGCTATATTTAAGTTGGATGTTCGACAAATTCAAGGATGGTTTGTTCAAAGCAATAATGACCGCAAGATCTGAGTTAGCACAGAACGGACTAACTTCGGATAGCTGTGGTGGGGTTTTGTGTGCGTCAGACTGTCAGTGAATCATTCTTGCCTGCCCGTGCATGTGCCCTTTCAGGCTGAAATTACACAAAGCACTGTGCGCAAGAGGCCCAGTGGCCTAAGGGGAAAAGGCCACTTCTTGCTTTTGCACTGGACCTACGACGAAGGCTTTGCGTACGAAAGCAGAGAGGCAGACTACACACAAAACAGGTGGGAAAGAGTCATGAACTTTAAATTAATCTAGTCATCGAAAAACATCATTGATACGTTTGTTTTGTCCATATAACCAAAATGGCTGTGTAATTGGAGAAAAACACATGGAACAGAAATGGCGGGCTCTAAATGTAAACAGCCGCATATAGGCTATGCCGTAGGCTTGACTTTGAACTAAAAGGCATCAGCCTCCCACCAAGGGAGGCTGTTACTAGGGCGTGCTTGTTGCGCTTGCTCTAAGCCGATGCTGCAAAAAGTCAATGAAAAGTTGTTCAAAGAAACTCCACAGAACAACAAGTATACCCGTGCTTAGCGTTTCTGCAAAAGAGCCACGGTAATTCAGTTAAGAGCGATTTAAAATGCTTTGAATCCCACTACAGCATCTACAGACCTGCGAAAAAAGTTCAATTTTGCCAAAGCATCAGCCTCTCATGCTGCAGAACGTGACGTCAAGTACTATGTGGGTTCATCGGGAGGTAGAGGCGAAGAATGAAAATAAAACTTAGTAAAGAAAGGAAAAGAAAAGAAACGCGGTGTAAAGCTCCCTAAGGAGCCATGGGACCGGAAACCTCTCACAGGGAAAGTGCTCTCTTAGAAACTTGTCAGTCTCTTATAGAGAGGAGGGGTTCACGCCTGCTTCGCGTATGTGAACCAATCATCTTAGAGCATCTCCAGCGGGAAAAGTTCTTCTTTGTCTTGTCAGGATAATTTAAGATGGTATAACATTTTGTCATTTCTAGCCAGAAAGATTGTACACACAGAACAATACATTTTACTGTAATATCCTATGTATGACTTGTTTAGTCAAAACAAGACGGTCAAACAGGTACCAAGAATGGCCGGAAAGAGTAGAAGAAACATAAAGTTACATTCATATGCAGAATTACACACATTTAATGTTCACTCACATGACTATAAAGCCATAATACCAGCTACTATGACCTAGGAAAGATCAAATTCATGTTTATACATTTCTTAAGTGGTTATACTTATAGAAAATATAAGATTGCAGAGTCTATTCCTCTTTCTTTATCAGAATTCAAGTGGGAGCTGTGATTCCCTTGGAATTCCTTTTGGGGGTCATAAAGTTTTATGACCTAGCAAGAGGGAGAGTTACAGAAGATGATACTGTTAGGTAATCTTTCTTTAGAAATACACTTAAGATTTGAAGTTACAGACCAGTCTCCGATTACATCTATAGAATAAGACAAAACTAATTAGATATGCATGCATACAGGAAGGTTAGATACAATTCTGTGTTATATACATTAAGGACATTCCTATCCTAAGTTGCACACAAAGGACGTTTGTGTGGTGTGTGTGTGTGTGTATCCTTAGGGTATATTGTCCATCCCTGGTGTGCACCACGTGAGGGTTTGAGAACAACGGGGACCTGTTTCTTGATTGCGCAATGCGTCATAAATGGAGTTAATCAATGACCTGCTGGCAGACATTGGGGCACCATTTCACATGATTCAAGGTTTTGTGAATTAAACATATATGTGTTCATATTTGTTCAGTAGTGAAAGGAAAACAGGATTCGGTCAGTCGCTACATATTCCCCCTTTTCGTCGGATGAAGTCCCTGTGTGAACATCATCGGACGACAATCATCACAATGGCCGACTGGCAGGTGAATCCTGATGGTCATGTAGCAGGTGGACCATGGTAGTAGGGTAGCAGGTGGAACCTGATGGTAGGATGGCAGGTGGATCTTAAAGCTGAGGATTCAGCTCGATGAGGTTTGGCGTGGTCTCTGACTTGGCACCCCTTTCCGGGGATTCCGTCTGAGACCTTCAGGCACGGCTTTCGTGAGTTCGGCTGTGTCGCATCTGGTGGAGTCTTCTGTACAGAATGAATGCCACTCATAGTGTCAGAGTGTGGCTGATTACCTGTAGAGATGCACAGCACAATGTCGGCTGAGGTCCTAGGACCGCAGATGAAGTGTTCAGAACGGGAAGTCGAGACAGTGCTTGGATGGCTGTGTTGACCGGAGCAATGTCAATGAATTGGGACCCCCTTTCCTCGATCCAGAGTTCCAGTTCTGGATCTAAGGTGAAGTTGTAGTTCTTGAAGGATGGGAGTTCCAGTGCTGTCTGGTACTCTTTGCTCGGAAGATGGTACAATGCCAGATCATATGCGGAGACCAGCATAGTTAGCACAAGGCTTAAGGGTTTCAACTACGGTGGGATTCTACCCGTGGCTGGGCTGTCTTTTGAGGAGTTAACCTCCGCAAGCATGTCTGTTATCAGGGCTGTAACCAGCTGAGTTTGGGCAAAGTCATTCTGGAAGACAGTAAACAGCGGTTTCATGCAGTTCCTGGTCTGATTCAGCAGGATGCTGTGAGTGTTGAGAATGACCACGTTCCTCTCAATGTCTTGCCGATGGTTTGCAAAGATGCACTCTGCGTGGTGAGTTGCTCTTTTAGCTGTGAATGTTCAGTCTGAATTTCAACCACATGCTGTTTCACAGTGGCTATGTTTGCTGTGTGGACACTTGGCATACCAGTGTCGAACAGAGTTCTGGCGGCAGCTACGGGTCCGAGCAACGCTCCCAGGAACCATTTTGAGTGTTAGTTGGTGCTTAAGAGTCCTGATTGTGTAACAGTCACTTTCCCAAGTTGGTTGGACATGTGTTCGACCTTGGCCTTGGCGTGAGAGAGGGAGTCCTCTGTCCATCGGGCACTTGCCCAGCCGTATTGGGCTACGGTGCTGGGGTAGTGTGCTCTGTAGGCCTTGTGGGGCTGGATGAGTTGAACATGCGCTTGATGGGTGTAGGTCCTGCAGTCGGTGATCAGGAGTCTCAGTTGTTCTCTCGGTGGCAGCTGTCCTCTGGATGGCTGACAGCACGGCATGGCGAACCACAGCAGCAACCTGTTACAGACAACAGGGAGAGAGAGAAAGAAAGGGGAGGAAAAAGCCAGCGAGGGTTGTCTTTGGTTGGACAAGGCAGTCTTTTTATTTCATGGGTGGCAAATAGGTTTAGCTTGCCTAGGCCCATGTTTTGCCACATCTTACTGCTGGCATGTCGCTTGCTTCTGTGTATTGTCAGTGGCTCTGGTGCTGTGGTTTGCAGCGCATGATGCGTCATGGACGTACATTGGCCTTAACCCCCCTTTGCGCCGTTGCATTACACGTCTTTGCGTTGTGGTGTCAGACGGTGCACAAATAGAATGTAGCTCTGTGCACGCAGCATGTGCTTGGTGTCATGCCGTGTTCTGAGTAACTGGTTGTCAGTGAGTGTAGACGGCAGTCAAGGGTTGGTTGGAGGGGTCTGAGAGGTGGTGAAGCAAAGTCTTTATTGTGTCAGAAGCCCGCATGTTCGTTATGTTTGTGTTTGTAAACAGCGGAGCTAGCATAAACTGCTGTGAGGTAGACAGTTTAGGTTGTAAAGTTCTTATGCTGTGTGTAATCACTTCAAACTTCAGGGTGGGTGGGCAGGTTTGAAGTGACCACAGCTAGTCGTTTAGTGCGCCAGGCTTGGTGAGGGTATGGGTTTGGTCATTCAAGTCTTTGTCAAGGCCCGGTTGCCTTGAGTGTCCTTTCACCTTTTTCCAGTAGACAATCATGTTGTTTTTTCTTGTGATGTAATCGCAAGCCTGGAACCGGTGTTGGTGTGCGACAGGCATGTGGTTTGAAGTCTTACAGCCATTTTGTTTCCGGTCTGGAAGTTGGTATGGGAAACTGAGTCTGGCATAGTTAAAGTCTGTGCCCATAAGGAGTTCTTTGATGTTATGCGTCAACGCGATGTGCAGCGTTATAAGGATGGCTGCTACCTCAGCATATTGTGATGACTGCGGGCCCAACTTGTATGTCGGGCCCACGGTATGTCATTTACCTACAGCATGCCCGCACCTGATTGACGGGTGCCCTCATGGTGGTAGGAACATCCATCGATGTAGGCTGTGGGCATACCTTGACACGCATTCTCTTTAAAGTACCTGTGACAGGTCAGTTGTTGTTGTTGGGGTTTTTCTACATCCACCGTCGCAGCTGGTGTGTTATCAGAGCAGTTTTGGCAGGCTGCCAGGCCGTGGCCTAGCGCAGACTTGTGATTTTGAGCATAACGTGCCTCAACATTGCACCCCTGGAGGGCCATTAACCATGTGGTTATGCATGAATTGGTGACCACGCCATCTCGGATGCACTGGCTCCAATGGGCTCCAATGTAGTTGGAGAATCTCTGGATGGCCCATACAGTGCAGAGCAGAGCTTTTTCACAGTCTGAGAATTTAGTTTCTGGTGAGAGAAGTGTCTTGCTGGCATATGTAACGACTCCTTTGTCTTGATCATGCCTTTGGTACAGGCCAGCACTGAGACAGTGGTTGGAGAACCCAGCTTCTAGATAGAACTCTTTTTGTGGGTCAGAGTAAGCCAGACATGTAGCTGTGCATAAGTGTCGTTTTGAGCTCATTCAAGGTATTGTCTTTAATTTCTGTCCATACAAATGGGCAGTCAGTTTTCAGAAGGGCAGTTAGAGGTTTCGCAATGTCTGAGTAGCTTTTGCTGAGCTGCCGTGAGTAATTGCGCACCCATAGAAAGCTTGTAGCTTGAGATGTTGGTGGGTGGCTTGATGTTTTGAACAGCTTGAATACGGCTGGACTGCGGTTCGATGCCTTGTGATCCGATGAGTGGGGCCACATAGTTGACTTTGGTTCGACACCACTGTCCTTTGTGGAGGGCGTTCTTGGCGCCGGCAGTGGATAATTGGTTCAAAACAGTCTATCTCTTTCAGGTGGTCAGCCACTGTTGTGCTTTTCATGAGAGCATCATCAACGTAGATAAGGTTACCTCTCATTCTGGCATCTGGGCATGCTTTGTTCAGGAAGATGTTGAACTCAGTAGGTGAGTTGGCATAGCCTAACGGGTACCTGGTGAAAGTGACTTGTCTGTTGCCGAACGTGAATGCTAGCTAGTGCTGGTCTTCAGGATGCACAGGTATGGTCCAGAATCCAGAGGCCACATCAAGTGTTGAGAAGATTGTGGCTCCTCTGATTCTGGGTATTCCTTGCTCCAGCTGGGTCATGGGCCATCGGGACAGTGGCACCTGTTGATTCAGTTTCCTGCAGTCATTGGTGGGTCGCCACTTGCCGTTTGGTTTGAGGACGGGCCAGATGGGGGCAGAATGGGTGCTGTTGCATGGACGGATGACACCTTTTTCAAGCCTGGATACGATGATCTCTCGCACCGGTTCGTGTGAAGCGATGGGGATCTTGTACTGCCTGACAAAAGTGGGAGGAGCATTAGGGTGCGTTGGGATGCGCACAGTGTGGAGTTCGGTGAGACCACAATCTAAAGAGTCTTTGGCAAAGGATGCTTTGAACTTGTAAAGGACTTGTCTGAGTCTTTGTAGATCTGCATCATTTTTAATTGCGTCAGCGTCTTTTAGAATTTGCTGAACTTGAGACTCAAATCCTGGGAACGGCTCCTATGTTGGTGTGTCGTCTGTCGTGTTGGCAGGCAGAGGTGCAGCAGTGTCGTCAGTCCTGCAAGCAAGCTGTCTGGAGACTGTGTATACTGCAAGGTGTTGGTCCTCTGTCAGTGCTGTTCTGCATACCTGGTCTTTGTCCATTGGCATGACCGAAGTGACGGAGATTAGTTTGAAGGGTGCTGTGAACACTGTGTGGTTTGTGCTCCCTTCGGGTATCATTGAAGATGGGATGGGCCCAATGATTGGTAGTGTGAGTTCAAAGTCATGGAAGTCATGGCTCACTAGCCATCCCACCCGATAGACTTTTGGAATGGTGGTGTCCATCGCCACGCAGTTGTTGAAAAGGATGTAGACTACACGCGATGACACTTCAGTAAGGGGTGTGGCTTCCAGCGTGAGTCCAAGTTCAACACATTCGGGTGAAGGTTGAAAGAAGCCCAGCGTGTGGTTTAGGGTTTGACCACAATGCATGTTGAGCTGGACGGCGACCCCTTTGGTGTAAGCTGGTATCGAAGTGTCCTGTTCGTTGATTAGGGTGCCAACCTCTGGAATGGTCTGACCTGACAGGAGGTTCTCAGTGTTGGTTGGAACAACAGGGGGCTGTAAAGTCAATGGGGCCCACACTACCTCATTAATGATGTCCACATGAGCCTTGAGGTAAGTCAGGATGTCTACTTCAATGTAGACATCATGGGGCGGGTCCGGAAGGACCAGGAAGTAATGGGTCAGACACCGGTGGTTCCAGTTCAGGTTCAAAGCGCAGACACCTTTGGCCGTAACCATGGTTGATGGGTACGTGTTTAAAGGAAAACGGGTGCGCTTGCTGGCAGAAGGAAGGTCTGGTGTGTCTTAATGCGAGCATTGAATAGTGAGACACTGATGGCTGAGTGTTCATTTTTTAGGTGTGCATTGGGTGGATCAGACTCATACAATCAATTGTCAGGTGAATGTGAGCTAACTGTTCAAGCCTGATGTCATTTTGGCTGTATGACTGCACGTTCAGTTCACAAGTTTGAGGTGTAAGAGTTCGATCTTGTCTCTTAGCTTGAAATTGGAGTCTTTTTGAAAAGGTGAGATGAGATCACCGTAAGATGTGATGCTGTGTGTTCCCTGCTCACTTGCTTTTCCAACGTGATGTTCAGGAGGAGTTACCGGCCCACCCCCTTTTCGACCAGGTTGCCCAGGAATGTTGTCATTGGGGCAGGTGTGACGATCAATGGGTGGTTAGGACCGGGTTTGTGTGGCTGTCTGCGGGTGTAGATAGCCAAAACAGCATTTTCTGGTACCTTGGGATAGTGGTACCTGATATGAGGAAGTGTGCTGTCTCATTCAGGGTGTGCAGCTGTCAGCTGTGGAGCTTGGGTGATGCTGTCACCTTGTGATATGACAGTTAGCTCTGTGGTCTTTGGCTGAGGAGCAGTGTTCGGGGTGCTTGGCTCAGTCAGTTGGTAGACAGACCGGGCGTTGGTTTCAGTTCTTATGCTTAGACATAAGATGTGTGGTTTGTCTTTCTTGCGAGTTTTCTGTAAAGAAGCTCTTTCAGCACCTTCAGGATCTCTGCCCTCTCTGACGTGGCTGCACTGTTTTCATCTGATGTGGGCTCAGACTTGGGCTTACCAGTGGCATGTTGAGAGGGGTACCGATGCTGGCTTTCTGGGCTTGATGCTCCGGACAATGGGGATCGGCTTTTTCTGGGTCGCCGGCTGGCTTCCCAGGTGGCTCCACCCCTTGGGTTGTTGGATGGGTGTTGCCGGTCCCAGAATCTTTCAGAGCGTCCGCTCTGGTGCTTCGGTCGAGAACCATTGCGGTTGTACTGCCCTCTGCTGGCTTGGAACTGTCTTGACTCTCTGTACAAAGGTCTGTGGGGCGCCCTCTAGAGTCAGCTCTGAATAGTGTTCGGAGACAGGGAAGATGGTGTGGTTTTTTACAGTGTTTTTGGACACAGTCTTTTGCTTGACATAAGCTTTGTGGGCCAAGTCTCGTAGCTGTTGGGCAGACATGGTCCGTGAACAGGCCAGGTGATGACTCACTGTGGGATGCCGATTTCGGAGAAACAGAGTTCTGAAGTTGAAATCCTCTTCCATACATTGCTTGTTCCGTGCTCCGAAATAGGCTTGTCGGAATCGGCCGTAGTAGGTCTGTGGTGTTTCAAGTCTTGTCTGCTTGAGGTCCATGGCGATGGCTTGGTCTGATTCTGGATCAGAGAATGCTCGGATCAAAGCTTGTCGCAGCTGCTTGTAGTCAGTTTTGACAGTCTTTGTTTGACGGTCTAGGAAGCTGCGCACATCACCGCTGGATGTGATTCTTAACAGATACAAATTGTCCCAAGCTGTCAAGTTGGCGACAGTTTGCAAGTGAAAGTCAATGTCCTGTAGATAAGAGTGAATGTCATCACCTCCTGCAGGGTCTGGATTGAACGTATGGATGTTTCTGGCCAGCTTGTCGAGTTCTTTGGGGGCCATGCCGTGGTTAGCGGCAGGGGTTGTCTGGAAGCTGGCTGGTGACATCTTGAGCAATGGGCTTTTAACCCCCCTTTCAGCTTTGAGTTTGTGGCTGAAAGGTACGGACCGGCTGGTTAGGGGAAACTTTGTGGTGTGCGTTTCCCCTTCCCGGTCATTCTGCAGTCTATAAGAGTGTTTCAGTTCTCTGTGAACAATGTCAAGTTCGTTTTTTTAGATCGTGTCTCTGCTGAGTAAGCTCATGGATTTTAGCTCGGGCCGCTTGCAAGTGTTTTTCGCAGGCACTGGCTTTAATGCCACTTTCTTTGAGTTCAGTCTCTGCTCTCTCCAGGAGGGCGTCATTTTGTTGGAGTTTTGCCTCGAGTTCCACTCTGGCTTCTCTTTCCAACTGTTCTCTGTAGTCTGTGTCGAGGCGAAGATCTTGCAGGGCATATTGAAGTCTTTCTACTTCTTTCTGTAGCTCTGGATCTGTGTCGTCCTCTTTCTCGCGCTGGTTCTGGGTCTCGAGGAGGAGCTGATCAAGGCCACTTTGGGTTCGGGCCTGGTCCTTCCGGGCCTCCTCCGCTTGAAGCAGAAGCGCTGCTGCTTGTTGCTCCAGGTCGATGTTACTCCGTTCGCTGAGCCTTGCCTGGGGGACGAGGTTGTGTGCGATGCCTCCGACGATTCTGGCCCAGTCTTTGTAGTTGTAGCTCAGGGTTGGATCCAGGGCTATCAGCTTGCCCAGCGCGGTGTCCAGCTGCGTTTGGCTCAGATGCTGCAGGTCACTGGCGTCCTTGGGCAGGAAGGGGGTCGTCATGGCACTCGACCATGACTGTAGGACAGGAACATACTGGCTCACTGTGGGCGAGAGGAACACAACACACACGAACAAAGATACCAATGCAAGTCCGTTCTAAGCTTAACAAGCTATACTCATACGGGCTATGCCGTTCATGAGAATTTTGGGGCTAACTGATGTAAACAGTTAGCGAAGCCAATTGATTTGGGTCGACGAAGGACCCGAACTAGAGATTTGACAGGCAGTAGCCTACCGGGTCACGTGATGACACCGGCTGCGTAATTGTCACTCTATTCTATTATTTAGCTTCCTTGGTGGCTCTCACAGGTTACTGTCTCCAAGTGAAATGAAAGAAACAAATCACAACAGAACACAGAGATAGAAGTGATCAGAGTGAAAGGAAACAATGAAAATGAATAGGTCTGAAATGAACTGGGATGAATACTAACACTGGAAGTGTTAGGGAGAATAAGGAGGCCTAAGCCTACTACCGCTGATAGGGTTTAAGATAGGGCCTACGGGTGAGAGGGGTTGTCGGGATAGCAACTTAAGAAGGTGGGGCTTGGAGAAGAGATGGGCCAAACACTTAAAATATCCGGGAGATATCTAGTATTTTATGGCTCATAGGAGGTGGAATGGGTTTTTATTCAATTTAGTTTATTTGAGGTGAATTGAATCCACTCCGGTGAGAACCAGTGGCATGGTCAACCTCCCTGACGCTTCCCAAACACTCAACCGCAGTGTCCTCGGCCCTCCGTTACTCTGTGTCGCGTTGCGCCCTCCCAAACAGCCTTTGTGACTTTAAACACAACTCGGCAAAGCCAAGATGTCAACCGCCAGACAACACTACAAAATTGGGCTGTTCCCCAGAACCCTCCCGGAGGAGTGGCCTCTTTTTAGGCCCCGGTTTAGGTACTGGTCCCAGAAATTGCCTTTTTGTGTCGGCTGGACTGGTTGACTACCTTTGGAGTGCCAAATTGCTGATGTCAGCACTGCGGGCCGCAACGACGGACAGAGATAAAAGAAACCGAGATTCACGCACAGCCAGTGTTGGTAACGCTGATCGGACAACCCTGCTGGCCAGAACACCACCAGATATGACTTCAAATCACCAAGGGAGTACTACAATAGATACACAAAAGGATGAACAAGGGAAGCTTAAAGTAAATTAAGGCTTGTTTGTTTAAACCAAATTGAGTAATTATTTATGTAGCTAAAAGAGTCGAAAGTTTTACTAAATAATAATAAAAAGAGGGAATTATGATAATGTTGGTATTTATCAAAATAACCTAACCCAAAAGAGAGGAAAAATAATAAAAATCAAAATATGAAGAGACAGGATTCAAACACTGTAGATAGAAGCAGGCCGCAGTAGTGGGTTTTCACCACGAGGGGGCGTATTCCTTCTCTGTGCTTTGCCTGGGTAAACAGAACACTTGATTCAAATTCAAAACTTGTTAAAATTTAAAATTTAAAAGAAGCAGTAAAGAATTAAAAGGGAAATCAGAATGATATCCTATAATAGCTAATAACACCGTAAAGTATCATTAATAACTATAAAATAATCAAAAAGGGGAAGATGAGATGGATGCACAATTCAAAACAAAGTGAAAGGAGGAAAACGTGATACCGACTTAGTGAGGAAGGCCACGGGGTGGCGCTGTTTCCTCCACATGGATATTAGTGGCTGACAGGCAAACACGATGTAAATTTAAACTGGTTTAAAACCAAACTAAAATAAGCGTGAAAGGAGATTGAGAAATCAGGATAAAATTTTATAATAATTAACGACAACAGTAAAGTATCGTCAATAACTATAAAATAGTCAAAAGAGAAAAGTAGAAAACTAGATCAGATCTTTAATTGGGTAGCTAAACCAATTTTGACCAGGAGTTTACCGTTTTTGTTGAATATCACTGGGTTAACCACGAATTCAATAACGACATTATGTAAGGCCTTTTACCACTGAAGAGAGGAAACTCGCTCTCGATCAGATTTACGTCTTGCTCTGATAAAGAGATTCTCGTCTTTTTTCTAGGCGTTTAAATAATATTAACATGTACCAGCTGCAAAGAGTTTGCTTCGTCTTTACAGGGACAGGTATAATATTATGAACTGCGTTGCGCGACTTTCACTGGAGCGCGCATAAAAAAAAATATATATATATTAATACACAATATACTCATAGATTGAAACTGAATTTGCTCATAAAACAAAGTTTGAAATGCCCACCAAACTGTAGCGACAATGAGTCTTACATTAAATTAGCTCAAATTATATATAGGGAATTTTAATAATTAATCATGAATGATTAATATATTGCATATTACAGTTAAATTATCGAAGCTGAAAATAGATCGATTGTATATATGAATGATCACCATAATGGGTTATGGTTCGTCATTAATATATCAATAGTCTTATTACAGATCGATTATATGAGTTAGTCCAAACCGTGGGTTCGTGGAAAAACAGAGAGATGGATCAAAGCTGATAAAAATACTTTCTCAGGCCCTAGGCCCGGGCCCTTTCGGTACGTCGCTCGGGGCGGGCCCAGGGTTCACCGTGCAGAGTTTGGGGCCCCTGGGACATTTCTATAAAAATCCCACTCGCCCATTAAATGAATGTATTCGCCGCAGGGGTTTCGCGGACGCCGCTTCGGAAGGGCCGACCGACTAGGGGGCGCGGTTTTCCGACTTGCCACGGCCCCCTGGTGCGGGCGGGAAAGCTCGGCGGCCCTAGGGCCTCGTTCAGGGGCCGAAAGGTCAAAAAAGGGACCGTGAGTTAGGGTTAGCGTGACGGTTAGGGTTAGAGGCTGAAAATGTTTTGCCTTCGCTCAAGGGCCCGGTGCTTTCGGTACGTCGCTCGGGGCGGGCCCAGGGGTCAGCATGCCGAATTTGGGGCCCCGGGGACATTTTGAAAAAAATCCCACTCGCCCATTAAATGAATGTATTCGCCGCAGTGGTTTCGCGGACGCCGCATCGGAAGGGCCGACCGACTAGGGGGCGCCGTTTTCCGACTCCCCACGGTCCCCTGGTGCGGGCGGGAAAGCTTGGTGGCCCTGGGGCCTCGTTTAGGGGCCGAAAGGTCGAAAAAGGGACGCTCGTCCGCGAACCCGCTGCGCCGTTAAGTGGCCCGTGGGACGGCCCCCGTACGGAGACGCAGGGTCGTGGCGCATTTAGATTTGAGATTCTGACCCTCCAGGGGCCCCCGACTCAAGGCCCCGAAGCTTGAAAATCTGGGACCTTCCTAAAAAAAGTTTGCCACTTATAACCAACTTTCACTCAAAAGGCTCTTAGGGTACATGAGTGAAAGACACACAAGGCCGAGATTAGTGTTAAAAGGGCGGGAAAGTGTTGCCTTCGCTCTAGAGCCTTGCGCCTTCGGCATGTCGCTCGGGGCGGGCCCAGGGGCCACCGTGCAGAGTTTGGGGCCCCTGGCACATTTCCATCAAAATCCCACTCGCCCATTAAACGAATGTATTCGCCGCAGTGGTTTCGCGGACGCTGCTTCGGAAGGGCCGACCGACTAGGGGGCGCCGTTTTCCGACTCGCCACGGCCCCCTGGTGCGGGCGGGAAAGCTTGGTGGCCCTAGGGCCTCGTTCAGGGGCCGAAAGGTCGAAAAAGGGACGCTCGTCCGCGAAACCGCTATGCCTTTTGAATGGCTCGTGGGACGGCCCCTGTACGCAGAGGGAGGGTCGTGGTACCCCGATGCTACAGATTCCGACTCTCCAGGGGCCCCTGACGCGGGGCCCCGAAGCGTGGGGCCCTGGGGCCTTTAAAAAAAATCGCCCCTCCCCCGAAAAAAAATTAAAAGCCTGAAAGGGCCTTTTCAGTCTGAGAGGGAAACAGCCCTGAGAGAGGATTTCTGCACAGAGGCTGAGAAAAATTTGACTCTGCTCTAGCGCCCCCTGCTTTGGGTACGTCGGTCGGGGAGGGCCAAGGGGTCAGCTTGCTGAAATTGGGGCCCCTCGGACGTTTCTGTAAAAATCCCACTCGCCCATTAAATGAATGTATTTTGCCATAGTGGTTTCGTGGACACCGCTTTGGAACCGTCTAGTTGAGCTGAAAAGAATGATAAAAATATGAATTTTGGCCGTGTTTTCGCGGAGATATTAGCCGAAAACCATCGGGCACACTTCAAAATGGCGCTCGCTGATGACGTCACGATCTCGGGAACAAAATCGCTCATATCTCGGGAACGCGAAGACCCAGAGAGCTCAAATTCTGGTGATGAGGTCCCACGGGGGCCCTTAATCGAACCAGAGTGGTGGCGCGCCGCGGGGACGCCCCCTAGCGGATCACCGTTCGCTGGGGCCCCCGACTTTGAACGGCTATAACTCGGGGACCCGGGCGAGTTGGACCTCGGGGGTGGGCTCATTCGAAAGGGCCCGTCCAGCACTACGATCTATTAGAGTTTGGGGAACATTGAGCCAGGGGTTCTCGAGATATAAGCCGACAAAGCTGCGCCTTTGACTGGACGTAACTCCCTGGCCCCGAGGCCCTCGGGGACGGGGGTGGCCTCGTTGGACAGGGCTCCTCGAGGCCTACAGACGACCCGAGTTTGAAATTTTTTCGCTGTGTGGTTTTTGAGATATTCGTGAAAAACAAACATTCCCATACGTTCAGTGGTTATATGGCTGTCACCCATGTCTCCAACGGGACTTTCAGATGATTAAAAACTTCTTTTTCAGCCCCAACCACCTCTACTGTACTAAGCACACCCCACTGAACACATCTCACTAATTTTCAAGTCATTTCAGTGTTTAGTTTGCATTAAAACGAGTGTCCTCGAAACCACGTTTTGGTACTGTGATAAATGCTACGTGGGATAGGAAACATTTTCTGTGAAACACATTTTAATGAAAGTTCCAAATCACGATAAAAACTATTTTACTGCACTCAGGGGCCTCCCCTGAGTCCGTAACACCAAGTCCCATCCCATAATTCCACTGACCACGAACCCACTATTTTTTATAATACCCGGTACTGTCGGTTTTTTCGGGTCGAGATTTTGAGTTTCTCCAATCTTCTCGAAACTCTGGATTCTGATAGAGGGTGATGGGACTTAGACCTGAGTGCAAAAATGGAGGCTCTAGACCCTTCCTGAACAGAGCTATGGACATCCCACGTAGCATTTATTCAATAGTAAAAAATAGTGGGTTCGTGGTCAGTGGAATTCTGGGATGGGACTTGGTGCTACGTACTCTGGGGGGCCCCCTGAGAGCAGTAAAATAGTTTTTATCAAGAAAAAAACTCTGATCACTCTAGTGGTCAATCGGACAAATAGTGGGTTAGTGTGGGGCACGTGTGGCGCCCGACCAAGGACGAAGGCAGAACTGCTTAGGGTGGCCTCGGGCTTCGGGGCACTCCCGTCGGGGTCCCGCGTGGGTCGGGCGCCCAGGGAGGGTCGGCCGACGCCAAAAATTTCGGGGGGTCGGCGCGCTCGTCGCCGTGTCCAATCGGCCCAAGGACTGAATGGACGCTTTTTATTTTTATGGACTAGCTAGAGATAACCTTAAATGGAATTAATTTAGTTATCGAACAATCTATCGTTTGTCCAGCAAACGGCCGTAAGATTAACTTATCAATTTTCAACAAAAAGTATCTCTTTCTTATAATTCCAAAAAAGCTATTTTCTGGCCATGAAAAATCACCTTCTTGTTATTATAAAATTTAGGTTACTGAAATAGTAACGAATTGTAAAGCTTTGTAGCTAAAGGGTCGAACATTTCATTGACTTTGTAAAAATGAGCACTTTAGACAATTAGCAATCAAGAATATAATGGTTTTAATAAAATTAAACTACGGATACAGAATTCTACATTTAAACCCGGGATACATGTATGTACAATAAACAGTAAAACTAACGAGACAAACGAATAACAACGGGAGTGAGAGAGAGAGAGAGATTGAGTGAGAGAGAGAGAGAGAGAGAGAGAGAGAGAGAGAGAGAGAGTGAAATATATATATATATATATATAGAGAGAGAGAGAGAGAGAGAGAGAGAGAGAGAGAGAGAGAGAGAGAGGATGAGAAAGTGAAACTAACGGTCAGGATGAGAGAGATCACCGGGGTGATCGCAGCATGGCAAAAATCACAGACAATAACCCTTAGAGAGGCAACAAGAAATTACATCAATCAAATCAAATAAATAACCTATACTTGCGTATGCGTATGGTTCTCTTTGTGTTGCTGAGGAACGCAGAGTCGTATGCGTGTTTGTCCTTCGGCGCTATAGGCTTGTTCTCTCGTGTCTTCCGCGCCGAGCAGACTCGCGGGAAGTTTTAAAGGTTCACCGAACGTGAAGTTACCAAGGAAATAGTTCAGAGTTCATCTCCCTCGGGAGGGAGAGGCGAAGAATGAAAATAAAACTTAGTAAAGAAAGGAAAAGAAAAGAAACGCGGTGTAAAGCTCCCTAAGGAGCCATGGGACCGGAAACCTCTCACAGGGAAAGTGCTCTCTTAGAAACTTGTCAGTGTCTTATAGAGAGGAGGGGTTCACGCCTGCTTCGCATATGTGAACCAATCATCTTAGAGCATCTCGAGCGGGAAAAGTTCTTCTTTGTCTTGTCAGGATAATTTAAGATGGTATAACATTTTGTCATTTCTAGCCAGAAAGGATTGTACACACAGAACAATACATTTTACTGTAATATCCTATGTATGACTTGTTTAGTCAAAACAAGACGGTCAAACAGGTACCAAGAATGGCCGGAAAGAGTAGAAGAAACATAAAGTTACATTCATATGCAGAATTACAAACATTTAATGTTCACTCACATGACTAAAAAGCCATAATACCGGCTACCATGACCTAGGAAAGATCAAATTCATGTTTATACATTTCTTAAGGCGAGACACTACAGGTGAATAGGGTATTTTTTTTAACTAGCAGATATCACCATGAAACTTTGCCAGTTGATTACCTACATTAAGATGAGAAAAAAATGTATTACAAGTTTTCTGTAATTTAATGTTTAAATATGCAAATTAGACATTATCTAATTAAATATGCGCAAATCTGCATATATTTTAAAAAACGAAATCTGAGTATTGGATAAAGCCAGGTTCAAAATTATTTTTTCATTGTGTTCACATATTAGATGGGAAAAAAATTACAGAGGGATTTATGGATATCTACTTTTGTTATCCTGTAAATCAGAATATACTGCCAATAGCCTTAAAAAAATGATTTTCGACATGTTTTTTGGAATAAAATGTTATGTAAATCAGGCTAAGAATAATATATTTACAAATCCCTCTGTAAATGTCTTCATAATATAACTAGGTACAAGACTGGAAAGTTTGGTGTATATAGGTGCTACTGACGTGGAGATTTCGGACTTGGAGTGAGAGAGAAAAGTCATTTTGAGAAAACGGGCTTTAAAGAATTAGCATCAGCCAATGAGATCGCGCATTTAGAGTAAAATCCCCCCTTTTACTTTCGCGATTGGTTGCTGATAAAAAGGAAATGACCATATTTGGATCCGGCAGTATTGTACAGCAGAGAGCAAGCTTTCTAACGGTGTGTGTGATGACAGAGTGCAGATCGCGATCGCGGAGCAGAAGGATGATTTATAACGACAACTTTTGATGAGTTTATGAGAAATCTACAGACGCAAACAGGCAAAGTGTAGTAAAATAAAGACCTAAATGTGTATTTCTGACTTTTTTTCACCACAAGTCTGAAAGAAGACATGTTATTGAAGACAAATATCCTAAAATCTCAAAATTGACCAGTGAAAAAAAAACGATGTTTTTGCCTACCGTGTCTCGCCTTAAGTGGTTATACTTATAGAAAATATCAGATTGCAGAGTCTATTCTTCTTTCTTTATCAGAATTCAAGTGGGAGCTGTGATTCCCTTGGAATTCCTTGTGGGGGTCATAAAGTTTTATGACCTAGCAAGAGGGAGAGTTACAGAAGATGATACTGTTAGGTAATCTTTCTTTAGAAATACACTTAAGATTTGAAGTTACAGACCAGTCTCCAATTACATCTATAGAATAAGACAAAACTAATTAGATATGCATGCATACAGGAAGGTTAGATACAATTCTGTGTAATATACATTAAGGACATTCCTATCCTAAGTTGCACACAAAGGACGTTTGTGTGCGGGTATGTGTGGTGTGTGTGTGTGTGTATCCTTAGGGTATATTGTCCATCCGTGGTGTGCACCACGTGAGGGTTTGAGAACAACGGGGACCTGTTTCTTGATTGCGCAATGCGTCATAAATGGAGTTAATCAATGACCTGCTGGCAGACATTGGGGCACCATTTCACATGATTCAAGGTTTTGTGAATTAAACATATATGTGTTCATATTTGTTCAGTAGTGAAAGGAAAACAGGATTCGGTCAGTCGCTACTCGGGATTTGAACCCGGGACCTCTCGCACTCGAAGCGAGAATCATACCCCTAGACCAACGAGCCTGCCTGACACTGTATGGGGCTACTTGCGTACACTTGTACAGTCACCGAACGCTGGCCTCAAACAGAATGAGCAGGCACTAGTTTTAATAAGAGCGTTTGTCGTTAGGGAGCCGTACTCTCTGGCAGGCAGCGATTCAGAGTACGTTCTGTGAAGGAAATAAACGCTTGTCATCTGACTGGCTGCTTGTTCTGAAACTGCTGGGCTGGTCCGGGATTTGAACCCAGGACCTCTCGCACCCAAAGCGAGAATCATACCCCTAGACCAACGAGCCTGACTGACAATAGATTCGCGTACACTTGTAGAGTCACTGAATGCTGGCCTCTTACAGAATGGGAAGGCACTAGTTTTAATAGAAAGCGTTTGTCGTTAGGGAGCCACACTCCCTGGCAGGCAGCGATTCTGAGTTCGTTCTGTGCAAGGAAATAAGCGCTTGTCATCTGGCTGAATCTTGGCTATGTTGTAGTACAGATGAACACAAGCAGTAGTAAGGGTTTCAAAAACATGACCGTTTTGAGTTTGGCTCAGTGCTGCAAAAGGAAGGATCCAACCTTGTTGCTCTCGCTGCTTGGTCTGAAATCCCCGGGCTCGTCCGGGATTTGAACCTGGGGACCTCTCGCAGCCAAAGCGAGAATCATAACCCTAGACCAACGAGCCTCTTTTACATTAAGTCTTTCGGGAGGGCGCCAGAAATTCAGTGAAGCCCATCTCAAAGACGGAACACGACCTGGCGTCGAGATAAGAAAGTGTAGTTGTTGGAGCGTTAGAAACCCCGGTAACACTTTACGGTAAGGGTACATGAATTATCATGAATTCATGTATAAATTAATGCATGAATTCTGCATTCATTCATGCATTAATATCTCATGAATCATCAGGGACTAACACAAGTTCAACGTTTTTCATTCATGATTTCATGGATAAACAACACCTTAATTAAAACATTAACTAAGATGAGCACATCATCATGAATTATGATTTATTACGCATGATCATTATGTTTTCTTTGTTCTTTGTCTAGGTCAGTGACCTAGTCAACACTTTAGTTGAGGGGCCACACACATGATGAAGTCATTGGTAGATAATGCTTAGTTAATGATGACTACTGTATTGGACAGACCCCAAAATAGACCAATCAGAACTCATAGCACACAAATTCTGTTGACATTCAAATACAGTAGTCATCATTAAACGCCTGATTAAGATGAGAATCTCTTTATCAGAGCAAGACGTAAATCTGATCGAGAGCGAGTTTCCTCTCTTCAGTGGTAAAAGGCCTTACATAATGTCGTTATTGAATTCGTGGTTAACCCAGTGATATTCAACAAAAACGGTAAACTCCTGGTCAAAATTGGTTGAGCTACCCAATTAAAGATCTGATACATTTAAATGTAAATCTAATACATAAAAATGTTTATGTGAGTAACAACAGACGGAAATTCCTGTTGTTTCACATCTGCGTGTTTTCACAGCGAAAAAATCCTGTTTCGCACTCATGTGCAGTACAGCACCGAAAGATCCACAGAGATCTGCTTGTTTATTTGTGATTTATTGCAGGGAATCAGCGCACGACGCGAGCTGAAAGCTCTTAGTTTGAATCACATTAAAGTCGGTTTTAATTCCGCTTGCTAAACACCAGAGGGCGGCCTTTAAGTGTTTAGGAGTCTCGAATTACGCCCCGCCTTCTGACTTCAGCCTGCATGAGCGCAATAACGCCATCTTGTGGCAGTTTCAGATAATGCTCTCTTTACTGCTGAATTCATTTCCCTGTGAATTAAGGGAATTCATTTCCCTGTCTAAATTCTCAATAATTATTTGCATTTAGAGCTCTGCTCGTGCGAATATTATTTTGTGTTAGACAAATTTTTCTGCTTTTGACTGGTACATTTACTTTGAGTTTGGTTCAAGACAAGATTTGAATTAAAACTTAAACTAAATCCCAGCACAGCCAGAGAGAGCCCAAGTCGACTCACTCAACTCTCCTTGGCTGCGTTCCAAACCGCATACTTCCCTACTATATAGTATGGGAAAAAGAGTAGGCGAGCAAAAAAGTACGTTCGAATCCTCAGTATTCATAAAAGAGTAGGCGAGGATTACCTGGTTGACGTACTAATTATCGCGAGATTTGGACGATAGTGCGTTCCAATATGCCTACTTTCCTACTATATAGTAGGCGAAAACAGTACGTGAAAGAAGCAGTACGTTCGAAACATCAGTATTCCTAAAAGAGTAGGCGAGAAGTTCCCGGATGATCTCCTGCTTTCGCCCAGACATTTGAGTGCTTTTCAGCTTGTACTCATCTATCCCAGGAGGCCACGCGAGAGGATACGATATAAAAAAGAACAAGAAGAAGTAGATATTTCATACTCAAACATGACGGAAAGGGTGGACGAGAGTGTTTTCAAATGTGAGTATTACAAATACAAACCAAATCGCATGTGTTGAACTAACTTTCTGTACAGTAAATTGTTGAACTGTTGAAGGTGCAAAGACGCTATATAATATGGTAAATTTGTGATTTTGCCGTAAATCACATTTTATTGGATAGAGGAGCTCCATAAGGACACATACGTCTTTAAACTGTATTTGCATACATTTAAAACCGTATACATCTGAAATACCATTACTAAATATTTATTCAAAATCTGGCAAGATTACTACGTGTAACTGATATGAAATAGACATCTGAGTGACGTGTGTGTACTATTGTTTAGGAGAATTCACTGTTGTTAACACTGCTTTTATTAGTTTAATGCATTTTACATAAAGTAACTAAACATAAGTAATCTATTTCATTTATCCATTAGTACTGTTGAAAAATTGTTGAACATTTATGATGGATAAAAAGCTATTTATTAGCAACAACCTCAACATGTAAATGTAGTATTGAGCTCATAAATCACAGAGGTAACGTGAGTCTTGTCTGGATGTTACAGGGACGGATGAGCACACGCGGCTGCTTATCCGGTGGAGAGTGGCTCATGAAGCGCTCTTCACCGGAAAGCGTAATGCTGCCATCAAAGGCTTTGAGTGAGTATACAGAAATATTTAAAAATCAATTGAATACTTTATTTGCAGTACATTTCAATTATTGTATTTTCAAACAGAGATATAACTTGATTTCTCTCTTGCTGCAGATCTTTTGTGGAGGAGCAGAGCCTGCAAGGCAGGGTGACGGCGGCGTTTGTTAAAAAAAAAAGGGAAAACCTGAAACAAAAATACAAAGTAAGATCATTTTGTTACTTCTAATACATAAATTAAATGATTAAATATTGTGCTGTTAAAATGACTGCTTTTGTATCATGCTTGTGCATTTTTGCAGGATCTGAAATGTCCGCAGACGGGGGTGAGCACTGAGGATGGAGAGCCCACAGCAGCATCCTGGAAGTGGTACACTGCCATGGATGAGGCAATTGGGGGCAGACCCTCCATCTCTCCTCCTGCCCTCGTTGCCTCATGTGGGCCGGATGCTGCTGTGGTCTCTTCATCCTCAGTGAGGCCAGAGACAGCAAGAGCTAGGAAAAGGGCTATAGATGTGGAGGAGCTGATCCGGGACATGGAGGAGCGAGAAGAGGAGAGAGAGCGGAAGGCAGCAGAGAGGGAGGAGAGGCTGTGGAGAGAAATGGAGGAGAAGGAGGACAGAAGAGAACGGGAGAGACGAGAGAGAGAGGAAAGACAAGAAAGAGAAGTAAGAGAAAGAGAAGAGAGATGGCACCGGGAGGCAGTCGAGAGAGAGGAAAGGAGAGAAAGAGAAACCAACGAAAGGGATGAAAGGTTCCTTTCTGTTCTTCAGATGCTCGCCAAAAAATAAATTATTTGACAAAAAACAGCTTCTGATCTTTTGCACATTTGGGTTGATGTGAATTAAATTTGTGAATAAAAATGGGAATCTATATATAGATACGGTACTGATATATATATACACACAGTACTGTGCAACAACTACAAATGGTGGCCTAAGAATTTTGTACAATAATATGTATATAAAACAAACTATTTCTAGGCATTCACAGTACATTATAGACTTCTAGAAATTTTGTGATACTTTAAGATTGTAATCAAATTCATAAACTAAATATTTATGAAACGTTGATTAATAATTAGTGAATGTATGGTGTAATGTAAGAAGAAAAAACACTTTAAAACACTGGTTTTACTGGAGTGTATTATATGACTTTTAAAGGTTTACAGAGTTCATGCAAGGATCTTAAAGGCAGGTCATGGAGGGTTAAGTTCCAGCACACCTGTCAGTAAATTTCAAGTAGTCAGTTATTAATTGGTTTAAATTGATTCAGGGGTGTATAATTAGGGTTGGAAAAACTCTGCTGGATAATAGCCCTCCATGACCAAAGCTGAACTTGAGACTGTTTACACAAATTACTCACAGTAAAATAGTGACTAAAGGGTTACTTAACCCAAGCAAATAAATCATAATAGTAATAATTCAATAGTCATTATTTACTCGCCTTGATGTTGTTTGATCCCTCTGTTTTTTGTTTTCCTGAACACAAAAGGTGATTTTGGTCAGGTTTGTACTGTTTGGTTTAATACAATATCAGTCAATGGACTTTCAGAAGCATCATTAAATAATGCCAGGAAGCTTCTGAAAGTTGGGCTCCATTGACTGATATTGTATGAAACCAGCAGAACAAACTTGACAAAAATTCCCTTTTGTATTTAAACAATAAAAAACATTAAATAAGTAAATAGTAAACCGTAAACAATTGCTGTATTTATATGTTGAGGTGAACTAACCCTTTAACCCACCAAATATAAATTGTAGTAAATTTATGTATGCATTTTGCATTATAGTAATTCCTTGACAAACTAAGCAGCTTTGACCGTTTATGCCCATGACTGGTTCAAAAAATGCTTTACAAATATCAATCACATTTATGCATTTGACATATTTTTTATCGAAAGTGATTAACTCCATTTATTTACAGGGACAATGACCCTGGACAAACCTGGAGTAAAGAGCCTTGCTGATTGACCAGCAATCTTCTTCTAACCAGTTCATTGGTTTATCCCTCTACACTACAAAAGGTTTTAAAGCTCTAACAAATATTTGCATGTAATTGTAAACCTATAAAATGACATTTGTCAAGAAACTGAATGCTGACAACATGAATTTTAAAACATTTTTATCTTTCTTAATGTTTTAAAGGTAGTCATGCTCATGGAGAGCCGGCACAGGGATGTTTG
This sequence comes from Siphateles boraxobius, assembly GCF_051911475.1. Lineage (NCBI taxonomy): Eukaryota > Metazoa > Chordata > Actinopteri > Cypriniformes > Leuciscidae > Siphateles > Siphateles boraxobius. The sequence continues at coordinate 3,165,152 of NW_027508866.1, forward strand.
GAGCAGACACTGCAGCAGCCAGATTGTCCCGCACTTGTTCTCCCACTCTTGCTTCAAGGTTGTGGGGATCAGGGGGGCCGTCATCATGGTCTTCCTCATCCTCTGGCTCAACGATGTCCCCATTGGCTATAGCGAGATTGTGAATCACAGCGCAGCACGCAACAATCTCAGGCACGAAGGCAGGGCTCACCTCCAAGGCCTTGAAGAAAATGCAGCGCCAGCGTGTCTTCAGCATCCCAAAAGCTCTCTCCACGATGTTGCGGGCACGGGAGTGCTTGCTGTTGAAACGCGCCTGCACAGGGTTCTGCACCGGCTCTCTGTACGGGGTGATGAGGCAGATGGGTGCACTCAGGCAAGGATAGCCTCCATCCCCGAGGATGCACTTGCCTGCAGGTGGATAAAGGCCGCCAGCATACACTGGACTGTTCCTCAGCACCCTGGCATCGTGCACAGACCCAGGATACCCCACAAACACATCAAGGAATTTCCCCCGGTGATCAGTGATGGCCTGGAGTTGGATGGAGTGAAACAGCTTTCTGTTGAAGTAGCAGTAAGAGTTATTTTTTAGGAGGTTTGATACGGATATGACAGCCGTCTATTGCACCAACTGCTCTGCTGAAAGCTGGTGAGAAAGACAGCTGTGCAAATCCTGCTCCCACTGCCTCCAGGTCATCTCCGGTCGGAAAGCAGATCACCCTCCTCAAAATTCCCATGATGGCCTTGCTCACTCTGTGCACAATGTTATACACAGAGGTCTTTGGGATGTCGAAGGCCTGTGATACCACCCTGTAGGATGCTGCGTGGGCCAGCCAGTGCAGGAACACAAGGACCTCAATCTCCCGTTCCCATCCATGGTCCGATTCCAGTCTGACTGCAGCAATCAGGGACCTGATGGACGGCAGAGACAGGCGAAGGTGGGCTGGGTGGTCAGCTGCTTCATCAAGATAAAGCCGCAGAATGGGAACCGCTCTATTGAGATGGCAGTATGATGTGGGGTTCACCGCCTGTAAATACATCATAGTTTGTTAGAACAAAAAGCTTGAATTAAGCAATGTTTCATATGGTATTGACTTGTATATGTATTTCTTTATAGTGATATGCTATCTTTTATTCATTCATTTATTTTTATTCATGTTTCATATTAAATATTTATTCATGTTTCAATAAAATATTCATTTAATTAATTCTTGCATTAATCATTGCTTGAAGGAAATTGTATGTATTCACATCAGCTGCATTTGTCTAGTGTGTATTCATACATCTATGTCATATGACAATACAACAGTTTGCTTGTTTTACCAAAATATATCATTTTAATTAAGAAAATGTTAAATAATTAAGTTGGTCAGCATTTGTCATTATTGTGCATAAGTGTTGGGGTGGGCTAGTAATGCAATTCATTCTGGGGTAATCTTAATTTTTTAAGTAGTAATACTTGCTTTGTTTGAGTATAAAATCATCAGTCTTCTCCAAAGGCGAGATCTCCGAGCAGCAGCCCGACGTCTCCTTTGTCCACACATTCGTCTAGCTATTGCAGACATGCCAAACATTTCAGACGCTGATGAAAACAGTTCTAGTTTGGTTGTACTGATGCAGTGAGATGTCGGTGCACCTGTTGCTCATAACTTTTAAATTGTTGCGCTTGTGATAACGACATAGGTCACATGATAACGTCAACATGGCGTATGATGTCCGGATCGCATTCATACTCAACGAGATTTGGCTATGAAGTACCTACTCTTTTCGCGCTCGTTGAGTAAGTACTCATTGAAATTAAGTACCTACTCATTGAGTATGCGGTTTGGAACGCAGCCCTAGTCTCTCTGTCCAATTCTGTTTGAATTGCCTATTTCTACTTTTCTCTTTTGACTATTTTATAGTTATTGACGATACTTTACTGTTGTCGGTAATTATTATAAAACTTTATCCTGATTTCTCAATCTCCTTTCACGCTTATTTTAGTTTGGTTTTAAACCAGTTTAAATTTACATCGTGTTTGCCTGTCAGCCACTAATATCCATGTGGAGGAAACAGCGCCACCCTGTGGCCTTCCTCACTAAGTCGGTATCACGTTTTTCCTCCTTTCACTCTGTTTTGAATTGTGCATCCATCTCAACTTCCCCCTTTTAATTATTTTATAGTTATTAATGATAATTTACGGTGTTATTAGCTATTATAGGATATCATTCTGATTTCCCTTCTAATTCTTTCCTGCTTCTTTTAAATTTTAAATTTTAACAAGTTTAGAATTTTGAATTTGAATCAAGTGTTCTGTTTACCCAGGCAAAGCACAGAGAAGGAATACGCCCCCTCGTGGTGAAAACCCACTACTGCGGCCTGCTTCTTCTATCTACAGTGTTTCAATCCTGTCTCTTCATATTTTGATTTTTATTATTTTTCCTCTCTTTCGGGTTAGGTTATTTTGATAATTACCAACATTATCATAATTCCCTCTTTTTATTATTATTTAGTAAAACCTTCGACTCTTTTAGCTACATAAATAATTACTCAATTTGGTTTAAACAAACAAGCCTTAATTTACTTTAAGCTTCCCTTGTTCATCCTTTTGTGTATCTATTGTAGTATTCCCTTGGTGATTTGAAGTCATCTCTGGTGGTGTTCCGGCCAGCAGGGTTGTCCGACCAGCGTTACCAACACTGGCTGTGCGTGAATCTCGGTTTCTTTTATCTCTGTCCGTCGTTGCGGCCCTCAGTGCTGACATCAGCAATTTGGCACTCCAAAGGTAGTCAACCAGTCCAGCCGACACAAAAAGGCAAGTTCTGGGACCAGTACCTAAACCGGGGCCTAAAAAGAGGCCACTCCTCCGGGAGGGTTCTGGGGAACAGCCCAATTTTGTAGTGTTGTCTGGCGGTTGACATCTTGGCTTTGCCGAGTTGTGTTTAAAGTCACAAAGGCTGTTTGGGAGGGCGCAACGCGACACAGAGTAACGGAGGGCCGAGGACACCGCGGTTGAGTGTTTGGGAAGCGCCAGGGAGGTTGACCATGCCACTGGTTCTCACCGGAGTGGATTCAATTCACCGCAGGTAAACTAAATTGAATAAAAACCCATTCCACCTACTATGAGCCACAAAATACTAGATATCTCCCGGATATTTTAAGTGTTTGGCCCATCTCTTCTCCAAGCCCCACCTTCTTAGGTTGCTATCCCGACAACCCCTCTGACCCGTAGGCCCTATCTTAAACCCTATCAGCGGTAGTAGGCTTAGGCCTCCTTATTCTCCCTAACACTTCCAGTGTTAGTATTCATTCCAGTTCATTTCAGACCTATTCATTTTCATTGTTTCCTTTCACTCTGATCTCTTCTATCTCTGTGTTCTGTTGTGATTTGTTTCTTTCATTTCACTTAGAGACAGTAACCTGTGAGAGCCACCAAGGAAGCTAAATAATAGAATAGAGTGACAATTACGCAGCCGGTGTCATCACGTGACCCGCTAGGCTACTGCCTGTCAAATCTCTAGTTCGGGTCCTTCGTCGACCCAAATCAATTGGCTTCGCTAAATGTCTACATCAGTTAGCCCCAAAATTCTCATGAACGGCATAGCCCGTATGAGTATAGCTTGTTAAGCTTAGAACGAACTTGCATTGGTATCTTTGTTCGTGTGTGTTGTGTTCCTCTCGCCCACAGTGAGCCAGTATGTTCCTGTCCTACAGTCATGGTCGAGTGCCATGACGACCCCCTTCCTACCCAAGGACGCCAGTGACCTGCAGCATCTGAGCCAAACGCAGCTGGATCCAACCCTGAGCTACAACTACAAAGACTGGGCCAGAATCGTCGGAGGCATCGCACACAACCTCGTCCCCCAGGCAAGGCTCAGCGAACGGAGTAACATCGACCTGGAGCAACAAGCAGCAGCGCTTCTGCTTCAAGCGGAGGAGGCCCGGAAGGACCAGGCCCGAACCCAAAGTGGCCTTGATCAGCTCCTCCTCGAGACCCAGAACCAGCGCGAGAAAGAGGACGACACAGATCCAGAGCTACAGAAAGAAGTAGAAAGACTTCAATATGCCCTGCAAGATCTTCGCCTCGACACTGACTACCGAGAACAGTTGGAAAGAGAAGCCAGAGTGGAACTCGAGGCAAAACTCCAACAAAATGACGCCCTCCTAGAGAGCAGAGACTGAACTCAAAGAAAGTGGCATTAAAGCAAGTGCCTGCGAAAAACACTTGCAAGCGGCCCGAGCTAAAATCCATGAGCTTACTCAGCAGAGACACGATCTAAAAAAACGAACTTGACATTGTTCACAGAGAACTGAAACACTCTTATAGACTGCAGAATGACCGGGAAGGGGAAACGCACACCACAAAGTTTCCCCTAACCAGCCGGTCCGTACCTTTCAGCCACAAACTCAAAGCTGAAAGGGGGGTTAAAAGCCCATTGCTCAAGATGTCACCAGCCAGCTTCCAGACAACCCCTGCCGCTAACCACGGCATGGCCCCCAAAGAACTCGACAAGCTGGCCAGAAACATCCCTACGTTCAATCCAGACCCTGCAGGAGGTGATGACATTCACTCTTATCTACAGGACATTGACTTTCACTTGCAAACTGTCGCCAACTTGACAGCTTGGGACAATTTGTATCTGTTAAGAATCACATCCAGCGGTGATGTGCGCAGCTTCCTAGACCGTCAAACAAAGACTGTCAAAACTGACTACCAGCAGCTGCGACAAGCTTTGATCCGAGCATTCTCTGATCCAGAATCAGACCAAGCCATCGCCATGGACCTCAAGCAGACAAGACTTGAAACACCACAGACCTACTACGGCCGATTCCGACAAGCCTACTTCGGAGCACGGAACAAGCCATGTATGGAAGAGGATTTCAACTTCAGAACTCTGTTTCTCCGAAATCTGCATCCCACAGTGAGTCATCACCTGGCCTGTTCACGGACCATGTCTGCCCAACAGCTACGAGACTTGGCCCACAAAGCTTATGTCAAGCAAAAGACTGTGTCCAAAAACACTGTAAAAAACCACACCATCTTCCCTGTCTCCGAACACTATTCAGAGCTGACTCTAGAGGGCGCCCCACAACACCACAGACCTTTGTACAGAGAGTCAAGACAGTTCCAAGCCAGCAGAGGGCAGCACAACCACAATGGTGCTCTTCCGAAGCACCAGAGCGGAGCTCTGAAAGATTCTGGGACCGGCAACACCCATCCAACAACCCAAGGGGTGGAGCCACCTGGGAAGCCAGCCGGCGACCCAGAAAAAGCCGATCCCCATTGTCCGGAGCATCAAGCCCAGAAAGCCAGCATCGGAACCCCTCTCAACATGCCACTGGTAAGCCCAAGTCTGAGCCCACATCAGATCAAAACAGTGCAGCCACGTCAGAGAGGGCAGAGATCCTGAAGGTGCTGAAAGAGCTTCTTTACAGAAAACTCGCAAGAAAGACAAACCACACATCTTATGTCTAAGCATAAGAACTGAAACCAACGCCCGGTCTGTCTACCAACTGACTGAGCCAAACACCCCGAACACTGCTCATCAGCCAAAGACCACAGAGCTAACTGTCATATCACAAGGTGACAGCATCACCCAAGCTCCACAGCTGACAGCTGCACACCCTGAATGAGACAGCACACTTCCTCATATCAGGTACCACTATCCCAAGGTACCAGAAAATGCTGTTTTGGCTATCTGCACCCGCAGACAGCCACACAAACCCGGTCCTAACCACCCATTGATCGTCACACCTGCCCCAATGACAACATTCCTGGGCAACCTGGTCGAAAAGGGGGTGGGCCGGTAACTCCTCCTGAACATCACGTTGGAAAAGCAAGTGAGCAGGGAACACACAGCATCACATCTTACGGTGATCTCATCTCACCTTTTCAAAAAGACTCCAATTTCAAGCTAAGAGACAAGATCGAACTCTTACACCTCAAACTTGTGAACTGAACGTGCAGTCATACAGCCAAAATGACATCAGGTTTGAACAGTTAGCTCACATTCACCTGACAATTGATTCTATGTGTCTGATCCACCCAGTGCACACCTAAAAAATGAACACTTACCCACTTCTAATTGGAAAAGACCTGCTAGATCGCTTTGAACCTTTAGAGGACTTCAAACAACTGAAAGTTTGGGCTCAAGTGCGGGAACCCCTCCCCCTCCAGTCACACAGGCCAACCGAGCCAGACTGTCAGGTCACAGAGATCACGGGAACTCTCACAGCCAGCCACGGGGACACAGTTCCAGCACCAGACCAAGATTCAAGTTAACCACTCTGCACATTTCAGCTCACCAAAGACTCTGATTCCTTCTGCCCCAAGGTCACAACTGACCTGCAGTTGAATGATGTAACCACTACTAACATTGTACTTGCACTATGGGCAGACAACTCAGCCATCAGTGTCTCACTATTCAATGCTCGCATTAAGACACACCAGACCTTCCTTCTGCCAGCAAGCGCACCCGTTTTCCTTTAAACACGTACCTATCAACCATGGTTACGGCCAAAGGTGTCTGCGCTTTGAACCTGAACTGGAACCATCGGTGTCTGACCCATTACTTCCTGGTCCTTCCGGACCCGCCCCATGATGTCTACATTGAAGTAGACATCCTGACTCACCTCAAGGCTCATGTGGACATCATTAATGAGGTAGTGTGGGCCCCATTGACTTTACAGCCCCCTGTTGTTCCAACCAACACTGAGAACCTCCTGTCAGGTCAGACCATTCCAGAGGTTGGCACCCTAATCAACGAACAGGACACTGTGATACCAGCTTACACCAAAGGGGTCGCCGTCCAGCTCAACATGCGTTGTGGTCAAACCCTAAACCACACGCTGGGCTTCTTTCAACCTTCACCCGAATGTGTTGAACTTGGACTCACGCTGGAAGCCACACCCCTTACTGAAGTGTCATCGCGTGTAGTCTACATCCTTTTCAACAACTGCGTGGTGATGGACACCACCATTCCAAAAGTCTATCGGGTGGGATGGCTAGTGAGCCACGACTTCCATGACTTTGAACTCACACTACCAATCATTGGGCCCATCCCATTTTCAATGATACCCGAAGGGAGCACAAACCACACAGTGTTCACAGCACCCTTCAAACTCATCTCCGTCACTTCGGTCATGCCAATGGACAAAGACCAGGTATGCAGAACAGCACTGACAGAGGACCAACACCTTGCAGTATACACAGTCTCCAGACAGCTTGCTTGCAAGACTGACGACACTGCTGCACCTCTGCCTGCCAACACGACAGACGACACACCAACATAGGAGCCGTTCCCAGGATTTGAGTCTCAAGTTCAGCAAATTCTAAAAGACGCTGACGCAATTAAAAATGATGCAGATCTACAAAGACTCAGACAAGTCCTTTACAAGTTCAAAGCATCCTTTGCCAAAGACTCTTTAGATTGTGGTCTCACCGAACTCCACACTGTGCGCATCCCAACGCACCCTAATGCTCCTCCCACTTTTGTCAGGCAGTACAAGATCCCCATCGCTTCACACGAACCGGTGCGAGAGATCATCGTATCCAGGCATGAAAAAGGTGTCATCCGTCCATGCAACAGCACCCATTCTGCCCCCATCTGGCCCGTCCTCAAACCAAACGGCAAGTGGCGACCCACCAATGACTGCAGGAAACTGAATCAACAGGTGCCACTGTCCAGATGGCCCATGACCCAGCTGGAGCAAGGAATACCCAGAATCAGAGGAGCCACAATCTTCTCAACACTTGATGTGGCCTCTGGATTCTGGACCATACCTGTGCATCCAGAAGACCAGCACAAGCTAGCATTCACGTTCGGCAACAGACAAGTCACTTTCACCAGGTACCCGTTAGGCTATGCCAACTCACCTACTGAGTTCAACATCTTCCTGAACAAAGCATGCCCAGATGCCAGAATGAGAGGTAACCTTATCTACGTTGATGATGCTCTCATGAAAAGCACAACAGTGGCTGACCACCTGAAAGAGATAGACTATGTTTTGAACCAATTATCCACTGCCGGCGCCAAGAACGCCCTCCACAAAGGACAGTGGTGTCGAACCAAAGTCAACTATGTGGCCCCACTCATCGGATCACAAGGCATCCAACCGCAGTCCAGCCATATTCAAGGTGTTCAAAACATCAAGCCACCCACTAACATCTCAAGCTACAAGCTTTCTATGGGTGCGCAATTACTCACGGCAGCTCAGCAAAAGCTACTCAGACATTGCGAAACCTCTAACTGCCCTTCTGAAAACTGACTGCCCATTTGTATGGACAGAAGTTAAAGACAATACCTTGAATGAGCTAAAACGACACTTATGCACAGCTACATGTCTGGCTTACTCTGACCCACAAAAAGAGTTCTATCTAGAAGCTGGGTTCTCCAACCACTGTCTCAGTGCTGGCCTGTACCAAAGGCATGATCAAGACAAAGGAGTCGTTACATATGCCAGCAAGACACTTCTCTCACCAGAGACTAAATTCTCAGACTGTGAAAAAGCTCTGCTCTGCACTGTATGGGCCATCCAGAGATTCTCCAACTACATTGGAGCCCATTGGAGCCAGTGCATCCGAGATGGCGTGGTCACCAATTCATGCATAACCACATGGTTTAATGGCCCTCCAGGGGTGCAATGTTGAGGCACGTTATGCTCAAAATCACAAGTCTGCGCTAGGCCAAAAACTGCTCTGATAACACACCAGCTGCGACGGTGGATGTAGAAAAACCCCAACAACAACAACTGACCTGTCACAGGTACTTTAAAGAGAATGCCAGTCAAGGTATGCCCACAGCCTACATCGATGGATGTTCCTACCACCATGAGGGCACCCGTCAATCAGGTGCGGGCATGCTGTAGGTAAATGACATACCGTGCCCACCACAATACTTCAAGTTGGGCCCGCAGTCATCACAATATGCTGAGGTAGCAGCCATCCTCATAACGCTGCACATCGCGTTGACGCATAACATCAAAGAACTCCTCATGGGCACAGACTTTAACTATGCCAGACTCAGTTTCCCATACCAACTTCCAGGCCGGAATCAAAATGGCTGTAAGACTTCAAACCACATGCCTGTCACACACCAACACCGGTTCCAGGCTTGCGATTACATCACAAGAAAAAACAACATGATTGTCTACTGGAAAAAGGTGAAAGGATACTCAAGGCAACCGGGCCTTGAAAAAGACTTGAATGACCAAACCCATACCCTCACCAAGCCTGGCGCACTAAACGACTAGCTGTGGTCACTTTAAACCCGCCCACCCACCCTGAAGTTTGAAGTGATTACACACAGCATAAGAACTTTACAACCTAAACTGTCTACCTCACAGCAGTTTACGCTAGCTCCGCTGTTTACAAACACAAACATAACGAACATGCGGGCTTCTGACACAATAAAGACTTAGCTTCACCACCTCTCAGACCCCTCCAACCAACCCTTGACTGCCGTCTACAATCACTGACAACCAGTTACTCAGAACACGGCATGACACCAAGCACATGCTGCGTGCACAGAGCTACATTCTATGTGTGCACCGTCTGACACCACAACGCAAAGACGTGTAATGCAACGGCGCAAAGGGGGGATAAGGCCAATGTACGTCCATGACACATCATGCGCTGCAAACCACAGCACCAGAACCAAATGACAATACACTGAAGCAAGCGACATGCCAGCAGCAAGATGTGGCAAAACATGGGCCAAGGCAAGCTAAACCTATTTGCCACCCATGAAATAAAAAGACTGCCTTGTCCAACCAAAGACAACCCTCGCTGGCTTTTTCCTCCCCTTTCTTTCTCTCTCTCCCTGTTGTCTGTAACAGGTTGCTGCTGTGGTTCGCCATGCCGTGCTGTCAGCCATCCAGAGGACAGCTGCCACCGAGAGAACAACTGAGACTCCTGATCACCGACTGCAGGACCTACACCCATCAAGCGCATGTTCGACTCATCCAGCCCCACAAGGCCTACAGAGCACACTACCCCAGCACCGTAGCCCAATACGGCTGGGCAAGTGCCCGATGGACAGAGGACTCCCTCTCTCACGCCAAGGCCAAGGTCGAACACATGTCCAACCAACTTGGGAAAGTGACTGTTACACAATCAGGACTCTTAAGCACCAACTTACACTCAAAACGGTTCCTGGGAGCGTTGCTCGGAGCCGTAGCTGCCGCCAGAACTCTGTTCGACACTTGTATGCCAAGTGTCCACACAGCAAACATAGCCACTGTGAAACAGCATGTGGTTGAAATTCAGACTGAACGTTCACAGCTAAAAGAGCAACTCACCACGCAGAGTGCATCTTTGCAAACCATCGGCAAGACATTGAGAGGAACGTGGTCATTCTCAACACTCACAGCATCCTGCTGAATCAGACCAGGAACTGCATGAAACCGCTGTTTACTGTCTTCAAGAATGACTTTGCCCAAACTCAGCTGGTTACAGCCCTGATAACAGACATGCTTTGGGAGGTTAACTCCTCAAAAGACAGCCCAGCCACGGGTAGAATCCCACCGTACTTGAAACCCTTAAGCCTTGTGCTAACTATGCTGGTCTCCGCCATCACCAGGCCAACTGATCCTCTTACAAATACACCTGGCCTACTCTCTGGGTAGCGCCATCCCACTCTACGTCGATCACGAGCAGAGGGAAGTGGATGTCCTCTTGAACCAATCCATCAGTGAGTCAAACCAAGTCTACAGACTTAAAGACATTGCCAATGTCAGGTTTTTGAAAAGCAACACCCACATCAAGACACACATTCCAGATGTGGTGGCCTACCAAAAAAGCAACACACAGCTGCACCTGGCCCCAAACCTGCACACGTGTACCTCACCAAAGACATTCACTATCTCTGCCCTAGCAAACCCTTCCTCAGAGACAACACTGAAGGAACCTGCGGGTTGCAACCCCTGGTCAGCGACACACGCTGCCCTGCCAAAGCTAAGCCTCGAGCAAAAGTCACAGAGACGCAAGCAGAGATTGTAGGTGACAGGTGGCTCGTTAACACACCTGTGCGTACAGCTACTCTCACTTACGACCAGCATGACACAACCAGCCGTGTCAACATGCTCTCAACCACAGTACGTGGATTCAAGCCCTGCAAGGTGCCATATTCCACCTGAATGATCTGGCATTGTACCATCTTCCGAGCAAAGAGTACCAGACAGCACTGGAACTCCCATCCTTCAAGAACTACAACTTCACCTTAGATACAGAACTGGAACTCTGGATCGAGGAAAGGGGGTCCCAATTCATTGACATTGCTCCGGTCAACACAGCCATCCAAGCACTGTCTCGACTGCCCGTTCTGAACACTTCATCCGCGGTCCTAGGGTGGACCTCAGCCGACATAGTGCTGTGCATCTCTACAGGTAATCAGCCACACTCTGACACTATAAGTGGCATTCATTCTGTACAGAAGACTCCACCAGATGCGACACAGCCGAACTCACGAAAGCCGTGCCTGAAGGTCTCAGACGGAATCCCCGGAAAGGGGTGCCAAGTCAGAGACCACGCCAAACCTCATCGAGCTGAATCCTCAGCTTTAAGATCCACCTGCCATCCTACCATCAGGTTCCACCTGCTACCCTACTACCATGGTCCACCTGCTACATGACCATCAGGATTCACCTGCCAGTCGGCCATTGTGATGATTGTCGTCCGATGATGTTCACACAGAGACTTCATCCGACGAAAAGGGGGAATATGTAGCGACTGACCGAATCCTGTTTTCCTTTCACTACTAAACAAATATGAACACATATATGTTTAATTCACAAAACCTTGAATCATGTGAAATGGTGCCCCAATGTCTGCCAGCAGGTCATTGATTAACTCCATTTATGACGCATTGCGCAATCAAGAAACAGGTCCCCGTTGTTCTCAAACCCTCACGTGGTGCACACCACGGATGGACAATATACCCTAAGGATACACACACACACACACCACACATACCCGCACACAAACGTCCTTTGTGTGCAACTTAGGATAGGAATGTCCTTAATGTATATAACACAGAATTGTATCTAACCTTCCTGTATGCATGCATATCTAATTAGTTTTGTCTTATTCTATAGATGTAATTGGAGACTGGTCTGTAACTGCAAATCTTAAGTGTATTTCTAAAGAAAGATTACCTAACAGTATCATCTTCTGTAACTCTCCCTCTTGCTAGGTCATAAAACTTTATGACCCCCAAAAGGAATTCCAAGGGAATCACAGCTCCCACTTGAATTCTGATAAAGAAAGAGGAATAGACTCTGCAATCTTATATTTTCTATAAGTATAACCACTTAAGAAATGTATAAACATGAATTTGATCTTTCCTAGGTCATGGTAGCCGGTATTATGGCTTTATAGTCATGTGAGTGAACATTAAATGTGTGTAATTCTGCATATGAATGTAACTTTATGTTTCTTCTACTCTTTCCGGCCATTCTTGGTACCTGTTTGACCGTCTTGTTTTGACTAAACAAGTCATACATAGGATATTACAGTAAAATGTATTGTTCTGTGTGTACAATCTTTCTGGCTAGAAATGACAAAATGTTATACCATCTTAAATTATCCTGACAAGACAAAGAAGAACTTTTCCCGCTCGAGATGCTCTAAGATGATTGGTTCACATACGCGAAGCAGGCGTGAACCCCTCCTCTCTATAAGAGACTGACAAGTTTCTAAGAGAGCACTTTGCCTGTGAGAGGTTTCCGGTCCCATGGCTCCTTAGGGAGCTTTACACCGCGTTTCTTTTCTTTTCCTTTCTTTACTAAGTTTTATTTTCATTCTTCGCCTCTCCCTACCGAGGGAGATGAACTCTGAACTATTTCCTTGGTAACTTCACGTTCGGTGAACCTTTAAAACTTCCCGCGAGTCTGCTCGCCCCGGAAGACACGAGAGAACAAGCCTATAGCGCCGAAGGACAAACACGCATACGACTCTGCGTTCCTCAGCAACACAAAGAGAACCATACGCATACGCAAGTATAGGTTATTTATTTGATTTGATTGATGTAATTTCTTGTTGCCTCTCTAAGGGTTATTGTCTGTGATTTTTGCCATGCTGCGATCAACCCGGTGATCTCTCTCATCCTGACCGTTAGTTTCACTTTCTCATCCTCTATCTCTCTCTCTCTATATATATATATATATATATATATATATATATATATATATATATATATATTTCACTCTCTCTCTCTCTCTCTCACTCAATCTCTCTCTCTCTCTCAGTCCCGTTGTTATTCGTTTGTCTCGTTAGTTTTACTGTTTATTGTACATACATGTATCCCGGGTTTAAATGTAGAATTCTGTATCCGTAGTTTCATTTTATTAAAACCATTATATTCTTGATTGCTAATTGTCTAAAGTGCTCATTTTTACAAAGTCAATGAAGTGTTCGACCCTTTAGCTACAAAGCTTTATTGCTTTGAACAAACCATCCTTGAATTTGTCGAACATCCAACTTCAACATAGCCCATTAAAGACGACCCAGGTGGGACTTGAACCCACAATCTCCAGATCCGGAGGCTGATGCCTTATCCATTAGGCCACTGGGCCTTGTCTGGAGTTCTTTTTCCTTTGATCAGTAATTTGGCCTCAAGGGGTTTCTAATGCTCAAACAACTACACTTTCGTATCTCAACGCCAGGTCGTGTTCCGTCTTTGAGATGGGCTTCACTGAATTTGTGGCGCCCTCCCGAAAGACTTAATGTAAAAGAGGCTCCTTGGTCTAGGGGTATGATTCTCGCTTTGGGTGCGAGAGGTACCGGGTTCAAATCCCGGACAAGCCCGGGTATTTCAGACGAAGCAGCGAGAGCAACAAGGTTGGATCCTTCCTTTTGCAGCACTGAGCCAAACTCAAAACTGTCATGTTTTTGAAACCCTTACTACTGCTTGTGTTCATCTGTACTACAACATAGCCAAAATTCAGCCAGATGACAAGCGCTTATTTCCTTGCACAGAACGAACTCAGAATCGCTGCCTGCCAGGGAGTTTGGCTCCCTAACGACAAACGCTTTCTATCAAAACTAGTGCCTTCCCATTCTGTAATGGGATTCAAAGCATTTTAAATCGCTCTTAACTGAATTACCGTGGCTCTTTTGCAGAAACGCTAAGCACAGGTATACTTGTTGTTCTGTGGAGTTTCTTTGAACAACTTTTCATTGACTTTTTGCAGCATCGGCTTAGAGCAAGCGCAACAAGCACGCCCTAGTAACAGCCTCCCTAGTTGGGAGGCTGATGCCTTTTAGTTCAAAGTCAAGCCTACGGCAAAGCCTATATGCGGCTGTTTACATTTAGAGCCCGCCAGTTGGAACTGAATTACCGGCTGTTTACATTTAGAGCCCGCCATTTCTGTTCCATGTGTTTTTCTCCAATTACAGCCATTTTGGTTATATGGACAAAACAAACGTATCAATGATGTTTTTCGATGACTAGATTAATTTAAAGTTCATGACTCTTTCCCACCTGTTTTGTTTGTAGTCTGCCTCTCTGCTTTCGTACGCAAAGCCTTCGTCGTAGGTCCAATGCAAAAGCAAGAAGTGGCCTTTTCCCCTTAGGCCACTGGGCCTCTTGCGCACAGTGCTTTGTGTAATTTCAGCCTGAAAGGGCACATGCACGGGCAGGCAAGAATGATTCACTGACAGTCTGACGCACACAAAACCCCACCACAGCTATCCGAAGTTTGTCTGTTCTATGCTAACTCAGATCTTGCGGTCATTATTGCTTTGAACAAACCATCCTTGAATTTGTCGAACATCAAACTTAAACATAGCCCATTAAAGACGACCCAGATGGAACTTTAACCCAAAATCTCCAGCTCCGGAGGCTGATGCCTTATCCATTAGGCCACTGGGCCCTGTCTGGCGTTTTCTTTCCTTTGATCAGTAATATGCCTTCAAGGGGTTTCTAACGCTCAAACAACTACACTTTCGTATCTCGACGCCCTCCCGAAAGGCTTAATGTAAAAGAGGCTCGTTGGTCTAGGGGTATGATTCTCGCTTTGGGTGCGAGAGGTCGCGGGTTCAAATCCCGGACCAGCCCGGGCATTTCAGACCAAGCAGCTAGAGCAACAAGGTTGGATCCTTCCGTTTGCAGCACTGAGCCAAACTCAAAACTGTCATGTTTTTGAAACCCTTACTACTGCTTGTGTTCATCTGTACTACAACATAGCCAAGATTCAGCCAGATGACAAGCGCTTATTTCCTTGCACAGAACGAACTCAGAATCGCTGCCTGCCAGGGAGTGTGGCTCCCTAACGACAAACGCTTTCTATTAAAACTAGTGCCTTCCCATTCTGTAAGAGGCCAGCATTCAGTGACTCTACAAGTGTACGCAAGTAGCCGAATCTATTGTCAGTCAGGCTCGTTGATCTAGGGGTACGTTTCTCGCTTCGGGTGCGAGAGGTCCCGGGTTCAAATCCCGGACGAGCCCTCTCACCTTTCTTTTTTTAAGCTGGGTGATAAAACAAATTATGCTCTTCTTGGTCTATGAAAGGCATTGTTTTCCCTTAGAAGTTGACAGAGAATAAAGCTCATTCTGACGGAGAAGAAAGCTCATTCAGAAGCTCAAGCCCGCTTGAATGAGTCCAGTCAGAAGCTAGACTTGCTGAAGTTCTCTCTGGAGCTGAGACTCAGTGAGTTGCCCAAAAATCACCCGAAGGGCAATCTGATTATGGAGGAGTTAGCCATGTTGTCCTCCCCACCTCTCAGCCCCCGCCAAAGCATCATGTTTTCAACCACTTCATAGTCTGGCCATTTACTTTTCTTTATCAACCACTTCATAGTCTGGTCATTTACTGCAACCCACATAGTACTTGACGTCACGTTCTGCAGCATCAGAGGCTGATGCTTTGGCAAAATTGAACTTTTTCGCAGGTCTGTAGATGCTGTAGTGGGATTCAAAGCATTTTAAATCGCTCTTAACTGAATTACCGTGGCTCTTTTGCAGAAACGCTAAGCATCAGAATCGAATCAGAATCGTCAAGTCTTCCCTATAGTCGACTAATAGTCGAATCATGTGTGTGGGGTTGGGGAGGGGGCGGGGCTTTAAAATTTTAAAGCCACGATGTACAGAACATCACACAAAGATATAGAAGAAAATGTATAAAAACATTTCGGATCAAAAAAAACTAAGAAATAACACAAATAACTGCAGAAAGGCCATACTTCAGGCAGGATTTTGCATTTCACATGCAAATCAAATAAAATCGGCTAAATTGCCTGTGCGGCAGTCTCTAAGTACAGAGCGCAACATCGATGCACCGAAAAATAATCAACAATTAATTTACAGAATTAAATTAGAACAGAATATACCTTTCTAATAAATAAAAATACAAAACAAAATAAGTCTGAATCAAGTCACAAGATGCAGAACAAATGTGTGCAAAGTGCCTAAAGTGCAGGGGAACATATATTCAAAACACAAGCCACAAATAGTTAAATTAGATAACCCTGAGTGATCAATAAATAAAATAAAAATAAAGAAATGATTAAAATATCGAAAGTATAGCCAGAATTGTCAACTTTGTCTTTTTAACTGCAGAAACAACAATAAACGTTAAACTCGAGTGACAGTTTAGCTACACATGTTCACAGCATCCAAAAATCATATTAGAACCGGCTGAAATGTTTTGAAATCACTTGTAACCCTTCCTGATCGAGAGAAAAACTCTAGTCTTTCACTCTGTCTGTGTCTCGGTGTCCATTTGAGTCTTTTCAAATTATGTGCGCGGATAAAACACATTCTAAAACGCTTAACATGAAAAATGTTTAACGGCTTAGCCTAATATCCTAAGACAGTTATATTAAAAGATCAAATTCTATACACACCTTATTAATAAAGTATAGGCCTACTGTATAGCCTACAGAAAAGCAGATGAGCCCAGAATATGAACGCAAC
Organism: Siphateles boraxobius; assembly: GCF_051911475.1. Classification (NCBI taxonomy): domain Eukaryota; kingdom Metazoa; phylum Chordata; class Actinopteri; order Cypriniformes; family Leuciscidae; genus Siphateles; species Siphateles boraxobius. Next base: position 3,182,023 of record NW_027508866.1, read on the forward strand.
GCGTTTAATTAAACGTTAATTTTCCTCCCATTGAAAACCGTTATTATAAAGAAAACGCTTTACGTGACTTTCTATAGGAGGAACACGTTGCGTTCATATTCTGGGTTCATCTGCTTATCTGCACATAGTATGGTTTCTTAATGAGATATGTACTATACATTAAGCCACGAAAAAGTGCCCTTTAAGCGTTTTAAAAGCTTTTTTCACATTAAGCGTTTTAGAATGTCCCGAGGAAAACCAACTTGTTAACGTTGGCCTGCAGAAGTGCGATCATGGTTTTCCTGATGCTAAATCCAGCCTTGGAGAATATCCTCTCTGATGGTGTGCATTCACACTTTAGATTTTCTTATCCCAGACATTTTTTAAAGATTTAAATCCCTGCCGCCAAGACGTTCCTCTTTCGGTCATGGATCGAAAGTGAAACTTAAATCTGTCACGGGGTGTTTGGATTTATTCACGCACGTTAAACATAGGCTATTTATTAAACGCTTCTTTCTTTGCACATTTGTATTTACAGCGTTATCATAATAGGCTCCTATATTAACGTATTGACAGAAAACCGGTAGTGAAATCAGACATTAAGCACCCGTATATAACCTCTGCGAAGATTCGACTGTGAGATTGGTAGTCAAATCAGGCTCCTCCTATTGATGCATCGAATCTTCGACTATTCGGGGTCACCCCTAGTGGCCAAGTCAACACTTTTAAGCTTTGGTGAAAAAAATGACCTTGAGTGAAGATATGCTTGAATAAGTTGATGGTTGTGTAACAATGTCTTGCATAAATTGTTGATGTTCTGTATTCTTCTCACACTTCTTTTAAAGTAGGAATGTTTGCTTTCAAATCTCAATGACCATAAACGAATTAAAGGTCCAAGACTTAAAATGAGTGACGTATAGTGAAGCATGTAATGATGTTTTGGTTTCAAATTTTCACCAGGAAACAGCTCCTTTCTTGTTTCCAGATATTCTGGTATTAAGACATTGAGATATGCAATCTGTGCAGTGGTAATCTTGGGAGCACACACTAGCTCAACCAGTTCTTTCAACTTAACAGTCAGTTGTCTTGTGACTCTACTCTGACTCCAATTATGACAGGAAGAAATCTGAGGAGACACCAGTTCTCAGCTGCTTGACCACCTAACTTTCTGCCTTTTTCACATATCTGGGAGGGGGCAGAACCAGCATCAGAATCCAGATATTTGAATTGTGCAAGTCTACTGTTCAGCTGTGTATATGAAAACCACTTCCTTTTTACAAAGTATTCCAAGAAAATGGCAAGATCAATAGCTACAACGCCTTCAAACAAGTCGTGGCCAAGGCATGGGGAAGGCCAGGCTGAGCAACATGAAAATATTTGAAGGAGTTGAAAATGGAGTCAAACTTCAACCCATTTACAACATTTTCTTTGATCGTCCTTAGAGTTTCCACTCCCGCCTTATAGGACTCAACTGTGCGATTGGGATAGTCTACACACACATTCTGAAGTTCACTGCGAGATACCAAGCAATACCTACAGCAATGCTTGGCAGTACTGAAGTTCTGTGAGTAACCACTGATGCAGTGGGACCTCAAATTATCACCAATAATAGCCACTATTGTTGCACTTACTATGTCACCTGAAGATGTCACAAATCCATGCTCTTCAAGTTCTTTGACATCTGCCAACAACTTAGCAAAAATCTTGGTTTGACCAAAATAGTTAAAGTCTCTCTCATAACACAAAAGTGATAACTGAATGTCAACAATGCATGATCTGTAAAATGGCTTAAAGTTGCCAAGTTTAAAATACACTCCAATCATTTTGTGTCTTTTTTTAGCTGACCCAAGGGGATTCACAATCTCAAAGGCATCCTGGTACAAGATAAGTTGGCTTGTAATCTCAGGCTGCTTAAACAAGTCATTGGATTTGAATACAGAGCCATCACAGATGTCAGACAACACAGAAGAGTGTACATGCTGATGTTTGGCATACTGCTCCCACACCACTGGGTCTATTAACATGGTTTTTAAAGTGTTCTTCAATGGAATATACTATGCATAACGTTGGTTTCGGTTCTCATCACGACCAAGACATATACTTTGTGGATGCACGTACGAAAACATTTTCTGATAATACTGTCTTCATTGGTATTCTATGGAAAGTAATGAATTACAAGCTGAATGTAAATCTTGGCCTTGCAAAGTCTGCACCACAGATTCAATATCACATTGTGAAAGGGCCTTTTTTGGCTTGAGTATTTCCCTGAACATCTTCTGTGTGTACAGATGACAGATATAATTTAAACCACTGAATTCCTCCACAATCATCTGAATGGTTGACGATGGCACCAGGTATTTGGCTTGTAGCTGCATATAAAACAGGCAGAGATTTTTCATGTACAATGACTTTGCGTTACATTTCGTCAGTGAGTCTGTGAATTCACTTTCATCAACCTCATCCTCAGTAACATCAAAACATGCTGAAGAAGGTTGCTCAGATAAAGTATCCATAATCCGTAATTGTGCAAATGTAGAAGTCCTGTTCTCTCGTGAAACATGGGCAGTGAAACTTGATCTTAAACTGAAATTTTTGTCAAATTTTTCAAAACGACAACACACCACCTCTCCCTTGGCTAAATGTGACCTGAGATGAGAAAGGACATTGTTCATGTCTGTAAATTGTTGTTGGCAGTCTGTATTGTTGCAAACAAACATGCCCGTCGAATCATCAAAATGAGTATGTGGTCTTTTGTGATAGTGATAAACATGAGCTTCGAGAGCATTGTATTTTGAGAATTTACATTTGCATTCTGGGAAGCAACATGGAAATTGAGCATTTGCTTCATGTCTGTGTAAGATTTGATGATTAACATATCCCTTAACTGTCTTCAGAGAGCAATCACAAAATTTGCACAAATACATCATCATCCATATGGTTAAAGGTAACACACCTCATAAGATGAAATCCGTTGTCCATGCATATGGCTGTTCTTAAATGATTGTGAAAGCAACGTTCTAACACAACAACAACACAATTCTGAAACCTATTTAGTGCTTTTTAATGCAACTTGCATCAAACATTAAGAATAAGATTTAAAAACGTATTAGCCATTGTAATTGTATTCACCTGTTGCCAATTAACTTTTAAATTACGTTGGATGATACGTCAACAGATTTTTTTAAACACTTACCATTCACCACTCGACATCGAGGTCCATGGTTGTTTTGTTGTCATTCTGTTATATATTGCATTCATTCAGCAGAATATGTTGCCTAAACGGTCACGTTTACACACAAAGCTACTTAACAAAGTCACTTACGATTTTTGAAAACAAACTGACGCCGGTAAATATTCCAGCGAACCTAACTCCGCTCCATGTTTTAGCTTATTTGCCATGTCGTTTCCCGACCAAAACAAAAACACAGGGATTTTTTCCTTGAGGCATTTTTACGCTGTTTTGGAGCCATGATGTGCCACCTGCAGTTAAAGGGGCATTCGGCAACCCTAGCTATTTCTTCGCTGATTTTCACTTTTGTTGTCGCATGTTTTCTCAATGAGCTCCCCCTACAGCTGTGAGGCATATATTTCACAACAATGTCGTAAAATAAACTCACTTGGGCCCCTCCTCCCCTTTCTACCACTGCTCATGTGCATTTGTTATTATCGGAGCCGGCCAACTTTATCGTGTGGAGCTATGTCTACCAAGGTGGGTAATACATCATACATATTGAGGGCGGCATGTGTGTTTATGTCGAATTGCAATAAAGCAGTTTGTGTTTCTCGCTCGTTTTCGCTTCTCACGAGACTACCTATTTCCAACTTACCAGGACGTTAATCCTCATGTTGCAAGGTTAGTTGTCTGCCTAGGAACGTCGGGGGGAGCGGGGAAATTCACCATTCTCACCAGAACAGGTTATTAAACCATCCAAATGATTTCTAAACAGTTATATTAAGTTGAAATAGTTGCCTAATGCCCCTTTAACAGGCTGCTGCTTTATCTCTTGGCTGATGCCGTTGGGCCGAGGGCAATGATTGAGAAGCAGTTTGACCAATGGCGTGCGTGAAGGCGGGACTTAACAAGAAAGGTCAAAACAGGGCAGAATCGCACACCAAAAAATGTCTACCATAGAAAGCAAAAGGGGAAATTTTCTGCGACATTGTGAGGTAATCTTACTGGGTAAATATGCTGGCATGTAATATTAAATATAAAATTGTAATCAACAAGTGTTACTGTATTTACGTTGTTTCTGCTGTTTCAGTGCACCCTTGGCCTTGTCAGGGGGTGAGGTCACATCACTAAACTGTCTGAAGAAGTAAGGTGTCGTGGACCATTTGTAAGTGTATTACATATTTAATGAACAAATATTTTTTTAAGTAAAAAACAATAATTTTTTATGTAAGAAACGCAAGAACATCTAAAAAGAGTAACATGAACAGACATGATAATGAATATAGATATGTGATGTATGATATCTAACCATTTTCTCTCTTATTTTTTAAAGGGATCAACATAGAGATTGAATTGGAGACCATTGTTCTGTTCGAAGTGTAGTTTGTGGAAGATGCAATGATGAAATTAATTTGAATTGTCAATGTTGTATTTTAAGCATATAAGCAATGTTCAGATGAAGGTACTGTAGCACTGTTTAAAGTTTTTAATATTGTTGTTATTTACAATGGAAACTACTGTAACACAAGAAAATAAAGAGGGAAAAATACAAATGATTTTCTCTAATGACTTTTTGTGTGACATATAACATACATTTAATGAACTACATATAAAATTATCTGTAAGCCATAATCAAAATCAAAATGCTGTACATGCCTTTCAAAATTATGGTCCATCACAGTTCATTTTTTCAAATAACGGTCAACACATGTTATTTCAATTTACAGTCAAAACATGCTTTATGACGTAATGGTGTCAACATGTCATTTATATCTACATTCAAATCATGTTTAGTTAAACAACTGCTACACCATGTTTTTACATTTACAGTTAAAACATGTTTTATTAAATAAGGGTTTAAAAATGTTACGTGAACTTAGTCAAATAATGCCATTACATTTAATGGTCTATGCATGTATTTGCAATTATACAGACAAAATACGTTATTTCAGATTACGTTTTAAACATTTTATAGTATTGTATGGTCAATGTTCTTTTTTCATGTTGCTGTGTAAACATGTTACTTCAGTTCATGGGGTTTTACCGATCTATTTCGACCTCACTCAGACCGTCACCACGGTCTTACCTTGAATGACGCCAGTCTTCCGCCTATCCTCGAGACCTAATATCAACAATGTTAGGTGACTGACCTTAGGGGTTGGCTATATAACATCCAGGTGAACCAACCACTTCCTCTTGCCTTTCTCGCCTCATCTGAGACCGTCGCGGTAGAGTGAATTTTTGATTACAGGAAAAACTAGTTCCAATCCGTCACATTTTCGTGCAGGTGCTTCACGTCCCTGAGGATTGAGGTGGTTTTCTCCTCATTTAAATTTCTCGGCGCGTCGTCGGAACGCACGTCGGTGAGTGTTTCTTTATTTATTTATTTTTTTCAGCTTGTTTACAGGTATTTATTATTGGTTCTTGGATCAGCTGTTCGCAGCAGGAGAGAGTTTTTCCATCTTGTTTACTGCGTGTGCGCACGTAGAGTGATGGATATATTATTTTCTAATAGATTATATGATTTTCAAGGAGTTCTGTTCGCAGACTTATTTTGAAAGATGAGTATGAAGTGATTCGTCACAATCTATATATTAAGGATATCTGGTTAACTGTGTTTAACTAATACCTGCAGTTTAAGGAAGTGTTTGAGTTGATTAATGAATGGTGATTCGTCACAATCTATGTTAATGGCATTGTCGCTTGTGTTTTTCAACTAAATGCCGGTAGTTTATTTTAAAATCTTGCAGTTCAACTCCAAGAATTAACTAAAATACTGTGATTCGTTACAGTTAATCTGTCTATTTATTTAGTTTTCTTATCATAGACCATTATTATATGAGTGACTTGACCTCTGGCTTGTTGTTATGAGTCACTCAAGATGTCGGTTTTGCCAAACTGGCATACAGTCAAGAGATGGGCACCGTGAATGTCCCTCCTGTTTGGGTATGCAACATCTGTTAGATGATATCGAAAACCCCTGTGCAGCTGCAATAGAGCTAACTTTGCAGAGAGCCAAACATTTAACTGGTGGCAAAGAAATGATTCCCAGTAGTTCCTCTCACAAACGCAAGAGGCCTGATGAGTCGATCAGGTCTCCAAATTCTGACATGCCTCAAGATAAACGGAGGGCCACGGTAGTGCAAGAGCCCAAGGACGATACTCAGTTACAAATATTGGCAGCATTACGTGACTTAGCTGGTAAGCTTGAAACACGCAACACTTCAATAAGCACGCAGCCATCTGCAGTCCCTATTGCACCCTCTCCTGGAGATGAGTTAACATCACATCAGGAAGAGAGGGATGATTCTATGGATGCCGTGTCACTGCATGCAAATAATTCCCTTTATGGTAGTGAGGAGGATATTGGCGAAAATGAGGAAGATGAATCCAGGTCCGAAGTATTAGAAGGAAGCCTGCATTCTGACATTCTTTCACGCATTTTAAGGGCAGCAAGGATCCTGGGCCTTGATGCTCAGGAAGAAGCTACAGCTCCAACCCCCACACAAGGTGTATGGACGAGTATTTCCCCTGCACCGCCTACTGTGTCCATTCCTGTGGCTGAGGATTATTCCCAGATGCTGAGGAAAGCCTGGAATAATCCAAAGGCTGCACCCCAGTTTAATGCAGGTTGCAGGCGGTTTGTTAAATAGCATTATCCCCCTGAGAGTGGTATGGGGAACATGCCATCAGTGGAGCGAGAGATCGCAGCCTTAACCACTTTGGGACCTGATAAGGTTACAGATAACCCTCGTTGTCCTGGTAAAGAGTGCCAAAAGACCGATCGGTTAATGAGCTAAGCGTATAATGCAGCTACCCGAGCAGCTCGATCAGGAAATGCTTTAGCAATAGTTCTGGCTGCTTTGAGGAAGGTTGTTAACCCTCTGGGGTCCTATGTGTTTTTGGGGTCCTGGAGGTGTTCTGACATGCTCTAACATTTGTGCTTTTTTCAGTTATTTATAAACATGTTAATGGCAAAGGTGTAAATTCACTCTATATAGCACAAACAGGGCTACCATAATATGTTAGCAAGATGTATGTACATGTTTGTATTTTTGAGAGAATATTGTTTATGCATGGTTATTGAAAAAACTAAAACTTAAAGTCTCTGAAATAAGGCCAAAAAACAAATATTAAATATGTGTCCACAAGACTTTTGACTAATGGATGTTCTCGCCTAGGATTTTTGCTTCAAAATGATCTGAAAATCATCCTGCCTAATCATTCACATAAAACAAAACATTGATTTAAATTTAGTAAAACACTTTTTGTTATGAAAGGCAATATGCGAAATGGGCGTGACTCATGTATAATGGTCTGATTCACACCTGTGAAGACAAAAGACCTGCTTAATGAGCCTGCATAATGAGCTTTTCACAGGTGTGTCACTGAGCCACAAGAAAGAATACAAGGACACAAGAAAAGAAATGTGTATATATACTACAAAATTGGTTCACAGTTGGAAACATCTATAAAATAATAGTATTTTTCCACTTGTATTTTTGCTTGCAAATTGTATAATATCCAAGGTGAACATTTCTAGTAATTGTGTAGTTAATTCTCATACTGTATTTTCAGAAAGCTTTGGATATGTATCCTCTCCCCAAATTTGTTACTAATAAAACACAATACAAATAATTTGAAGAGAAGGCTTATATTGACCTTTTAAGATTTTGTTTACATCTACCTTGTAAATATATTATTTGCTATTTTATTAAAAAGGTTACAATTACAGCAACAATTAAAATAACAATATTTCAAGTGTAATATTCCTTTGTAAAAACTAAAGTATACATTTTATCATACATATTTCAAATTTAAGGATTCATTAGTTTGAATAAAGCCTAATTGGAACAAACACTATAATAACATCCTAGTTGATGACTTTATTTTTTGACAAAACAAACATAGCCTAATATATTTAACATTTGAGCAGAAATTGGTGAACAAAAGCTTATTCAATGTGGCAGTAGTCTATAGTTTAGGCTACAGTAAACAGTTAATAATCTATCCAAAAACTAGTCAACGAAATGTTGTCTTTCATATTTCGTCTGTAACATATCGTTTGTTGTTTTTATGATAGCCTATATTAGGGCATATAAATATTAATTTGCAGTTTAATACGTTGCTAATACAAAGACATTTTAACGTTATTTCAACATATTTCAGTCGAATTTCACTCATCTCAGTATAGCAGGGTTTGGTAAAAACTGTTCAGTTCATTCATTCACACACGCGATTCATATTTAAACAGTCTTTTTGCGGTTTACATACACTATGATATCGCGATTAGAACAATAATAATAAAGAATTACTTATCAGATGGATCCCTTGCTCCTCGAAATGAAAAAAACCAGCACATGTTCTGAGGTAAATGTCCCAGGATTATTCCTCACACAGCCTCGCAAGAAGAAATAGTAGGCTACATTAATCTGATGATTACATTTGTTGTGTTATCGCGTTTATGAGGGGCGTTGACACTTTGCATGTGTTGCTTCAGATCATTTGCGTTTGAATACCGCGCGCGCTCTCCGTGGGCGTGTCACATTAGCAGAATAATGAGCTGAGAGAACGATAATGAGATCGGCTGACACCTCTCTCTTTTTAAATAGATTACATAAACAGAGAATATTTATTTTAGTTTTGAATTAGATATTTTAAAAGTACAAACTTAAATGATTATAAAGATATATTGCTCGTGCTTGTGTGAATAGTATTCGCTGAGCTTTGTTTAAGTTTAGAGACGTGCACCAGAATTTTTTTTTACGGAGACAGAGAGGCAGAAAGCACACCCTGTTTATTTTCTTAATTTTACAAAAGCACACGGTTTTGATGTTAACGTGAGTATACACAAAAAAAAGAAGACCCTCTATAGTTTATAATCATGTATTGATTTTATTTATATGACCAAAAATGACGGAGTATTTTAAGTCTATGTTGCTGCTATGTGGAAAAAAAACAGCAAAACGCGCCGGCGCGTTTCTCGACCCCAGAGAGTTAATAAAGAAGAGCATGATATGATGAGTTTAATTGACACAGCACTCATCACACACTCACAGCTTACTAGGGATATTGGAGCATCCATGTCTTCAGCTATCTTAGCCAGAAGACAAATCTGGTTGGCGCAGACATCTTTGCCTGAGGCTATTAGGAAGGACCTGACTAATATGCCAGTGGTTCCAGGTCGGATATTTCACACTGATTCACAGTCTCTGCTGGACACTGCTGATCAAGCAAGACGCAGAAGGGAATCAGTTCAGCAGACATTTGGTGGACTTACCAAATATGGCCATAGAGCAGCCCATTCCTTTCAGCCCCCACACTTTCCTCGTTCAGAAACTTGGGGGTATGACAGAAGGTGAACCAGGGGTTACCAATTCCATGATCGAGGCACCAGACATTTTTACCAGGCTCCCCAAACTGACCAGTCTCATACTCCAGTCAGGGGAGGGTCATTTAAGAGGCGTACTACCAGGGGTTTCAAACCCCGGGGAGGCCAGGCATAGCGGTCTTGGAGTCACCGGAGAATGCTCCCAACTATGCCTGGACAGTTGGGAGAAGGTAACATCAGATCCTTCGGTTCTAGATACCATCAAGACAGGATACAGGATACAGTTCCGGCAGCGCCCTCCTACTTTTTCAGGGGTTCAAATGACCATAGTCAGAAACCCAGTCCAGGCACAAATTTTGGCCAACGAAATCACAGTCTTAGTACAGAAAAAAGCAATTGTACAGATAAGTACCAGCAAACAGCTCACTGGGTTCTATTCGAAGTATTTCCTAGTACCAAAGAAAGACGGGGGACTTCGACCCATTCTGGACTTACGACAGCTGAACCGATTCATAAAAGTATTGCCCTTCAAAATGCTGACTACAGTTCAAATTCTGGAGTCCATAGAACCGGGAGAATGGTTCACTTCCATAGACTTAAAAGGATGCATATTTCCACATACCCATCTGTCAGGATCATTGCCCGTTTCTTCGCTTTGCTTTTCAAGATCGGGTCTACCAGTTCAGGGTCCTTCCATTTGGCCTGTCTCTGTCTCCAAGGGTCTTCACCAGAGTGGTTTCTGCAGCCCTTCGTCCTCTTCAATGTGCAGGTTTGAAAATTCTATCATACCTGGACGACTGGCTAATCTGTGCCCCTTCTCGCAGCCAAGTACTGAAGGACACAGAAATGGTCCTTCAACATGTACAGTCACTGGGTTTCAAGGTGAACTGGGAAAAGTGCAATCTAAGTCCCAGACAACAGACAGTGTTTGTGGGAATTTCGCTGGATTCCCAACTGATGACTGCATCTTTGTCACCCCAGAGGGTGGAACAGTTGGTCAGTCTAGCTCAGTCATTTCGTCTGAACAAGAGAATGAAGTTAATTCAATTTCAGCGATTATTGGGCATGATTGCAGCGGCAGTAACTGTGGTCCCACTCGGCCTTCTCAGAGCCCGTCCACTACAATGTTGGTTGAATAACTTACACTTGCATCCCAAATTACAAAGGCATGTGAAGATAAAGGTTACACGAAGATGTATCCAAATGTTACGCCCTTGGAATACGAAGACGTTACCATCACAAGGGGTTCCTCTAGGCAACATCCCAGCAAGGCGATCTGTGATAACGACAGATGCTTCTCTAACGGGGTGGGGAGCAGTTTGGGAAGGCAGGTCCATCAGGGGACTCTGGGAATCCCCTTGGACCTCGGAGCACATCAATGTGCTGGAACTCAAGGCATTCCATCTCTCCTTGAGGGCTTTTCTCCCGTTGTTGCAGAACAAACATGTTTCGGTGAGAACAGACAACATGTCTGCAGTGTACCACATCAATCACCAAGGCGGCACCAGATCAGCGCGATGTCTCCAGGTGACAAAGGAACTACTCTCTTGGGCATTTCTGAAGCTCTCATCACTCAAAGCAGTATACATACACATCAGTTCGGAATGGCGAGGGTCGATCTGTTTGCGACTACAGAGACAACTCATTGCGATCTATGGTATTCCCTGAACAACCAGGGAGGTCCCTTGGGGATAGATGCACTATCTCAAGAATGGCCGGAGGGATTGTTGTACGCTTTTCCTCCCCTACCTCTGATTCACCTGGTGCTCAACAGGGTAGCGTTGGGTCATCACAAGGTTTTACTTGTGGCCCCCAGGTGGCCAAAAAAGCATTGGTTTCCGAACCTTGTACGTTTGGTCCAAGGTCAACCTTGGCAGTTACCAAAGAGAGACGATCTTCTCTCCCAAGCGGAGGGCCAAATCTGGCACCCAAAACCAGATATATTACAACTGTGGGTATGGCCCTTGCTCAGCCCCTCTCTAAAGACTTAGACGAAGCTGTATTGAGGACAATAAATAGTTCTAAGGCACCATCTACGTGGAGTAACTATTCTAGCAAGTGGCGGATATTCTCAACGTGGTGTCAAGACCAACAGCTAGATCCAGCCAAGTGTGACACCAGTTTGGTTCTTCGTTTTCTTCAATCATTGATGGATTCGGGGAAGTCAGTTAATACCATAAAGGTCTACATTGCAGCCGTCTCCCACTTTCATGTATCAGTGGATGGTGCAAGTATTGGCAAACACCCTTTGGGGTCTCAATTTCTTAAGGGTGCACACCGTTTACATCCAAGGAGAAGTATGAGAGCACCTGCTTGGGACCTTTCTATTGTCTTACACTCACTGACCAAAGCACCTTTTGAACCTCTGGAGCAAGCCGATCTCAAGTTCTTGACATGGAAGACAGTCTTCCTACTGGCGATATGTTCAGCCAAGAGAGTTGGTGAATTACATTCTTTATCAGTCAGTGAAGAATGCTTGAGATGGAAGGCAGAAAAAACAGGGGTTTTTCTTTGGCCAAACCCGTCATTTCTACCCAAGGTCCTTAAACCTGGTACAATAAATCAAGTGATTGAGCTTGATGCTTTCCGTCCAGATCCCCTTTGTTCGGGTGCTGGGTTAGATCATTCTTCTCTATGTCCTATTAGAGCATTGCACACATACATTGAGCGTACTCATCAATTACGGCAGTCACACATGCAACTATTCATATGCTTTGACAAGAGGTGTGCAGGCAAACCTGTGTCTAAGCAACGATTGTCTCATTGGGTAGTGGATACAATTTCACAAGCTTATGTCAACCAAAATCTACCTATCCCTGGTGATCTGGTGGCTCACTCTACCAGTAGCATGGCTACTTCCTGGGCGGCACTCAAGGGGGTAGCGCTCTCAGACATCTGTGCAGCAGCCTCTTGGAGCAGCCCATACACGTTCACTAGATTTTATAGGATTAATGTGGCAAATCCGAATTCTTTGGGGTCTGCTGTATTATCTGTGACTAAATGAATCCCTCGTGACCCTGGTGGTATAAGTCATCCAAGGTAAGACCGTGGTGACGGTCTGAGTGAGGTCGAAATAGATCGTAAGTTATGACCATAACTATGGATCTATGAGACCGAACGATGACCGTCACCATCCCTTGTCACTCGGGACAAACTGGGCGTTCCAGGCAAGAGGAAGTGGTTGGTTCACCTGGATGTTATATAGCCAACCCCTAAGGTCAGTCACCTGACATTGTTGATATTAGGTCTCGAGGATAGGCGGAAGAATGGCGTCATTCAAGGTAAGACCGTGGTGACGGTCATCGTTCAGTCTCATAGATCCATAGTTATGGTCATAACTTACATTATTTTCATTAATGGCAAACGTTTGGCACTGTTATGAATTCTGTCCGTGTTCTTTGTGTTTTTGGTTTAGTCGTTTTCTGTTTCCCGCTCCTCGTTTCTTGTTTAGTAGTTCCCCATTATCACTATTAGTCTTCCCAGGTGTCCCCGATTAACCACGCCCCCTTGTTATCTTGTTCAGCTCGTTTGCCCTTGTATTTAAGCCCTGTGTTTCAATCCAGTCTTTGAGTTCTTGAATGTGTGTGTTGTACTGTTGATGTTGGTCGTGCCTTCCCTGAGTCCTGTTCCCTGAGTCCTGTTCCCTGAGTCCTGTTCCCTGAGTCCTGTTCCCTGAGTCCTGTTCCCTGAGTCCTATTCCCCGAGTCCTGTTCCCTGAGTCCTGTTCCTTGCCTCCTGTTCCTTGCCTCTTGTTCCTTGCCTCCTGTTCCTTGCCTCCTGTTCCTTGCCTCCTGTTCCTTGCCTCATGTTCCTTGCCAAGTTTGGAGTTTGTTTAATAAAGTGTGTACTGCAAGTGGATTCTGCTTCTTCCTTGCTTCTACCACCATCGTTACAGGCACCCTGTGCTGCCATGCATTTGCTTGTTTTTTTTTTTTTTTTACAGTGTACATTGTAGTTTGTTAAGTGTTGTATTGGGAACCCCAGCAAGAAGTGCATTGCAGTAGTCAATGTGGGAAAAAACAAAGGTATTAATAAGCCTTTCAGTCACAGACAGGGATAACAGAGCGGAGTCTTGCAATGTTTCTGAGATGAAAAAAGGAGTTCTTAACATTGTACTGCACATGAGAGTAAAAGGACAGACTTGAATTAAATATAACTCCTACGTTTTTTATTTAGTTAGTTTGTGCCTCCAAATCAGAGCCATCTACGTTTAAAATTGAAGAGCCAAATGAGCAAAACCTCAGTTTTATCACTAAAACAAACAGAAATTTTTGGGACATCCATGTTTTTATCTCAAAAATTCAATTTGTTAAAAAAGGAAAATCCACATTTTTTATTGTCAAATATTATGTAGAAAACTGACACTTGTAGTCGAGTTCATAGAGCAGAAGCTGGTCATAGAAATTTCAGCAATAAGTTGTACTGGAGTATACTGTATAAGCAAATGTATTGAAGTTTGGAGGAAAAATACATATCAAAAGCATTGATACACAGAGTATATATTATAGACTAAACAAATTAAAATACATTAACAAATTACTTTTGGACAATACACTTAAGTTGAAATTAAAATAAATTATTTTCCATGTTTTCCATTAAAATTATTATTTTCCTTAGTATATTAGTTAATATAGTATATTAAAATGTATGTTTCAGTAAAACTTAATTAGACATAAGTGTATTTTTAAAAAGTGCACTTCAGTGCGTTTATAAATATTGCCATTAAAGTGTACTTTCTTTAAATACGCTTAAGTGGCCTTTAATTTTAGTTATATTATATTATCTTCAAGTTCACTTTTTAAAAAGTATACTTTTAAGATTTGAAGCACATAAAAAAAAATGCTTTCAATACAATTAAGCACACTTCTTTTTCACAAGGGATCTGTCGCTACTGACGGTGTGATTTTCAATTTGTTACACCATCCCAAAAAATGTATTAACCTGCTTTTCATGTAATGACATACATCAGGTGGGGAATACTGGTGTAAAAAACATTTCACTGCTCAACAGCACAAAACAGATAGTGTATGTTTGTGAGATGGATGTTAGTGGCTCATAAAAAATATATAAAAATTTTTTTTTTGATTTATTTTAAAAGTGGAATAAGATTAATCTGTCAAACACTAGTGCCGATGTTCATTGAAAGAAATGCTATCTGCTCTGAGTTTTCTCTCAGAGAGGATCCCACAGCATCTTCTCTGTTTATCTTTCGCCCTCTGTTCCCTGTAAAAAAACGAAAGAAATCACAGATGGTGAAAAGACAGTAATGAATTGATTCTGCAACTACATGTACTGTGTTAGTGTTTCTAAATCTGCAATACACTGATATAAAGAGTGTAAAAATCATATATTTTTTATCAATATACTGATACAAAGAGTGTGAAAATCTGGGATTTGTATCTGATTAAAGGGAAATTTTATATGGGCTGTTTATATATGTTTATGTTTTCTTTTTAATACTGGGGCATGGATGAAGGACTTCTAACTTTAAACTAAACCATTTTTATTTTAGAAATTTGTACTAAACATTACTAGCAGATTATATATTTAACTACTGAAATTGGATTTTATTTAGTAGAAAGTTGTGTGCATTTTATAGCATCTTCACAAGGATCTGGTCACTGATCAATAACTTGAGCTACTCACCATGAACAGTAACTCGGAATCGCTTATATTTGGTCTCTCTGCTGCAAATGATCTTGAGTTTATAAAGTCCAGAGTCAGTGTTTGTGGTGTTTGTGATGATCAGAGATCCAGTCTGATGGTCCAGCTCCAGTCTGTCTCTGAATCTCCCACCAACTCCATCATATGTAGATGTCCTCTCATTCTCTATATCACCTTTAGCTATGAGATTGTCTTTGGGGCCGAACATCCACAGTATCAGAGCATCTCTCTGTAGTTCACTAACATCAGTGTTTAGTTCTGCACAATCTCCCTCCATCACTGACACTTTGATTTCTTCATTTGTCACAACAGCATACAGAAGAGAAAGAGAGAAAATCTGTGTAGATTAACATCTCAGGAACACTAAATGCTCAAGTTAAGTCATAGAACTTGAAATACATTTAGATGAATTTCATGTTCATTTGTCTCCTTATTTAAGCTCTGCTTTTAAGAGTTGTTTGCCAGTCATAATCTTACAATCTGCTAGTGGAAATTTACTTTTAAAAGTATTGCATTACAATATTGCGTTATTTTTGTGTTATTTACTTTTTATGAAAGGTAATGCTTTACATTACTTTTGCGTAACTTTTTCTCACCAGGGCTGGGCTTGCTCATTTGTTTTTTAATAACAACAAAAAAGTTATATTTTTGGCTAATGTTAAGGCCCTTTCACACCAAAAGTGAAATGAATAAGCCTCATTCTGCGTTCACACTGAACGCGAATTGAGCGTCAAATTCGCTTCTATCACATCTAGTTGGACGCTTGAACATTTTGAATCCACTCGTGTGTCCAAAGCGAAATAGATGCTCGAGGCGAAACTCGCTTCTTGTGGGATGTGCAAGTGCTAGGCAGTTGTCTGTTTGTAAGATGGCTGATGTTGATCGAGCATTCATTGAGAGTCACCGCTCTGTATTTGCTCTGGAGAGCAGAACAGCGGTGTAGGGGTCATCGCCGCCGTACTTGGGTCCACCAGACCCAACGGAGGCATTGCCAGTTTGGCGAGTTTCACTTCTTGCTCCTGGAGCTGCGCCTGGATGACGGCCACTTTCAGCGGTACTTCCACCTGTCCCGCGCCCAGTTTGATGACCTGTTGTCCCGCATCGGACCGAGGATCACCCTCCAGGACACCAACTACAGGCGCTCTATCCCAGCTGTGTTTATCACGTCCCTTCACCACGTGACAGCAGCAAGTAGGCTCAGATTGGTTAACGCGGCGCGAACAGACGCCAAAGTTCAGATTTTTCAATTCGGGTGTCAGACGCAAATTTGCTTCAAACGTGTGAATGCACAAAAAGTACCAAATAAAATCACTCTCGTGTAACGGACACCAGATGCACGTCAACGCGTCTTTACATTGACTTAACATGGAAATCACTCGCTCCAGACGTTCAATTCACGTTTGATGTGAACGCTTCATAAGGCTGAAGGAAATATATATATAATCACTCCTGTACAGTAGAGGGTGCCACTCAAACAAACCTTTCAGCTGCTGATATTCTGGATTAAAGAACAATAGGATACATGAGAAGGAAGTTCAACACTCTTATTTCTTATTAGTATGGTTGAATTAGATCATTGAAGGTTAGCAGCAAAGACATTGGTTAATAAAGTGAGATTAAATACATAAAGTATATTTGTGTTGTTTAATATAGTTATTTATAAAAGTTTTGCATAAGATTCTGAGATTGCATTTTACTGTTTTTATTCATTTTGAGGAATACTGAATGTTTTCATGCAAGTGAGATGAGTAAATAATGTTCACATTTAGTCTAAAACTAAAATAACCATCATGGTTACACAGAGCACACAACACCTCATCACTTTATTTCTCTCAACATGGGGACAGGAGAGCTTTCAGTCAATAAATGTGAAAGAGTAACTAGCGTTACTTATTTGAAAAAGTACCTTAGATATTTTGTTATAATGCGAATTGAAAATTTAATTTTACTTTAAATTGAAGTAATGCGTTCCTTTACTAGTTAATTGAAAAAGTAATCCGATTACGTAACTCAAGTTACTTGTAATGAGTTTCCTCCAACACTTTTCTTTACTTTCAAGAATCTCCATTCTGAAAAGTGCATTGTCTTGTATGTAGTGAAAAAAGTCTGCATTCCCAAGTTTCTAACGCACTACAGAAATATGCTGTCAACAGCAAAGTCACACAATACAGAACTATAGCGGTTCAGTTGCAGTTGGGGTTAGTTCATTTTAGAGCATTTAAATTGTAATTCTGTAGATCTAAACAAATCATTATCACGTTAAAAGGCATGAAATTCTCACCTTCGGCAATAATAGCAAATCTCTTGCATATGGTTCCTGTGCAGCTGATGATCTGCAGTTTATAAACATCAGAATGTGCGATGCTGATGTTCCAGATGGTCAGAGATCCGGTCCGATGATCCAGCTGAAGTCTGTCCCTGAATCTCACATCATTACCACAATACACTGAGGTCTTACTGGTGGCTCTGTTGATTTTAGCAATGCAAGTGTCATTATCTCCATGTGTCCACAGTATCTTACTGTCGTCCTCTAGTTCGGTAATATCAGTGTTCAGAGTGACTGAGTCTCCCGCTGTCACTTTCAGTGTATCCAATTCATGGCACGGCACCACATGCAATAGAAAAATATAGAAAAAATAAGATCATCAGAGTGTGCAGGTGAACATCCCAGTTCACTGAATGCTGAATATAAGGGTATTAATATCATAATTTCATTAAAAGACTTGAGCTACTCACACCATACTGTAACTCTAAACTTCTTATACAAGACTTTATTTCTGCTGCTGATTTGCAGGTGATAATCTCCAGAGTCTGTGATTTTGGTGTTTGTGATACTGAGAGATCCAGTCTGATCATCCATCTGCAGTCTGTCTCCGAATCTCCCATCAGCATTGGTTGTTTGATTTGTGTTTCTATCTCTTTTAGCTATAATGGTGTCTTCAGATCCAAACCTCCAGAGAACCTGATCATCCCTCTGTAGTTCACTAACACCAGTGTCTAGAGTTACGTTTTCTCCCTCTGAGAATCGTAGTGAGTCCACTGTATGAAGAAATGTGAACATAAGAACATATAAGAGTGAGCTGGTGAAACTCTAAGTTTACTGAATACTGAACACAAGGCATACATACAATGTTAAGGGCATTCAGCTTTATATGTTTTAATATCATCCTCCGGTGCTCTTCGATAAGATTTTTGACCGAAAAATGTTACATTTGTTTTTAATTTTTACTTAATCGGAATGGTATGAAACTTGGTAAAGGTTTTGACACTTGCTATGTGAAAAAAAAAATCATGGACATGATTCGAACAAGTTTAATTGTCCTGAAAAAACACTTGTGCTCCTCGAGGTCAAAAATGAGAGCATTGGAAATGAATGGGAGACGAATTTCATCTAGTGGAAACTTTTGGTATTGCGGCCAAACAAAATCTTACTGAAAGCCCATTTTGAACACAACTTTAGATTTATGGCTTTGATTTTCTCACAGTATTAGAGTAAAACATGTTTTTGAAAATAAATATTTCATATAGAAAATTGAAAATAGTATTTTTTCATAAACGTAAAATTCTGTTACTTTTTTACTTTTTTTTCACTTCAGCAATAATCTGCCAAGTGTCATCTCTTTGAAAAGAGATTAAATTTAAGTCTTTGCTCTAAAGCATTCAAGATTTACGACAGTTTAAGTTGGAAATCTAATCTGGAAGGTCTATGCTCAAAAAGTGAATAAATGGATTATAAATTCAGCGTAAATATAATTTAGTACCATAAAATCCCTTAAAAATACAAAATATTAAATAAAAAACATTATCGAACTAAAATGTAGTACATTAATATCATTGAAATAAAAAATATATTTCTGTCATTTTTGACCACCATGCGAAGAAAACCAGAGGTTAATAGTATGTTTATGTTTAATAACACCGACCAGATTCCAACCTGAATCCCCATGAGCAAACAGTTCATCATGTCAAAAGCATGCGGATACCATCTGCAACACTGCTCTGACCACATTAAGATGAATTTTTTATTAAATCAGTGGAAGACAACCATGCGAAGATAGGTGGATGAAAAATGTAGAAAGTGATTTGAATTGAAAATGTACGTGTTGGTTTAGAATGACTAAATTCAACATTAAAATCACAATTGACCCGGTTTTCTTATTGCATGTTGCCTGACTTATGAACGATTAGCACTTGTAGGCGTCATAAAAAGTCTTCATAATTTAACCAAAATGTAATAACTTGCTCCTTAGTTTCTTTATCCTCCACTTCAAAGTCGAAAACACACCCCTTCTCTGCTGATATATGCATGTTGCATAATGTTATCTAATAGTCAAATAGTTTCAATATTGCAGGAGTCCTCTACAACCCACTGTAAACTCTGTTTGACGCATCCACTTTACACCATCCAATCAAATCCAGATGATTAAAATCAAATCCCACCCTACTTTTTTTTCACATGAACTCTTTCCCTGCCATTGATGTAATTTTTCAGCAATTTGTGTTTTAAGTTATACGGTAGGGGTATCTCCTGAAAGAGTACTGAATCTCCTGATCAAAACACATGCAGAGAAGAAGATGAAACAAGCGATATCATATGTAATAATATGCTTATGTAAAATAACGTGATCATCCAATATTAAACAGCATATAAATCAAAACTGCCTAATGCTACTGAATGAAATGTCGACCCAGGAAAAGCTTTAGGACTGTGAAGCTTTGAGGAAGTTGATGGACTCGATCGACTCTATGTGTGTTTTGATCATCGTTCTGAATCCCATACGGACATTGTCTTTAATAAAAATGCGATTTTCTTAGCTTTTTGTTAAAAATGTTGCTTTTCTTATGCATCTTGCCCACATTCAAGTGTTGATTAAAATTTATATATAAATCTAGACTTTGGTGCGCAACTCATCCCACACCGTTTGTCCTAGACACATGAATGAGGTGTCAAATCGACCGGCTTATTGAGGAGAGGTGTGCTATGGCTTTTCAACTGCCGTTTTCACACACGCAGGGCCTTAGAACCCTTTCTATCTCACTCTCTCTCACTCCTTTGACTTATCTTATCAAGCAGCCAATAAGTAATGACCTAAAATATTCATAGCCACACCCTAGCAACCATCCCATAAAAAAATGATGTGTTGGCTTTACTAAACTTTTTTATGTAAAAAGGTTCCACCGGTTCCACATAACTGGGTTTCGTTAAACAAACATACTTTGTTCATGTAACTTCAACATCATGGAAGTCATTTTAAGCGACCCAATGAAACTCTGAGCTGAGTGTTAAATGAACACTGAAGCAGTGTTAAAGTTGATGAGATAATTAAGCGAATAATTGAGTGATGATTGAACATTATTGATGACACCTGATGTTGACAAGCAGAATCACTGAAGGAGAAAACCGGAATTTCATGTCACCCTTATGGAGATGAGTGTTTGTTTTAGTTGGGCTCTTGACCTCCACATCATTAACTTTAGATTATGTTTGGCTGCTGTACATGAGTTATAACAGCCAGATGATCAAATAGAAAAGGTGATCTGATGATGTTGGTTGTGCTTTAACATAATCATTATATCACAATCATTTGACCTGAATCACTGAACTCATATAGAACCAAAATTGTGAGTTAAGTTTAATTTATGGATTATAGCAGCACTGCCGTTGTAGAGCATACCATTTTTAGCCTTTTCAGTGGAATCCAAATGATCAAAGCAATAAAAAAGAAACTTAAAAAACTAAAAAATTGTTTATGTAGGCACACACAGACATCAAGAATCAGCCTGTGAATCTCAACAATGGTGACAATTATAAAGCATGTTGCAGTGCATTCTGGGTGCCACCAATCAAAACTCATTCATGGCTCCCATCATGCATTGCTGCATGAATAAATAATGAGCTTATGTTCAGAGGTGATCTGTTTGTCACCATTGCTGAGATTCATACGCTAAATATTGATTGTGTGTGCCTGCATACAAACGTTTTTTTTTAAAGATTTTTTGAGGAAGTTTTTGTTTTGATCATTTGGATTTCTTTGAAAAGGCTAAAAAAAATGGTATGCCGTACAACGGCAGTGCTGCAATAATCCATAAGGTAAACTTAATGTAGTGTAGGAACCATAAACTGACTACGCCACCTCCTTACTTAAGGCAGGAGGAGCCCTCTACAGGTCACAATATGGATTTGGACAACAGATGTAGTTTATAAAAATATAACAATTTTATTGTTCCAATAAAACCATCAAATGTTAAAACGTGTTGATAATAACAGTCACAAAAAAAATTAGAATTAGCTCTCCTCAAGACTGCAAGAGGGGCGGGCCTGCCCTTGTGGACCTCCTACCACCTGTAAGAGACAAGAGAAAACAGAAGAAACCCCACAGCATACACCGCAAATAAGTAGTAACCTTTAAGTCACTATTTCAGTGCCAACCTCAAGTACACACCACACAGCAGTGTCACACCACCCAAATCACACCGAAGGAGGCTTTAGTGTAGATGCAGGCCCGGCCCTGTACAAAAGTCTTTGAGCACTGGAACATACAAAAAGAGGAGAGCAGTACCAGGAAACAAAGAAAAACAATTTTTAAGATCAAAATCAATCTCGAATAACAACAACAATAAACACAATATAAATCTAAAATATACAAGAAACAGTGGCTGGTCTGCCCTTTAGCGAAAGTACAGCTGCAACACAGTTACCCAATCTCAGCTCTCAATCCCCAAACCAGTATTCAGCATTCCAACACGGTCGTCAGCCCATTGAAGGTACCGCAGCAATAAATGTTTGTCTGCCTCGCTTCCCAGACAGAGAATAAACCCTCTTAAATAATCAGTCTATATGAAAGGGTACAGAGACTGCACGTTGAGCGCAACAAACACACGCCAGAACAATCACCACCTGTTGCTGTAAGAACCCTTTATGCGGTCCTAATGATAGAACTAACCACCTGCACCTGAAACTGATTGCTGGCCAGTCTCCTCCCACATTCACCCCCCCTAAAAGATGTCGTCGCCTCGACGACAAGGACTAACTTATAACCAGGGTCTAAAAGGATTAGCTTGGTTTAGACCTGTGAAGGCAGCAGCCCCTACCGCCCCAACATAAATGCTCGTCACTGCAGATTGAGGCAGATGGTACGGATTTGAATGTTGACCAGCTGTTGGCCTTGAAGTACGTCGAAGGGTCAGCATCTCCTCTTGAGGCTGTGGCATCTCCTGCTGACAACTGGCTTGAGGGGAATGAGGTTGCAATGTCTCTTGCTCCAATCCATCACTGACTGGAATGACATTTCCCTGAGCGTCGGAATCTGCCTCCTGGACACTAATTCCTCTACCAGGCGTTAACACATGGTATACCCCTTCTTGAAAGCTGTCGACAGACAGAATAGACTTTTCGTTAGTAGGCCACACCGAATAATCCTCTTCACACAATCCAGCTTCTTGGGCACCCGCTTGTGGACAGGGCTGGGGTATTACTGGTTCACAGGGCTGATCTTCAAGCCGAGCTGCCCTCATCTCAGTCCTATGTATCCTGCGTGCATCACTAGCACCATCAACTGATGTAACTGTGTATGGAGCACCGGGTTTGTCTGGCACATTGACTACTTTATACAGCACTGGTGACCACACATCTTGGATCTTATGACGGCCTCGATGGCGATGGTCTTTTAAATAAATCAGTTGCCCTTTGCTAAATCCAAGATCGTGTACCTGGTTATTGTGATGCTGTTGTCGATATTCTGCTGCTTCTTCAAGATTTTTCCGTGCTAAATTACGTGCCAGCTGGAGCCGTTCCTGGTGGTGCTGAACCCACTCTTCCCCGGAGTTAATTACTCCCTGGTCAGCCTCGGAGACATCCATCCCCAAAAGGGAATCAACCGGAAGTTGCGGGGACACCCCAAACATTAAAGAATACGGTGAATGGCCAGTGGAGCGATGAGTTGTCGTATTATACGCCCAAACCAGCTGAGAGATGTACTTAGGCCACGCCCGTTTTTTCTCTGGAGGAAGGGAGCGAAGCAGGTCATGAAGAGTCCGATTGAATCTCTCACACTGCCCATTTCCCTGTGGATGGTATGTTGTGGTCCTAGATTTTTCAATCCCATAGAGGCTACAGAGCTGTCGAATAAGAATACTCTCAAAGTTTCTCCCTTGATCAGAGTGTATCCTTTTAGGCACTCCAAAACGATAAAACCAGCTCTCGACCAGGGTTTTGGCTACGGTAATGGCGCTTTGATCTTTAGTAGGCACCGCCTGTGTATATTTGGAAAAGACATCAGTCATGACCAACACGTTTTCTCGCCGATCCGTACCAGGTTCCAAAAGAGTGAAATCTATTGCAAGAACCTCCAGTGGTTGGCTAGCAAGGAGAACACCTTGATATGTCTTCACTCCTGGCTGAACAGCTTTTGAGAGTATGCAACGTTGACAATGCTGGCAGTACTTCTCGATCTCAACTCCCATTCCAGGCCAATAGCACCTTTGCCTGATCAGATCAGTAGTCCTTCGCACCCCCTGATGCCCATGCCCATCATGAAGGTTATACAGAACTTCCTGGCGGAGGCAAGAAGGCAAAAGTAACTGAAAAAACTCTTCACCGTGAGATGTCATTGCCCGTCTATACAACAGGCCGTTTTTCTCAGTTATCCGATCCCATTGACGAAGCAGACACTGAAGATCTCTTGACAGTTGTACCCGTTGTTCTTTAGTTGGTAATTGCCCCAACCTCCAGAATGAGAGCAATGACTTCAACAGGGAATCTGCACCTTGTAGTGCCACCAAGTCAGCTCTGGAACGACTGGGAAACACCCCAATCTGTTGCAACATCACATCGGCACCTGCATTTTGAGTTACATCAAGGAGGCATTGATCATGAGGGTCAAATCCGTCACCACGATCCTCACTGGCCTGCTCACTGTATTGGCGAGAAAGAGAGTCAGCATTGCCATTGACACGACCTGGGCGGTACTGCACAGTAAAATCAAAAGCAGCCAATTGGGCTACCCATCGTTGTTCAGTGGCACCCAACTTAATTGACTGGAAATGGCTGAGAGGATTATTATCAGTATACACAGTGCATTTACTTCCCAGCAAGTACTCTCTGAATTTCTCCGATAAAGCCCATTTAAGTGCCAAAAGCTCCAATTTCATAGAGCTATAATTCTCCATGTTTCTCTCAGACCTTCGTAGCGACCGGCTGGCATAGGCTACTGGCTTCAACCTGCCCTGATTTTCTTGAGACAGCACAGCCCCTAAGCCCTGATGACTCGCATCAACTTCCACCACAAATGGCTTAGTAAAGTCGGCAAAGGCCAGAATAGGGGCACATGTAAGAGTCCTCTTTAATTCTCTGAAACTTTGCTCACACGCATCGGTCCACATGTTAGGCAAAAACGTACCTGGTTTAGCCTTGCCTTTCTTTGCAGTTCTAAGAACATCAGCAACCAGTTGATGGAGGGGGGCAGCTAATTGGGCAAAACCCTTCACAAAGCGACGATAGTAACTACAGAAACCCAGGAAAGACCTGACTTCCGTCACATCACGAGGCCGCCTCCAATTTGCCACAGCGGATGTTTTTTCTGGATCAGTCGCCACCCCTTCTTTGGAAACACGATGCCCCAGGTACAGCACTTCCTGTTTAAAGAAATGGCATTTACTTAACTTTGCTTTTAGCCCTTTCTTTTTCAGTCGGCTAAGAACCACCTCCAATCTCTGCAAATGCTGTTCCACAGAAGAAGAGAAGACAATAACGTCATCAAGATACAAAAGGACAGACTGCAGGCTCTGGTCACCGAATATTCTTTCCATGAGCCGTTGGAAAGTCCCTGGTGCATTACACAACCCAAATGGCATTCTCTCAAACTCAAAGAGCCCAAAAGGTGTGCAGAAGGCAGTCTTTGCTTTATCTTTTTCAGCCACAGGAACCTGGTTATAGCCACTCGCCAGATCTAGGGTAGAAAACCACTGTGCACCTGCCAGGGCATCTAAAGACTCTTCAATACGGGGAAGTGGGTAAGCATCCTTCCGTGTCTTGGCGTTCAATTGTCGATAGTCCACACACATTCTTAGCTCGCCACTCTTTTTCTGTACCAACACAATAGGGGACGCATAGGGACTACTGCTTTCTCTAATTACCTTACTTTCCAGAAGTAGCTTAATGTGATTTTTCACAGCCTGCCACTGTGTAGGAGGTATTCTCCTATATCTCTGACGAACTGGGGTATTATCAGTAAGTGGAATTTCATGTTCAATCTCATCGTTACACCCTAGGTCACCCTCACTCTTAGCAAAGACCTGATGGTACTTCTCCAATAACTCTTTTACTTGTCTTCTCTCCACAGATGTTAACCCTGGCCATTGTAATGCTGAAATGGTCTCCGATAAAGGCACATGAGATCCCATAACTGTATGGGCAGTCACTACAGTCACATGCGCAACCTCTTCACCCTCCCCAACAAAATTCAACTGCTGTCCTTCAATTCCCTCAACCTGATGTAACTTGCCCAACACCTGTTTTGCATGCACTGTGGCCCCTGTGACTCCTACATTAACCACTGGTACATAAGTCACACCATTTACCACTGTCACTAAGGATGGTGACAGCAACAAACCTGAAGCAAGATCTGAGCCCCCTGGCTCTAACAACATGTGTTTTGGGGCGGTGTAGGGAACCTTTGGGCAAGTAACTTTTACAAATTTTAGTGACCCTGCTGGTATAAAATCTCCTGCCCTTTCAAGCACACGGACCCTACCTTCACTGCTTACTGGGCAAACCTCTAATCTATGGCAATGGCGCAAAGCCTTCCCCCAGCCTGCTTTGGCCTGATCAGCATCTAACGAGCTAAACAAGACTTCCCCTTGTTGTACAAATAGCTCTCGATAACATTCTCCAATTACATTCATTCCCAATAGTCCTGGTACTACCTCTTGTTGTGAAACACCAAAGGGATCTTTCACCACTAAAACCCCCCTGCCTGGAATGTTTCTGCCTAACACCTCGACATCCAATTCCAAATAGCCTACATAAGGGATATCTAGCCCATTAGCTGCCTTCAAGGCAAGCCACCCACATGATCGAAGTCTAGGGGCGATCAGATGTTTAAATGACTCTTTAAAAAATGACTCCGTAATGGTGGTGACCATAGAGCCTGTATCCAATAGACATTTCACTTCTACCCCGCCCATCACCACATCAACAATTGGACATTTACCTATAAGAGGTGGTGAATTTTGCATGCTACTGACATTATTAATGCTTGTTTTCCCCCCATCTCCCATACCTGAATGTCCAGTAGCAGCCGGGGTGACATTCGTCTCAACAGATGGGCTAGTGGGTCGTGGTCTCGGCCCCTGGCGACACTGACGAAGAATGTGTCCAGGTTTACGGCAGCGCAGACAAATAGGCAGACCTTCTGCAGTAAACTGATAATTAGAATTAAGGGGACGGGAGGTAGACTGGTCCGAGACAGATTGTATTTTAGCTAAACTTTGTAGAATGCTATCAATTTGCAACTGCTGTCTATGAAGTTGCTCTTGTAGAGCGGACAAATCAAACCCCTTCCCAGTCTCCATTGAATTACAGGCCCCCTCAACATTACAGTCAGCTCCTTGATGGTAAAGTCCTACTCGAGCCTGTCCAAAAGGTTTCTCACCCTCTTCAGCCCATTTAATAGCCTCCTGTCGGAGTGCTAAAAATGAAATTAACGGGTTTTGTCTCACTATACTCTTTAACTCCCTGCGCAATGCCACATCACGCACGTGTTCAACAAATTGGTCTCTAACCAAGGTATCTGAATCCATTAGCTTATTTGGATAAGAACGCTGGATATTCCCCATTAAAGCCCACAGTGAGTGAGAAAACTCTTTTAATGACTCTCCATCTTTCTGTTTTCTTTCAAAGAACTGTTTTTGGAGACCAACAAAGGAAGAGGAGGAACCATACAATTCTTTTAGAATTTGAAAAACAATCTCAGGGTTTTCCCGATCTGTCAAAGAGCGAAATCTAATTTCTGCTTTAGCTTCCCCCTCCAAGTGATCATAAAGGAAGAGGGCCTTCTCTCTATTAGTAATGCACCTATCTAGTTTGGGATTTAGAGCCAGAAAAATAAGGACACTTCCTCTCCCGCTGAATATAAACAAACCTTTCAGGTGTTGCTTGACCAGGGGGATTTGAGGCAATATTAAAAACCTCAGGTGGTCCACTGGTACTACTTGCAGCTGAACTGGCACCCCCTCCTTGATGAACCTGTTCATTAGCTACTCGCAACCTTTGTACTTCCTCACGTAGAGCAAGAAGTTCCTCCTGTTCCCCTTCAAAACTCATATTTGCAGCAAGCCAAAGTTACTGTACAACATAAACAAAATAATGAGAGAAAAAAAGAAAAGAAAAATTGGCAAGTTATTTGTAGTCACTGGCTTCTGGGTCCCCACTGGGCATCTCCGGGCAGTCGCTCCTCTTGTTATCCCGTACCAGCCACTGTTTCTATTTTAACAATCATACAATAAATAACAGTTAAGATTACATTAAGACCCTGCCGACTTACGCCAAAAATGTAGTGTAGGAACCATAAACTGACTACGCCACCTCGTTACTTAAGGCAGGAGGAGCCCTCTACAGGTCACAATATGGATTTGGACAACAGATGTAGTTTATAAAAATATAACAATTTTATTGTTCCAATAAAACCATCAAATGTTAAAACGTGTTGATAATAACAGTCACAAAAAAAATTAGAATTAGCTCTCCTCAAGACTGCAAGAGGGGCGGGCCTGCCCTTGTGGACCTCCTACCACCTGTAAGAGACAAGAGAAAACAGAAGAAACCCCACAGCATACACCGCAAATAAGTAGTAACCTTTAAGTCACTATTTCAGTGCCAACCTCAAGTACACACCACACAGCAGTGTCACACCACCCAAATCATACCGAAGGAGGCTTTAGTGTAGATGCAGGCCCGGCCCTGTACAAAAGTCTTTGAGCACTGGAACATACAAAAAGAGGAGAGCAGTACCAGGAAACAAAGAAAAACAATTTTTAAGATCAAAATCAATCTCGAATAACAACAACAATAAACACAATATAAATCTAAAATATACAAGAAACAGTGGCTGGTCTGCCCTTTAGCGAAAGTACAGCTGCAACACAGTTACCCAATCTCAGCTCTCAATCCCCAAACCAGTATTCAGCATTCCAACACGGCCGTCAGCCCATTGAAGGTACCGCAGCAATAAATGTTTGTCTGCCTCGCTTCCCAGACAGAGAATAAACCCTCTTAAATAATCAGCCTATATGAAAGGGTACAGAGACTGCACGTTGAGCGCAACAAACACACGCCAGAACAATCACCACCTGTTGCTGTAAGAACCCTTTATGCGGTCCTAATGATAGAACTAACCACCTGCACCTGAAACTGATTGCTGGCCAGTCTCCTCCCACATTAACTCAAAATTTGGCTTCTGTATGAGTTCAGTGATTCAGGTCAAATGATTGTGATATAATGATATGTTAAAACACAACCAACATCTACAGATCACATTTTCTATTTGATTATCTGGCATTTATAACTCAGATACAGCAGCCAGACAAAATATAAAGTTAATAATGTGGGGGTCAAGAGCCCAACTAAAACAAACACTCATCTCCATAATGGTGACCTGAAATTCCGGTTTTCTCCTTCAGTGATTCTGCTTGTTAACATCAGGTGTCTTCAATAATGCTCAATCATTACTCAATTATTCACTTAATTATCTCATTAACTTTAACACTGCTTCAGTGTTCATTAAACACTCAGCTCAGAGTTTCATTGGGTCGCTTAAAATGACTTCCATGATGTTGAAGTTACATGAACAAATTATGTTTGTTTAACGAAACCCAGTTATGTGGAACCGGTGGAACCTTTTTACATAAAAAAGTTTAGTAAAGCCAACACATCATTTTTTTGAGTGTAGACTTGCATTGAAAAATAGATGAGAGGAATATAAATGAATCAGAACATCATTAAGAGACATGAGTTTGACTCTTTTGATTTGTGCAGACATCCAGTCTATTAGTTTGACCCTGCGAATTGTCTAGCCATGCCATAGCAACCATTTAGAGCACCCTAACAACCCAAACCCAAAGAGGGATATCTTCAAATCTGAACGCCATAGAGTTAGTTTATATCATTCATACTGACAAGCAGCCTTTGGAGTATCATCATCATTGGCAGCTGCCATGACACTCCCTACACTCCCCACTCGCTGTTTCATGACTTTGGAAGTAAGCTAACACACCCTCAGTGATTGGCCCCTAATAACCTGCAGCAAAAGCAACAAGGCTAGAGTTGATAATACTGTTTATTCTGAAAGATTGAGCTATTCACCATAGAGAACAACCTTGAATCTTTTGGATTTGGTCTCTCTGGTGCTGAAGAGCTTCCACTGATAATCTCCTGAGTGTGTGATTTTGACGTCTTTGATTGTGAGATCTCCAGTCTCACTGTTCACATGCAGTCGGTCTCTGAATCTATCGTCATCTCCAAGTGAGGTCTCATTGGTCTTTACAGAAATTTGAGCGATGACATAACCTCTAGGCCCGAAACTCCAGGGTATTTTATCATATCCCTGTAGTTCAGTTATACCAGTCTGTAGAGTGACAGAATCTCCCTCTTTAACTTCTTTTGTCTTCCTTTCATCTATTCAAATCAAATCAAATCAAAATCAAATCCTTTTATTGTCACACAACCATATACACAAGTGCAACAGTGGGTGAAATTCTTAGGTGCAGTTCCGAGCAACATAGCAGTATGACACGATGTGACGAAAACAATTACAGCAAACATCAGATTTACATAGATTACACATCTAATGTGCGCACAATTACTCACAGTACCATATACACTAACAGAACAATAAATAATATACAATGTACAATATACAACAGTTTACAATATACAACAATATACAATATACAACAATTTACAATATACAACAGTATACAAAAATACAAAAAGAGGTAATTATACATAGAATAGATACTCGTAAGGTGCAAATAAATAATATATATATATATATATATATATATATATATATATATATTATGTAAATGCAGTAGGTTATGTTGTGCTGTGTTGACAGTTAGAATGTTTATGGTTATTGATCATGAGGGATCAAGAGTTTAGAAATCTAATTGCTTGTGGGAAGAAGCTGTCATGGAGTCGGCTGGTGTGTGTCCTGATGCTGCGGTACCGCCGGCCTGAGGGTAGCAGTGAGAGCAGCCCATGGCTCGGGTGGCTAGAGTCTCTGATGATCCTCCGAGCTTTCTTCACACACCGCTTGGCATAAATATCCTGGAGGGAGGGAAGCTCACCTCCGATGATACGGCTGGCAGTGCGCACCACCCTTCGCAAGGCTTTGCGGTTACGGCTGGTAGTATTGCCATACCAGGCAGTGATGCAGCCAGTCAGGATGCTCTCGACGGTGCTGGTGTAGAACTGTGTGAGGATGTGGCGGTTCATTCCAAACTTCCTCAGCCGTCTCAGGAAGAAGAGGCGCTGATGAGCCTTCTTCACGACGGCCTCAGTGTGGACGGACCATGTGAGCTCCTCTGTGATGTGGACACCGAGGAACTTGAAGCTGCTGACTCTCTCCACCGGTGCTCCATTGATGGTGATGGGGCTGTGTTCTCTGTCGTTCTTCCTGAAGTCGACCACTAGCTCCTTGGTTTTGCTGATGTTGAGGGAGAGGTTGTTCCTCTGACACCAGTGCGTCAGAGTGAGCACCTCCTCTCTGTAGGCCGTTTCATCGTTGTCGGTGATCAGACCTACGACCGTAGTATCATCAGCAAACTTGATGATGGAATTAGAGCTGTGAGTTGCCACGCAGTCATATGTGTACAAGGAGTACAAGAGTGGGCTGAGAACACAGCCCTGTGGGGCTCCAGTGTTGAGGGTCAGTGATGAGGAGATGTTGCTGCTTATTCTAACCACCTGGCGTCTGTTTGACAGGAAGTCCAGGATCCAGCTGCACAGCAAGCTGTTTAAGCCCAGAGCCCGGAGTTTCACATCAAGCAAGGAGGGCACTATGGTATTGAATGCTGAGCTGTAGTCTACAAATAGCATTCTCACATATGTGTTCCTCTTTTCCAGGTGGGAGAGAGCAGTGTGTATTGTAGATGCAATAGCATCATCAGTGGAGCGGTTATTGCGGTATGCAAACTGCAGTGGGTCCAGTGAGGAAGGTAGAACAGAGCAGATGTAATCTCTGACTAGTCTCTCAAAGCATTTACTGATGATGGGGGTCAGAGCAACAGGGCGCCAGTCATTTAAGCAGGTGATGTTGGTTTGCTTCGGTACAGGTACGATGGTGGACGTTTTGAAGCAAGTGGGGACTACAGACAAGGAGAGGGACCAATTGAAAATGTCCGTAAAAACACCAGCTAGTTGGTTCGCGCACTTTCTGATGACGCGGCCCGGAATACCGTCTGGACCCGCGGCTTTACGGATGTTCACTCGACGGAAAGATCGGGTTACATCCGCTACAGAGACGGAGAGTGTACTAACCTCTGTAGCTTCAGCCGCGAGAACTCTCTCCGCGAGGGGGATGTTAGTTCCCTCAAATCGAGCATAAAAAGTGTTCAGCTCATCTGGGAGAGAGGCAGTGTTGTTCACTGTGGAGTTTATGTTTCCTTTATAGTCCGTAATGCTATTAATTCCCTTCCACATGCTTCTAGAGTCGGTGGTGTTGAACTGTCCTTCAATCTTGTCCCTGAATTGGCGTTTTGCTGCTCTGATAGTTTTTCGGAGGGCATAACTTGCTTGTTTTTGCTCCTCCGCACTCCCGGAGTTAAAAGCGGAGGTCCGCGCGTTGAGTGCTGCACGAACATCGCCATTAATCCATGGTTTCTGGTTCGGGTAAATCCGTATTGTTTTGATAGGAACAACGTCTTCTACGCACTTCCTGATGAAACAGGTTACGCTATCAGCATAAGCCTCGATGTCGTCATCAGAGGCCGACCGGAACATCTCCCAGTCCGCGTGATCAAAACAGTCCTGAAGCATAGAGTCTGATTGGTCCGACCAGCACTGGATCGTTTTGAGGGCGGGTGTTTCCTGTTTCAGTTTCTGCCTGTAAGCGGGCAGAAGGAGAACGGAAGAGTGATCCGATTTGCCAAAAGGTGGGCGGGGGAGGGATTTGTAGCCATCCCGGAAAGGGGAGTAGCAATGATCCAAAACCCGGTCCCCTCGTGTGTTAAAGTTTATGTGTTGGTGGTATTTAGGTGCTATTTTCTTGAAGTTGGCTTTGTTAAAGTCCCCGGACACAATGAACGCGGCCTCAGGGTGCGCGGTTTCCTGCTCGCTTATTTCCCCATACAGTTCCTTTAGTGCCCGGTCTGTGTCGGCTTGTGGGGGAATGTACACAGCCGTGATAATGACCGCTGTGAATTCCCTCGGTAGCCAGAATGGTCGACACAGAAGCATGAGAAATTCCAGATCAGGAGAGCAGAAAGACTTGATAGAATGTACGTGCCTCTGATCACACCAGGATTTGTTGATCATAAATCATACACCCCCACCTCTGCTTTTACCTGAGAGGTCTTTAACTCTATCCGCTCGGTGCACTGAGAACCCCGCGGTTTCGATGGCCGAGTCTGGAATCTCAGCAGACATCCAAGTTTCTGTAAGGCAGATAATGCAGCAGTCCCTCGTCTCCCGTTGGAAAGAGATCCGCGCTCTCAACTCACAGAGCTTGTTGTCTAGAGACTGAACGTTTGCTAGCAGAATACTGGGAAGCGGGGGTCGATTTGCACGCCGTCTTACTCTGACGAGAACGCCGGCTCTTCTTCCCCTTCTCCGGCTGCGTTTCCGCGGCCAAGCTGCCCAGACAAAGGGCTCCGCTGCCGTGTTTGTAAACAGCGGGGCATCACTGAAGAAATGAAAGTCCGGTTTTCGGTGTTCGATTGCGGAACCAATGTCCAAAAGTGTTTGTATGTCGTACTGAATAAGACAGACAACATCCAAGACAAAAAACAAAAGAACTGTAAACAGAACAAACAAAAAACTACCATGTTGTGACGGAGCTCGCAACGCAGCAGCCATACTCGGCGCCATCTTGAACTCAAGTAGCATGTGAACCCTTCTCTGGGTTCACATCACCCAGAGAAGGAAAAGGACATTTTTCAGAAATAAAATGTATATAACTGTCAATGATATCAGTAAGCATATACAAATTCGGGGGCAGTCGTGTCCTAATGGTTAGAGTCCGACTGATAACCCGAAGGTTGCTAGTTCGATTCTCAGTACCAGGAGGAAATGACTGAGTTCCCCTTGAGCAAAGCACCTAACCCAAAATCAACCAAGAACTCCACTGATGTTAATCTGAAAAGCTGTAGTTAAACAATTTGTAAATGCCCAGTTCTCTCTGACTACATCTACATTAATCCGGATACATTTGAAAATGGTGTTTTTGCTTGAAAATGCTCTTAATCCACGCTTTTTCCAACGTTTCAGTGTGGATGAGAAACTTTTGGAAAATACCTGAAAACGCTAAATTCACGTTTCTGCGCATGCATAAAACCTCACAAAAGCTCACTGAGACGGTACAGACGGAAAAATAAATAATAAAGTTATCGCGCAATTCTTCTGACAGGATCATTTTATTTAGCAAAATATCTCACCATTCACTGATGCATCCAAAAGATAGTCATATTCATAGATATTCATTCTGTCACCATATGTTTGATCTAAAACGCAACTGTTCTGATATTTTGACGCAGGACAGCAAATGTGAGTAAATACTGTCATCCTTGCAAGAGTGAAATCCATCGATCCGCAGATTTGGTTTGAGTTCTTAAATGGTCTAGTGGTAGATCTTTTGCTAAGCGTGTCAGAGGTTACGGGTTCGAATCCGCCCTCGTAGAGTTTTTTTTTCCTCTCATCAAAACTGAATATGTTCATCAGTGGTTACACTCTATATCAAGCAGGGAACCGTTTGTGTGCATTTTATTTTGTGATTTCACCGGAATGAATAGAGAGTCTTGTTACTATGTTGATTGAATAACTGTAATCCGAACGCACCCCTGGCTCACACAGCTAGTGAGGAGGTGGGTTAATAACGAGGTAAGCGATTATGATTGGCTAAGGCAGAGTCATGTTTCATGGTAGCCAACCAGAGCCAGTGTTTTTACACACATGCCAGCACACGCACCACACACACACACACACACACAGATACACACACAGAGAGATTCGACGAAGCAGCAGAGATGGCGAGTCAGGACTCCTCCCCCTGAAAGGGAATATGAACTAAAATGTATACGGCCTTTAGTCAGACTTGGGTAAGATGTCAGACTTGGGTAAGATTTTAGACTTGGTGACTACAGCGATGAAACAGCAATAAAGAACTCTGCTTAAAAGATACAACCCCAAGTCTCCTGGTCTTCGCTTCTGAGTTCCTACACTTAAGAAGAAAAAGGTTTACAACAGAAGCATCTCACAACGACACACGCATCTACAAAGCTAGTGGCCAAAAACACTGATACCTCCACCACAGATGATGATAGCTCGACATCCACTAGCAAAGAAGGATTCAGAGCAAAGTCTTCCAAGCAGCAAAAGCTAGATATTTCTGCCTCACAACAAAAACCTATGACACAGGCTGAAGTCAACCGTATGATCGGCAGGTATGTTGTTAAAAGTATGTTGCCATTATCGACGGTGGAGGATGATTCATTCCGAGCCATTATTGCTAAAATACCTAAGAAAGCAGGGGCCTGTACGCCATGCTCAAAGACGTTTGCTAAATACCTAGATGCTGAGTACACCAAAATGAACACAGAGCTTAAAAAGAGTTTTGAACAGTTGGATTTTTTGTCTACAACTGCAGATATTTGGACTGCGCACAACCGCAGTTACCTCGGCGTGACTGCCCACTGGTTAGATCCACACAGCCTAGAGCGAAAGAAAGCAGCCTTGGCCTGCAGACGTTTCAAAGGCCGTCATACGTATGACATCATTGCTACTGAACTGGACAATATCCACTCATCCTTTAGTATTTCTAACAAAATCACAGCTACTGTTACAGACAATGGTTCGAATTTTGTGAAAGCCTTTAAAGTTTATCAGCCCGTTCAGGGTGATGACTCTGGGGAGGAGGATGATGATGATGATGATGTGACTTTTGTCGACCTTCATGATGCCTTACAAGACATCAGTGTGGAAGAGGATGTGGAAGAGGATGTTGTGACTTTGCCACCACACTACAGATGTGCTACTTTCAAGGCCGGGCATAAAAGCTGTGTACAGAAGTGCCACCTCCAAATGCACAGCTTTGTGGAATAAGGCCAGCCGTTTCACAGAGGCTGCAGAGATCGTGGATGAAGTCCTTGAAAGGAAGCTCCTTGTCCCATGTACGACCAGATGGAACTCCTTTCAAGATGCCGTTGCTCATGTCTGTGTATTTCCCATCGCTGAGCTTAACACCATTTCCTACAATTTTGGGTTGAAGGCCATCACAGATCGGGAGTACCTGTTCCTCAGAGAATACTGCACAGTGATGAAGCCACTAAAAGTAGCCCTTGACATTCTTCAGGGTGAAGACAACTGTTTCTATGGCACCCTCCTACCCACACTGGAGACATTGATCTCCAAGACCCTGGACTTGAAGACTGGCCTCCAAATCCTTGGTGACCTTCCAGAGGCTGTTGTCAAGTTAAGAGTTAGTATTTCTTCAAATACATTGAATACATACTCCCATACATGAAATATCTATTAATTATGAAAGCAAAGTAAAATGAAATGTATATCTCCTAGCTCATAATGTGTAATGCTATATGTCTCTGTGTGTGTGTGTGTGTGTGTGTGTGTGTGTGTGTGTGTGTGTGTGTGTGTGTGTGTGTGTGTGTGTGTGTGTGTGTGTGTGTGTGTGTGTGTGTGTGTGTGTGTGTGTGTCTCATTTCAGGCAATCAAAAACAGATTTGCAGAGGTGCTGGAAAGTGAGACTGTCGTCTTGGCTGCGGTGACACTGCCCAGATTTAAACTACGTTGGCTGCGGACACAGGAAAGGAAGGACAACGTCAAGGCACGTCTGCTGGCTGAGTGCCGGAAAAGTGCCCAAGATGAAGACCAACCAACAGGTACCAACGCACCAACACGAAGCCTCAGCACCGACTCAGCCATAGAGGATGAATTATTTTCCTTTGAGGATGAGGAGGACACCTCTGCTTCTGTGGAAAGCCAAGTCGCTGACTATTTAAAATCAGGAGCACAAGGGATGGACACTCTTATTGGATTCCCACTAATAAAGAAAATTTCACTCAAATACAATGCAGCCACTCCATCCAGTGCCCCAGTAGAGAGACTATTTAACCTGGGGAAGCTGGTCTTCACCTCAAAGAGAAACAGGCTGACAGACAAGAGGTTTGAAATGCTGCTGCTTCTTAGATACAAACAGTGGTTTGAAGGGTAGGATGGTTAGGCTACATGGGTTAGTCAGATACAAAACGGACACAGGAATAGATGAGTGTTTTAGAAGGAGTGTTTGGATGGGTAGATGAATATCTAGGAGCTAAAGTTCAATCTTTAAAAGTACTCCATCTTGTTGAACTGTTTACTTTTTTAAATACAGCAGCATATGTCTTCCAGACTATTTATCTCAGGTTGTTAGAGTTTGATTTATTTAATTTGCTACAGTTACTGCAAACACACTTTATATTATTTAACTGTTTACTTTTGAAGAAAATACTTGAAGTAGAGAATGTCTACCAGACCATTTGTCTGACATTGTGAGTTTGATTTATTTAATTAAGAATAATACTACAGAGCTAAACACACTTTTTTGTTGTTTAAAAGTTTACTTTTGTTGTGAACAAAACACTGTTTACATGACCAGTTGTCTCAGGTTGAGAGAGTTTGATTTCATTTTCTAGAGTTAAATGCACTTTATATGGTGTAACTGTTTACTTATCAGTGCAGGATAAACCTCTTGCTGTCTGTCGACGTGCAATAAATATCAAAAGTTATGTACAAACACCTGTCTGTTCTACTCATTTCAACTGACTTGTGAAAACCACTAAAAAAAATCAAAATTCTTTGACACATAGCAACTTTTTTTTTAACAGTAACGCAAATAGTTACTTTCCCTGGTAACGAGTTACTTTTATTATAGAGTAATTCAGTTACTAACTCAGTTACTTTTTGGAACAAGTAGTGAGTAACTATAACTAATTACTTTTTTAAAGTAACGTTCCCAACACTGATAAACATGAATATCTATTGGTACAATATGCATCACATGACTAAACTTACGTCATCATTTTTAAATACCTTCATTTTGGCAGTCCACACTACAACGCGAAAACAAATTTTCAAATGTATCCACTTTGGAGAGCGTTTTCATATAAAAACACTGTCTCTGTGTTTCAAACGAAAACGTATTAGTGTAGACAAGGCCTCAATCTCTTAAGAGCACACAATAAATGGTGTATTACTCTTATGGTATTAAATTATTTCCTTGAAACCTTTTAATGACTTAAATAGATCAAGGAGGAAATTTGACTCTGTACTACTTACCCATTAGTCGAGAGTACTTGCGGCGATAGTAACACACACCAGCGGTTACAGCTGCAGCCACAACTGGAAGCACACAGAAACTGAGTGTGGCTAAACCTCCTGAAGACAGACCTGGCTCAGGAACAGCTAGAGAGAGACAGTCATTAGTGTAAATAAGTCCTGGACGTCTGACCTTACATGAAAACTATATGAATTAAATAAAATCTCAACAAATCTGAGGGATTAAGGGTGTGTTTACATGACAACAATATACTTAAAACAGACAACAACATTGTCTAAACAATTACCGTTCACACAGATCAGCAAATATGACTAAAAAGTCTGTATTATGCATGCCATGCCAGTAGTTGGCGTTGTCACTTTGTCAATAAACACACGGCAAACACGTAATACGCATGCGCGAACATGTAATATGAATGCGCATAATGTCCCAGATTCGCATTTTTGTAGTTTACACAGAGACGATAACGCCATTGTTTTAAAAAACTTCCGTTTTCAGGCCCCAAAAACGCCGTTGTCGTATAAATAAACGGCCAAAACGCATTCAAACTTTTCCAGTTTCAGTTGAAAATGGTGTTGTGTAAACATACCCTAAATCTGATTTAGATTAGTGATGAAACACTGAACTACATTTTCTGAGATTTTAACAGAATCGTTTGTGTTGCATATTACAGCTGTGGAATATGATCGTTTTTTCAATGTATTGCGATGCTGAAGTGAACAATTCTTCATCAATAATAAAAATGTATTTAATAAAATTAAATAAAATATTTGATAAGGTAAACAAACAAGTAATGAATAAGAAATTTAAATGAATAATAATACCATGTAAATAATTCTAACAAATAAAAAAAAGCATAGTTAGTTCACTGAAAGCAAGCTTGGAGAACCCAATTGCAGTTCTTCAAACAAAGGCATGGCATGAATCAATGGCATAAACAGAAACTCTCCAAACAGTGGTAACAGGAAACAAAACTTGACAAGAACACATGGCAAACATGAGGGTTTAAATACACACAAGGACTAATTGGCCAGTAAGAGCTGTGTGTGTAAACCTCACTCAACTGATCTCAAGGGGGGCATAAAATACCAAGCAGAAAAAATTGCAACGTAAGTAGGATCATCAAAATAAGATCTACTCACCAACAAAAACATTGAATCTCTTGTAGAAGGTCTCTTTAGTGATGGTGATTTGTAGTTGATACACTCCTGTATCTGTGGTTCTGCTGTTTGTGATGGTCAGAGATCCAGTCTGATCATCCAGGCATAGTCTGTCATCACTGCATGAGATCTTATGGATTGTAATGTTGATTTCAGCTACGAAAGTGTCTGGAATCAACGGTCCAAACATCCAAAGAATCGTATCATGTTTCTGTATTTCATTAATACCAGTATGCAGAGTAATGGTTTCTCCCTCTTTCTTGTTTGTTATCCCAGCAAAAAACACATCTGGAGAACAAACAGGAACAGTTTTCAGATTTCACTGCTTGATAGCCACGTTTTCATTACCCTTCAAATTACGCAAATTGAAATTGCGAATTGAAAATACGGCCAATGGAAACACGCCAATTTCGCAAAACCCCCCTGTGGCGAGCAGGACGAGTGTCATAGTGAAACGATATGGTCGTCTTGGTTTTTCAGTAACTTCAATTCAGTGCATGAAGTTCGATCGTTAGCACACAGAAGAATAAAATAATTTGTTTTTGATGGGCCACGTGATAGCTGTCTTTGCTAAACCTCGTCGGTAAAACAACAACAGTAAAACGATAACTTAAACAATTCACGTGTTATAGTGTCATTTACCTTGGACAAAGCAATGACACCCCTCCTGCTGAATGCGAGCGCGCTCCCGCGACCGGGGATACACTTCCTTTCAGGGGTAAGTACCTTGGCACGACACCTGTCAGGAACAGAATCGACTGCTTCACCTGAGCTGATTCCTCCACTGCAAGATCATGTTTATTAAAGCAGATTTCACAGAAGTCTACAGCAAAACGAGGAACATTGTTTTACTCTTGGTGTTCCTGGCATTTTTGAACGGTGAGTGGCAAATTTATGTTGATAACGTTTCAGTATCTTAGTATTCTTAGTTACTTTCTGGTCTTGCGCATGCGCACTGACAGGATGCAAGTGAAGTTGCAAATCAGAAATGCAAATTCCCTTCCTCTCGTCTAAACACGGCGAGTGAGCGCGAGAAAAAAAATAAAGGACCAGTGCTAACCATTTCTGTCACGTAAAAGCTATAATTCCAGAAAATATAGTCATGTCATTCTGCCTTTTCCAGACTGGAAATCCACAAGAACACACACAAGTTCAGTATTTGCAAACTTCTTTAATATAACACTGCAAGAATGAGTTCTCTTTTTGGCCTTGTTTTACTGTATAAAAAATCTTTGAAATGTAAATCTAAGTATAAACTCACTAGGAAATTGTATTTATTTATTTTTGCCTATTATCTTATAGGCAGCTAGTAGAAGAAAGTGAAATAGATCGCTTTATTTTTTAACCCTGTCATCCTTAAGGAAGGTTGTTTATTGCAGTATTCATAGTCTTTCAGGTTGGTTAGAGATCTCGGAGACATTTTAAAGGGATAGTTCACCCAAAAATGAAAATTCTGTCAGTAATTACTCTCCCTCATGTTGTTCAACCCCGTAAGACCTTCGTTCATCTTCGGAACACAAATTAAGATATTTTTGATGAAATCTGAGAGCTGGATCACTCCTCCATAGGCTTCTAAGGGATTGAACTTGCAGGCCCCGAAAAGTCATTAAAGACATCGTAAAAATAGTCCAAGTGACTACAGTGGCTCAATCTTAAGTTTATCAAACGACGAGAATACTTTTTGTGCGCAAAAAGACAAAAATAACAACTTTATTTCAACTATTCATTTCCTTCTCTGTGGGCCTCGAGTCAGTTCACTAGTGTAAAAGCGTAGAGCTTCTGTTGTTGTACGTCACACGCATCACACACATGACCAGCGTCGGCCAATAGTGAGCCTACGTGTCACTGTAGTCACTTGTACTATTTTAACGATGTCTTTAATGACTTATCAGGGCTTGCAAGTTTCAATCCCTGAAGAAGCCTATGGAGGAGTGATCCAGCTCTCAGATTTCATCAAAAATATCTTAATTCGTGTTCCGAAAATGAACGAAGGTCTTACGGGTTTGAACAACATGAGGGAGAGTAAATACTGACAGAATTTTCATTTTTGGGTGAACTAACCCTTTAAGGCCTCCTCCAAACAGTCCAAACTACTCCACCAAGGCTTTGCAAATGTCCTTTAAGTTGGAAGTTAGATGTAAACCAAAATAGATTTGCTCTGCCTAATTATGTACAGTATACCCAAAAATAAGAATGCACACATAGTATGAACATTTAAAAGCTTCTTAATAAACTGCTATCATCCTGCAGGGAACATATTTGGCAAACTGGTTTCCTTAGTTCACAAGTCATCCCCAGATCCATGTACAGTTTCTTTGTATTCTTTTCACCCCTTTTGCCTTTTCACATCAGATATTTTGCTGTTAGTTTTGCAGTTTAATATGTTGCATTTTTACACCATCATATTTAAGTGAAAAACTTAAATAGTGACCACTCACAGGCCCTAAAAATACACTTTCTGTTACACATGTACAAACATCTTGGTATTACTATCATTATGATTTATCCTCATGATTTGGATTAATGATTTATCATTGAGCCCGGATATTTTCATGGGTGTCCAGGCAACTAAAAATGACTTTGACTATAAAGTACTGGACTGTTAGTGTTGTGATGTCAGTCTGTGTTCCCCTGTCGTTTCATGTTAGAAGTTCCCTGTTAAGTCTATTAGTCTCCCCAGGTGTCAGTTTTAACGAATAAAGTGAGTGTGCTTCATTTGGATCCTGCTTCTTCCTTACTTCAACCACTTCATGACAGTTAGTTACCTACAAAACAACTGAAAATAATCAATTGTACATAATTGTAATTAAGGCAGTGGTGGAATAAATCAAGTAATGCTGAGTAAAGTGAGACCTTTTTTTCTTCTTCTTAATCCTAGACTGTAAGATCTGTCAGTGCATTAAAAAAATTAAACACTGAATGTTTAACATTCAATTAGTTGCCAAAATAAGTTTGTAACAATTCTATCATACTTAAACTCATTACACAGGGAGAAAACATGTTCTCATTTGAATCCCCATTAGCAACAATGTGAATATGATAAAGGCGGTAACATAAAACAAATGCCATAAATGTTAAAACATCTGCAGTTTTATTCACAATTTAAATGCAATCCATTTCCATTTGTACTCTGCCAACTAACGCAAAATGCTGAATGTTTTCAAGTTCAAATAACTGGACAAATTTAATTTAATTTGTGTCTTATATTGTCAACACACATAGCAGTAACCTATTTACATTATGACGATATTCATAATTGTGATAAATATATCAAATACATGCTTTTTTTTAAAGTTTTGACGCTGCTTTAATCATGTCAACATTTAATCATGCTGTATTTACCCAACTGTTCAGCGATTTAGTATTTCTACTGTTCATCGGGGGACCCTCACATTCAAGCCATTATATTGTTGGAAAATTAATCTATATCACAGACAGAACACCAGCAAGTTAAACTTATTTATTTGTGAAGAATTCATATGACAATTCTAGTATAGAAAAACACGTTTTTTGGATGACCAAAACATCCCCTTATAGCTTTTTACTTACCAGTCTCTAGGAGAAGAGTGACGGCGATGTGCAGCCTGTGTGTGATGATAGCCTCTTTTGTCGAAAATACGGTCTGAAAAAATCTGTATCCCACTATAAGTTTTGTCAGGAAACAAGAAATGTGTCCATATTCACTGCTGTTATTATACATGATGTACAGTATACACAAAATAAAACACTTGATGATAGGCCATCATCTGTAGATTTTGGAGGGGGGGGGATACATATTTTGGCAGGTCGAAAATACGGTCTGAAAAAATATGTATCCCACTATAAGTTTTGTCAGGAAACAGGAAATGTGTCCATATTCACTGCTGTTATTATACATGAAATTGCGACTGGAATCTGCAGGCAGGAGGTAGAAGTTGTGGGAGTAAGAGTCGCTCCCGTCACAGTACTCCCCCCCCCCCCCCCCCTGGACGGAGCTGTACTTTTCCCGAAAGCTCAGGACAAGACGAGCGAAAGTGACCCGGCTTCCCACAGTAGAGGCAGCATCTCTCTCTCATCCTGCGGTTTCGTTCAGTTTGAGAAAGTCTAGTGCCTCCTAGCTGCATAGGCTCCTCGGAACAAGGGAACAAGTTCCGGACCTCTTGTGACCACTGCAGTGG
This sequence comes from Siphateles boraxobius, assembly GCF_051911475.1. Classification (NCBI taxonomy): domain Eukaryota; kingdom Metazoa; phylum Chordata; class Actinopteri; order Cypriniformes; family Leuciscidae; genus Siphateles; species Siphateles boraxobius. Next base: position 3,225,030 of record NW_027508866.1, read on the forward strand.
ATTCGAGACTGGGGCACTGGCTCCATGGGTCGATGGAAGCTCTGGTTGTTGTTCACGTCGCCTCTCTTGCATACGGTTGTCAAGCCGAATAGTCTGGTCGATCAGGGACTCAAGATCTGTGGCCGGGTCTTTTGTCGCCAGTTCGTCTCTAATGCGACTAGGGCTGTCACTTTTGTGAAAAAAATCCTGTTCGATTTTTGAGACATATGTGTTCATTGAATCGATTGTAAAATCGATTTTTCCATGTCTAAAGACGTTTCCATTTTCAACAGCAAATATTGACAAATCCACGGACAACTAACAGGCATTAGGACGAACGTAAGGAGGGCGCTTGAGACGCGCACAAGTCAGCAATATTTCTGATGATTTATTGGCGTGAAGTTTTTTGCAATGTGACAAACAGGAGTGCAACATTCAAGGATTGAAATGGACACACGCGAAATTCGGATAAAAATGAACTTTGGCGGGTAACGCTGTCATATCACGAGCCAATTTTGCATGTTTCTATGTTTACTCACTTTGCTGGGGAAGTTCGTGTAAGCCAAATCTGCGTGGATTTAGCGCAAATACGCAACTCGTGAGTCCTCATGATATATTAAATACAGCGTGTTGCGCAGAATCTGCGCATTTCTGGCTTGCTTGAAAACACACACGTCACTAAGCAACAAATAACGGTAACAACGCGCTTGTTCACTTGCACTGAAGCAATAGCGAATATTAAAAAGCATTTGGTTAACAGAAAAGACATTGTTATTTCCCAACATCCTACATGTTCTGTGCACTGTATTGATCTGTCAAACTAAAACACATTTTTGGTAAAAAAAAAAAAAAAGGCAGTTAAAATCGATTCCCTATTTTCGTTTTCGAAACTTGTGTTGGTTGATCCGATCGATTGTGCAATCGATTTTCGAACGTAAAGTGACAGCCGTAAATGCGACTAGACAGGCCGTGATGGAAAGCGGCAATGAGCGCTTCCGTATTCCACCTACTCTCTGCCGCCAAGGTGCGAAAGTGCACAGCGTACTCAGCCACACTGGAGTTGCCCTGGCGCAGCTTGAATAACCTGTTGGCTGCCTCCCTTCCTCCAATTGGATGGTCGAACACTCGCCGCATCTCATCAGTAAAGTTCTGGTAGCGGTTACAGAAAGGACCTTGCTGTTCCCAAATGGCGGTAGCCCAAGCTCGGGCCTTTCCTGTCAGGAGGGTGATGATGGAAGCAATCCTAGCACGATCAGTAGGAAAGGTGGAGGACTAGAGCTCGAAGGTAAGTGAGCACTGGGTCAAGAATCCTCTGCAGTCTCTTGGGTCTCCATCAAATCTCTCGGGAGTAGGTAGACGAGGCTCACAGGCAGGCTGAGCTGGAGCGGGTGGAGCTGGGGCTGGGGCGGGAGCTGGAGGGGGAGAAGGACGATTAACTAAGGAGGTCAGAGTCTGGTGGATGTCATGGAGAAGTTGTTCATGGCGGCTAAAGGCACCCTCATGAGTCCGCAGTCGCTGCTCATGGCGAAGTACTGTAGCATCATGACTGGCCACCGCTGCATACATCTGTTCCAATGATGGAGGACGGGGAGAAGGTCTCTGCTGCGTCTTCTTCCATGGCTCAGTCTTGCTGTTATGTCCGACTGGGAATCGAACCCGGGTCTCCTGCGTAGCAGGGCAAAGCACTACCTCAGAGCCACAATGTGGTGTATTAGACTCAAAATGCTCAAAAGGCAGAGACAAGAACTCAGTTCAAGGGCTTTACTTGAAAAGCAGGGCAAAAGAATCCAACAAGGAATGGCAAAAACAAAAAGTATAATCCAGGCAAAGGTCAGAGTCCACTATCTTAGTCAAAATCATTGAATAATCCAAAAAACAGGAGGCAACCTCATAATCCAAAAAACAGGCATGAACAGGTCGGTAACAAACAAAAATACACTGGAAAAAATAACTCCCGGACAGGAATAGTCAATCCGGTGTCAACTCAAGACTGAGCAAATAACTCAAGACAACAGGGGTTTTAAATAGGCAACTTAACAAGGTTCAGGTGAAACTAATTAATCAATAATGAGAACATGTGGCAGGCATAAAACAACAACAAAAGAACACTGAGGACCTCACATGGCAAAAAAAGGAACAACAGCCACATAATTCATGACAACCAGGGATACCAAGCCAGCTCTCCAGCCTATTTAGCAGGATAGAATGGCACACTGTGTCAAAAGCTGAACTGAGATCTAACAAAACCAAGATGGTAGAGGCTCCAGAGTCAGCTCAGATAAGCAGGTCTTTCATAACACGAACCAGGGCTGTCTCTGTGTCCCTTTGTAAACCCAGACTGAAAAGGTTCGAAAAGCTTGTTGGATGACAAGTGTGTGTGGAGTTGTGCCACAACAACACATTCCAAAACCTTGACAAGAAAGGGCAGATTTGAAATAGGCCTGCAATTTGATAGGTCTGAGTTATCACATCCAGGCTTTTTAAGGACTGGTGTAATAGCTGCAACCTTAAGGGCTTTTCAAACAATACCAGTTGTAAGAGAGGTGTTCACAATGCTACAAATGAGGGGACTAATTGAAGAATATTCAATTCAAACGAGCTGGCATCTTGCCGACAACATCTTGTTTTGAGTTTGACATATAATGTGCTTCTGTGTGATTTGGACAACTCAAGTTACGCCCCTTCAAATTACGCCCTCTTCCTGTTACGCCCCTCTCTTGCAGTTCGCAGACAGACCAATCTCTGTTAACTGGGGGAACGCGCATGCATGTTTTACCTGGATTTCCAGCAGATGATAGACGGCTACAAATTCGTCACATGCCATTTTCCACGGATCGCTGATTAAAAACGAATGTTTCACCAGCTGTATACACACTGGTATGCATAATAAAGCGATTTGTTTTTGTAGTGTATATTCCTGCGTATTTGACGCAATTTCAAAGAAGTTTAACATACTTTTAGTGTCAAGCTCAGAAACCACGCCTATGTTAACATGGGGCATTCAGTTTCAATGGATGCCCAACGTTAGGCTACCTAAAGAAAACATGAATTGCAAAGTCATTTACAGTTTTTCAACAAGTTGTATTTATTTATCTGTGTATAGCCTTTAATTTTATAATGAATCTATTATATTTATATAAAAACACTTATCCGTTTATTTTACTCTGCTGATTTTATTATCTTAGATCTCTTGCATGTACAACCAGCTCTGACGCCTTTGTATCCATTTCCCTGGACATAAAGCAGCTTTGCTTATAGGGTCATGAAGGTAACTATCTCATGAACATGAACAATTTAAACAGATTTATAAAACAAAATAGAAACTCATTTTGACTCTGGTCTGTATGACTGGTCAATAAATTATTCTTCTATCCTCTTGTTTTTGTTCCAGACTCCAGTTGAATTAAGCCAAGAAGTCTTGATTAAATTCAATCTTGAAGAGGGAATAATTCTTGATATTTTAATATTGTGATTGCAGGGCTTGTTTGTAATTATACAATGTGTGTGATTGTGCCAATGAACTCCAGGAATGTTCATTCTGGTTGAAAAGTTTCATCCTGGATTTTTGACTGATCTGAAAACAACATTTAGTATTGGCTGAATTATAAAATTACATTGTTTCAAATTATGTTTTATTTTTTCCAAAAGATTAAAATAAAAAAAGAGAACAATTCTGTATATAATACTGCATCTTTTTAGAATCAGATAATAATTTAAATGAAGTGAATTTTATATAAATGCTTATATAGTAATATTGTCTTTGTATCACACATTATGCTCAGTTAGGAGCATGAACTTGAATGTTGTGAATCTTCGTTCATCGTCGGAACACGAATTAAGATATTTTTGATGAAATCTGAGAGCTCACATTCACATTCACACATTATGCTCAGTTAGGAGCATGAACTTGAATGTTGTGAATCTTCGTTCATCGTCGGAACACGAATTAAGATATTTTTGATGAAATCTGAGGATCACATTCATCTTCAAGCGTAGATCTGTAAATAAATAAAGGAACGTTAACCACGATTGGCATTGAGATTGTTTTCTTTTCTTACATTGCCTGTATAATTTCTTGATAATTTCTCCATCCTCAATGGCCGTTACCCATACTTCATTATTTAATGAAGTAGATAAATTATTAAAGTTCGTGGATAAATGTCACTTCATATGCCACATACTGAATTATTTCCAATTCCCCAAAAACGTTGTTGAAATATTTTGTCCCGTTGCTTTTATGGACTTCTCCCTTGACGGGACGTCCCCCCGATTGCCTGCGAGCTTCTCCTCCTGTCTATACGGTAATGTCTCTATTGTGCGACAGAAAGTCGCGTTGTTATGACGCAATCGTTAGCCTGTTTTTAACAAAAATGGCTTCTACGGGGCCATAACGTAAGATACAAAGTAATGGAGCCTTTTATACATTTTCGTGTTTCTTTAGAAATAAATAATGGACAAATGAAGTCTTTGGACGCCTCAGATGTAAAGTTATTCGCTGTCAAAGTGACGCCAAAATGAATGGGAGTCAATGGAATGCTAACAGCAGGTGAAGTTCTGCTACAATGGCGGCTCCCGCGAGGCTTCAGTTTCCAGCTGATGGATTACCCCCTTGCTCGGCAGTCCACTAGTGTTGATGTGTCGTTCGCGAACGAGCCGGCTCTAAGAGCCGATTCTTTGAAAAGAGACTTCCCATCACTATCCACTAGCTTCTTGCTGTCGCTATGGCAATACTAGCTGCTTTGTAAAAAAAAAAAAAAGAAGTACATTAAAGATCAAATCCAAACTGAATGATGACAACACAGAATAACGTACAATCACTAGACTAGTGATCATCAAATCCCTTTAAACAGTTTATTTCACAGGCTTAGACAAGTCTTCTACTTTTTTCCCACAAAACCTTTAGTATTAGCATTACAAACACTGAATACCAACATATAAAATTAAGGACATGCTATATCAGATAATTTGGAATGTTGGACAATAAATATATAACAGCAATAGAATAGCTTTACAGTAAACTGTTTTTTTTTTTTTTTTTTTTTTTGCAGTACTATCTTATATTAATAACCGTTAAAGCAAGACTATGTTAACAAAAAAACACAGCCACTGTCCAAAAGAGGCGATTATAGGATAACGGACACAGCAATGCATCATGTTCTATAAGATCATCATGTTTGTAGCATGATCCAGTGGATTAAAATGTACAAAATATATTTCAGGCCTAGTGGAGTTGGTAACTAATAATAGTAGTAAATGTGTAAAGTTGCATAAAATGGAAATACTCAATCAAGCAAGAAAAAACTAACTCAAATGTGTATTTAATGATTGGATTAACTGTTATCTGTGCTGTTGTCCAGTAACTCCAGTTGGAATCTTCACCCCAAAATGGCGGCCGCGCTACCGAAGCGCCACCTAGTGGCTGTTACCAAAAAAGCATCAGAGTTTCGCCTCTTGTTCTTCTATACTCTTTGGTTGATCCGTAACACCGGAATTCCTGTCCCCCTTACGCAATCATACTACAAGTCATGCGTAGTTGCCAAGTTACCATACGTACCCTCAGAACTGAATACGAGCAAGAAGCACAACTGGATGATGTGAAGCCAAAAGGTCTAAAAAAGTATTGTATTTTTCCCGAAACTTGTTTCGTGTTTTTTTTTTTGTGTGTTTTTTAGAAGCGAGTTTTTCCCATCTGTCAATTCAATCCAGCTTATTTCTATTCAAATTTTAAACGTATTTCCGGTTTCATTGTAATGTTTATTAAGGCTTTGGTTAGTACAGATAAGCCTTTAGTGCAGTGTTTCTCAACCGGGGGTACGCGGACCCCTAGTGGTCCGTGGCATAATTGCAGGGGGGCCGAAAAAACATTTAAAAATAGATTTTTTTAAATATCCTAAATTATTTTTTTAGCTTTATTGTTTACTTTAGTATTACTAACACCAGAATTAAGGTTGAAATTACAAATTATTTTAAATGACCTCATGTGCGTTTTTATTTTTACTGCGATTTGCCGCCATTTTACTCAATCCAGTACGTTACTTTACAGCACGTTGATTTCAGTCAGAGAACTGTCGCATAGGGGAGAGCAGCAATCATGGACAGGTGGCTTAAAAAAAAATTATGGGCCATCTACCAGCGGGTCTGACACAAGACAAGTAAATTCCAGCCCACCAGAAAAGTTAATTAAAAAGGACAGATTAAAAAAAGCACATCAATATCAAGACAGTTACAAAATGTTTGGGTTTACCACAACAACGACTGAGCCTCCACAGCCATTGTGTTTTCTGTGTGGTGAGGTCCTGTCTAACCACGAAATGAAACCATCACATTTACAGCGACATCTGACAACGAGACATGCTTCATATGTAGGTAAATCTGCAGACTTTTTCTACAGAAAACTTTCTGAATTTCGGAAGTCAAGACACACTAAAAGAGGCAACACAGATGATGTATGTAAGAGGCAACACAGATAAGTATGAGATTTGATTTTTTTCAGGGTACCGATGTCGATAACAAATTTAGTGAAAGCCTATTTTGGAGATTTGCAATTTAGTTTCTCAACTCCAGAATTCAGCAATACATGGCAATGCTTAGAGGTTGGAATAATGGCAGGATGCACCATTTCTCCACTGGCTTTTACCATGGCAATGGAAGTAATCATTAGGGCATCAAAATGGGTAGTAGGAGGAGAGCGCTTGGCTTCTGGGAAGCGACTACCACCAATCAGAGCATACATGGATGACATGACAACCATGACTACAACGGTAGCCTGCACTAATCGGTTATTGGGGAAGTTAACAGATAATATTGAATGGGCACGAATGCAATTTAAGCCCTCTAAATCAGGGAGCATCTCCATAATTAAAGGCAAGGTAGTAGATAAAACATTCTTCATTAATGGTGAGGCAATACCAACAGTTTCTCAGAAGCCAGTGAAGAGTCTATGGAGATGGTACGATGGGGATCTAAAGGACACAGTTCGAGTGGGAGAAGTTAGACGACAAGCAGTGGAAGGGTTGAAGAGCATAAACAGCTGTGCTCTACCAGGCAAACTGAAACTCTGGTGCTTTCAGTTTGGTCTACTGCCAAGGTTGCTGTGGCCACTGACTGTGCATGAGGTTTCTTTGACAACAGTGGATAAGCTGGAAGCGTTAATAAGTTCATACATCAGGAAATGGTTGGGAGTTCCACGCTGCCTCAGCAGAGTGGGACTTTATATTAAAGGAGTATTGCAGCTGCCAGTCTCTGTTTTAACTGAGGAGTTTAAGTGTGCCAAGGTCAGACTGGAAATTACTTTAGCAGAGTCACGTGACAAATGTGTAAGGGAGACAGCCCCTGTGGTAAAAACTGGTAGAAAGTGGTCAGCAAAGAAATCTGTAGTAGAGGCAAAGGCTGACCTTCAAATTGGGGATATCGTGGGACAGGTACAGCATGGAAGAGGGGGTTTTGGGCTCAGTTTAGCTCCTCCTAAATGGCACAAGGCAGGCCCAGCCCAAAGGAGGAAGCTGGTAGTCAACGAGGTGCGAAAGCAGGAGGAGAGGATGAGATGTATAAAGGCCATTTCCCAGGCCAAGCAGGGAGAGTGGATGAGATGGGAGAGTGTGGAACAACGCAAAATGGGCTGGCAAGACCTTTGGTCAATGGAAGAGAGTAGGATCAGTTTCCTTATTAGGTCAACATATGATGTTCTCCCATCACCGTAGAACCTAAACCTCTGGGTAGGAGAGGATCCATCTTGTCCTTTGTGTTCATCACCTGCCACATTAAGGCACATTTTGACAGGATGTAAGGTGGCTCTTAGCCAGGGTCGGTTTACTTGGCGCCATGACCAAGTATTGCGATGTTTGGCTTTAGCATTGGAAGGCAAGCGTAGTATGACCAATAAATTGCCGCCTGTTCTAGCAAAACATTACACGCAGAAGACAATATTCCTCCGCCCAGGCGAGCAACCACCAAGAAAAGGTGCTAACACCAATTCTCGCCCAGGACAACTGGAAGCAGCTAGGGACTGGAAGATGCTGGTTGATCTTGATCAACGGCTTATTTTTCCACCTGAGATTGCCACCACTAACCTACGACCAGATATTGTTTTGTGGTCTGGATCAGCACGCATTGTTCAACTGATAGAGTTAACAGTGCCATGGGAGGATGCGGTAGATGAGGCATATGAGAGGAAGAAACTGCGGTATGCTCATCTGGCCACTGAAGCAGAACAGCGAGGATGGAGAGTCCAGGTTTATCCAGTGGAAGTGGGTTGTCGTGGTTTTGTGGCACACTCTACAACCCGGTTCCTCAGAGACGTCGGATTCAGTGGCATAGAGTTGCGTCGTACAGTAAAGAACTTATCTGAAGCAGCAGAAAGGAGCAGCAACTGGCTGTGGTTGAGACGGAAAGATTCTAGCTGGCTGTGTACAGGCCGCCATGCTACGGTTTCGTAGAATTCTTGAAAACTTGAAAGGTCTGTTGGTTTATTTGTATAGGTTGTATAGTATTTACAGTCATTACGTTCCTGTGTATATTGCGTGAATGACGGGTGGTTGGGCAGATATTGTGTTTTGCGGTAGGTGGTATGCCATACAGAACCGTTGCCACTGAAACTGCATATTAACGCACCAGTGGGGCTCGACAGCCTTAGTCAAACGGGTTGGCGCGTATGGTTGGGTTGCGGAGAGATTGTGAGATTGTGGTTAGGTCTCAGCAGCAACTGTTGGTTTATTTGTATAGGTTGTATAGTATTTACAGTCATTACGTTCCTGTATATATTGCGTGAATGACGGGTGGTTGGGCAGATATTGTGTTTTGTGGTAGGTGGTATGCCATACGGAACCGTTGCCACTGAAACTGCATATTAACGCACCAGTGAGGCTCGACAGCCTTAGTCAAACGGGTTGGCGCGTATGGTTGGGTTGCGGTGAGATTGTGGTTAGGTCTCAGCAGCAACTGTTGGTTTATTTGTATAGGTTGTATAGTATTTACAGTCATTACGTTCCTGTGTATATTGCGTGAATGACGGGTGGTTGGGCAGATATTGTGTTTTGTGGTAGGTGGTATGCCATACGGAACCGTTGCCACTGAAACTGCATATTAACGCACCAGTGGGGCTCGACAGCCTTAGTCAAACGGGTTGGCACGTATGGTTGGGTTGCGGAGAGATTGTGAGATTGTGGTTAGGTCTCAGCAGCAAGAGGGAAGTAGAGGTCAGTAAGCTGGGCTGAGTTTAGTGGGGGACGGAGGGGGGTGACTCTGGGACGCCAGAGTCACTGTCGAGCCCTCTTGAGGTGTCGTGGGCTAGTCGACGAAACACTGAGGACGGAAGGTGCCCACTTGAAGACCCTAGAGATGTTCCCTACTCCGCTCAATCCAGAGGGTTGTTATGGGGGACCGCACTGTGGTTGCAGCCGTTGTGTGTGCTGACGCGCAATACACTGTATTAACACCAGACAGAAGATTCACGTCACCAGATGGAAAGAAGCGTAAATGGATGGAGAAGCATAGGTTACTGTAAAGCTACGTCTTAGTTGGTGACTATCTTGGCGAAAGCCGAGTACAAATCAGCATGAAGTTTTAACATCTACTCTCGTGTAATGGAAATAATTATGAGGTATCTTTGCTTGTAGCCAAATCGAAAAAAACATACTCAGTTGCTGAGGAATTAATTGTGCCAGCAGCTGCCATCCTACCAGAAACAATGTTAGACAAGAAGGCAGCAGATGCAATTAAAACGGTGCCTTTATCCAACGACACTGTATGCCGTCGGATTGATGATACGTCTGCAGATATCCTTGCGCAAGTGGTGGAAAAATTAAAGCGGTCTGACTGTTTTGCTTTACAATTAGACGAGTCAACTGACGTTAGTGGCAAATCACAACTGGTAGCGTTTGTTCGCTTCAAGTACACAGATAATATCACCGAACATATTCGCTATTCTTTTAGGGGTGGTGATGGCGCAGTGGATAAGACACATGCCTTTGGTGTGAGAGACCCGGGTTCGAATCCACTGTGAGACACCAATGTGTCCCTGAGCAAGACACTTAACCCCTAGTTGCTCCAGAGGCGTGCGACCTCTGAAATATAGCAATTGTAAGTCGCTTTGGATAAAAGCGATCGGGCTAAATGAAAAAATGTAAATGTAAAAATGTAATGTTTTCTGCAAGCCAATGTTGGCCAGAACCACCGGCGAGGATGTTTTTAATGTTGTGGATTCTTTTTTCACGGAGCACTCGTTGAACTGGCAGCGCTGCTCACATATCTGCACGGACGGTGCAGCATCAATGACGGGGCGCACCCATTCCTCGCACGCGTAAAACAGGCAAACCCTGGCATTAAGACAGTTCACTGCATAATTCACAGGGAAGCTTTAGCTTCAAAACGTATGTTCCCCAAATTACACAAAGTCCTTAATGATGCTGTTAAAATCATCAACTTCATTAAATCCCGACCTCTAAATGCCAGACTGTTTGAAAAACTATGTGATGGAGCAAATTCTGAACACCAGCAATTGTTGCTTCACACTGATATACGCAGGCTCTCAAGGGGAAAAACACTCCAGTGACTGTTTGAGTTACGTGATCAAGTCAGTGACTTTCTCTCTGAGCACTTGCATTCACTTGCACCACTGCTGAAGAACAACAGCTGGCTGGCATATTTAGCTCACCTTAGATGTTTTCAGCAGGCTGAATGACTTGAACTTGGAATTGCAAGGTAAAGACACAACTGTCCTACACCTGTATGATTGAGTTTCAGGGTTCATGAAGAAAATTGAGCTCTGGTGTCAGAAATGCTAGAATGGGGATGTCAGTAGTTTCCCTCAGCTGGACATGTGCCTTGTTAATGTTAGAGCTGAAAAAGTGAGCATTCTGCAGACAGTACAGGCACACTTGGACAAACTTTCCTCTGAGTTCAGATCATATTTTCCTGACATTGAGGTTCATAATTCTGCACTTGACTGGATAAGGAACCCTTTTGTGGCTTCCTGCACCCAGACCGTTCCTGTTACTCTCCAGGAAAGCCTTATTGATTTGTCCTCAGATAGGGGTTTGAAAATAATGTTTTCAGAAACATCACTGACACAGTTTTTGTGCAATGTTGAAAAGGAGTACCCTGATGTTGGGAAACATGCTCTGTATGAACTGCTGCCTTTTGGATCAACCTATTTGTGTGAGGTCACATTTTCAGCCATGGCACACATAAAGACAAAACAGAGTAACAGACTCAGCTTGGAGAGGAACCTTTTTGCTGCTGTTGCTACACCTCACCCCAGGATGCAAAAGCTTATTTGTGATAAACAGGTGCAAATTTCACATTAAACAAAAGATTCAAGTAAAATAACATTCAGATGGACATGTTAAAAAGTTAAAGCCAAATTACATAGATGGCAGTGTTGAAACTGTTCCATGTGTTGAAAGAGAATGTTGTTCCAAAGAATTGGTTGTATATGAAGCATTTGTTGTGTAATTTTAATGCAGTAGAATTCAATTTTAGTATTAAAAAAGTGTAAATTTTACAAAAGAAAGTAACATTCAAATGGACGTTGTTAAAATATTAATCTCAAATTGGACATTAATGGACATGTGATGTTTTACAGAATGCAGTAGAATATTGTTCTGAAATTGACAATGTTGTTGTGATTGATTGTGTAATGTGTTGTGCCATTTCAATGCAATCAAATTAAATGGCCAGATGCAATTCTAGTTGCTAGTCATTAAAAAAAATATTAATTAATTAACTTGCATTCACTGATATTGCATTCATAGCGTTTAACTGTGAAAATCATTGTGATTGGAAAGAAAACAGTGGATGGTGGGTGAGAACAGGGGTAGGGGGGTCCATCAGGCGGGTTTCAGATATTATGGGGGTCCAATACTCCAAAAAGGTTGAGAAACACTGCTCTAGCGGAGGACTATTCGAACCACAATCACTTCACAGGCAGACATTTTAATGTCACGTTTTATAAAAGAAATAATGCTTGTTCTGAGAGACTGATTTTCTAGTAGGTTTAACCAAAGTGAAAATTAAGGGAAAAATAAACAAACTCCAAAAACAATGGCTTCATATTTTAGTTATTTATTGCAAGAAACACATTTGTATTCATCCTCCGTGGATGGATTGCCCACCATTGCCCACAGTCATCACAGGCAATCTATAAAAAAAAAATAAGAGTAACAATTGAAAAAAGGGTTTTAATTCATTCATTATTACTTTGTGTATGCTACACCAATCAAAAATGCTCAGCCATAGTTACCCAAAGAATATCTGCAGAGTCATCAAAAGTTTCTGCCTCTCCACAAAAGTGGCACAGGTCACTTTGGTCATCTATGAGGTACAGTACAACACGAATGAAAGTGATGCACATCAAAAAGCACGTCAATAACATTCATGAGTTTATAAAGCCATACCAGATTGGCGGAGCAGAGTTAAAATGTTACGTCTTGTAGCTCATTGGAGAAGTCAATTGTGGTATTTTGCAGAATGTGTTCTGCAAACTGAGGAAGTGTTGTAACGTTTTTCCTTCTCAAGTGTTGAAAACTTAGAAGTGCAGACCAGGAGACTTTAAGAGGTATCTTTCGAGCAGAAGTTCTTTATTGCGTCGCTGTAGTCATCTCAATCAAGTCTAAATAAGAGAACTTTACATTGCAGTTTATATACATTTCAAGGGGGTGGAATTAATTTCATAGAGGAGGGGACTCTTGATTCAGCTGGTTACCTGATTTCATCAGGTAACAGTGTAACTCAGAGTCTTGAGATGCTAATCCAACAAGCCTGATTAGATCAACAAAAGGCCCAGCTGACCTTTGAGATGTAACAAGAGGATAATTGTTGGAGACTTTAACATACACGTAGATAATACAAATGATGCGTTAGGGGCTGCGTTTACAGATTTATTCAACTCCTTTGGGGTCACGCAAAACGTCAGTGGTCCCACTCATCGTTTAAATCATACACTAGATTTAATTATATCATATGGAACCAATCCAACTGATATAAATATTATACCGCAAAGTGACGATCTCACTGATCATTACATGGTATCTTGCGTAATACGTACTGCTGAAATTTGTCATGTTGCGCCACGTTATCGACCAGGCAGAACAATCCTTCCAACCACTATAGATAGATTCTCAAATAGCTAACCTGATCTATCTCAGCTGCGCAGTGCACCCAAACAAACAGATGAACTAGAGGAAATGACTAGCAGTTTGAGCACCATGTTCTCTAGTACACTAGATATTGTTGAACCAATTAGATTAAAAAAGGTTAGAGAGAAAACTAAAGCACCATGGTACAACAGTGCTACGCATGCAATCAAGAGAGAAACTCGTAACTTAGAGCGTAAATGGAGACAAACTAATTTAGAGGTCTTTAGAATCGCGTGGAAAGACAGTATGTCACGTTATAAAAAGGCTCTAAAAGCAGCCAGGGCTGAGCATCTCCGCAAACTAATAGAAAATAACCAAAATAATCAAAGGTTTTTATTCAACAACGTGGCTAGACTAACAAATATACAGACATCACCAGAGCAAAATATTCCGTTACAGTATAGTAGTAATGATTTTATGAATTTCTTCAATGAGAAAATAGAAAGCATCCGACACACAATTGTAAATATACAATCCTCTATGATGTCTTATGATTCGGCCTCAATTATGGCCCCTCTAGAACAACTACACCGCTTTACAACTATAGGACAGGAAGAGCTAAATAAACTTATCATTGCATCTAAACCAACAATATGTTTATTAGATCCAATACCCACTAAACTACTGAAAGAAGTGTTACCTGTAGTGGAAGAGCCTCTTCTTAATATTATTAACTCGTCTTTATTTTTAGGTCATGTTCCAAAAATATTCAAGCTGGCAGTAATAAAACCTCTCATTAAGAAACCGCAATTAGATCCAAATAACTTAGCAAATTACAGACCCATCTCAAATCTTCCTTTTATGTCTAAAATACTAGAAAAAGTTGTGTCCGCTCAATTGTGCTCTTTCTTGCAAGAAAATGATATCTATGAAAAATTCCAGTCGGGATTCAGACCGCATCATAGCACAGAAACTGCGCTAGTTAAAATTACAAATGATTTACTTTTAGCTTCTGACCAAGGCTGTATCTCAATACTAGTTCTACTCGATCTTAGCGCTGCGTTCGACACTATAGATCATAAAATACTCTTGGATCGACTACAAAACTACACTGGTGTTCAGGGACAGGCATTAAGCTGGTTTAGATCGTACTTATCAGACCGTTACCATTTTGTCTGTTTAAATGGGGAAAAATCAAAGATAACGTCAGTAGACTATGGAGTGCCGCAAGGATCGGTGTTAGGCCCTCTGCTATTCTCAATATACATGCTGCCACTTGGTAATATTATAAGAAAACATGGAATTAATTTCCACTGTTATGCTGATGACACTCAATTATATATTTCATCACGACCAGATGAAAACACTAACTTATCTAAATTGACAGAGTGTCTAAATGATATAAAATGCTGGATGACGTGTAATTTCCAGCTATTAAATTCAGATAAAACGGAGGTACTACTTATTGGTCCAAAAAACTACCCACAAAATCCCTTACAATACAACTTTAAATTAGAAGGATGTCCTGTTACTTTATCCACTACAGTAAAAGACCTGGGTGTTATACTAGACCGCAACGTGACTTTCGAAAATCATATTTCATATATTACAAGAACAGCCTTTTTCCACCTTAGAAACATTGCTAAGCTACGTAACATGCTATCTGTTTCTGATGCAGAAAAGTTAGTTCATGCATTCATGACATCGAGACTAGATTACTGTAATGTTTTATTAGTTGGTTGTCCTGCATCTTCAATAAACAAGCTACAGTTAGTGCAAAATGCAGCCGCTAGAGTTCTTACTAGATCAAGAAAATATGATCATATAACACCTATTTTATCATCTCTACACTTGTTACCTATTAAGTTACGTATCAATTACAAAGTATTCCTACTGACCTATAAAGACCTAAATGGTTTAGCTCCTGTGTATTTAACAGACCTTCTATCGCCATACAATCCATCGCGCTCTTTAAGATCACTAAATTCGAGGCTTCTGGTCATTCCTAGGATATCTAAGTCCACTAAAGGAGGGAGGGCGTTCTCGCATTTAGCTCCTAAACTCTGGAATAGCCTTCCTAATATTGTTCGAGACTCAGACTCGCTGTCCCAGTTTAAAACTAGATTAAAGACGCATCTCTTTAACCAAGCATTCACTTAATGCTTAACCTTTAATACTACTGCTGAATCAGTTCGAATGCATTAACATTATGAACATCAGCTATGCTAATTATTTCCCATCTGCCTTTCTGCTGTTATCTCGGGACACTAGTCCCGAGGTAAATAGCGTTCGTCAGCTCCAGTTTGTATCCAGCCTCTCACGGAGACTTCAGATGCCCCAACGCCTGTGAAGAGACGACTCGGCGCCTGTGGAGACGACTCAAAGCCGGCGATATGTTATGCCATAAATTAATACATGACTAACTAACTGTATTTTTCTATGTACATTTCCGAAATGTACTTTCTGTAAAGCTGCTTTGAGACAATGTGTATTGTGAAAAGCGCTATACAAATAAATTTGAATTGAATTGAATTGAGGTTAATGTCTGAAACCTTGATTGCCTCAAAATGGAAAACAGTGTGTGCATCTTTCTCAGTTAAAATACTATAGTATTGGAAGCTCAATAAAACATTTAAATACAATTTGTAATCCTACATTTCCCCCTTTGAGAGTTCTAAATAACTCTCACAAAACACAAATTTAGACACTTAAAAATTCATTCTTGTAACTTGTGTAAGTTACAGGCACATAGCAAGTTCATTCTTGTAACTTTTTTAAATTACAGGCACATAACGTGATCTGTGTTGTTCATCTTTTTCAGAACCATGAAAAGTTATCTTCAGTCATCTGGTGTAATTTTGTTGAAAGATCAAGAATGTATTCTTGTATATTCTCTGATGGATGACTGAAGTTCCCATAGGTTAGTCTCTGCGTTGTGTATTTTTTTCTTTTGTGATTGGCTCGTTCAGCAGTGCGTCTAGTTGTCTTCTTAAGGTTGTGGCTTCATAGGCAGATGAGGTCGTTGCCTATGAATCCCAGAACAGCCATCAAGTGGTATCTGCACAGAGGAAGACAGAAAACAAAAGACAGGAGAGCAGTATTTGTTCAAACACTAGGGTTGTAAACTTTTTCTGAGTCTGCTAAACAGTAGAGCAGTATTGGTTCAAACACTAGGGTGGTAAATTTTCCGAGTCTGCTATTGTTGTTCCTTCTTTCCCTATTTCTTAATTATGACACCTAAAGAACGCAGTGAGGTGAGGATGGATTAATGGATGGGAAGGCCTATGAGGGATTCTTCACCGAAGGGTTGCCCCCCGACGCCTGTTGCAATCGGTTCTTCCCTCGGCTCCCCACTGGTTCGTGTCCTATCCTATCCCTGTTGGAGGGGGAACAACTTTACAGTGTGATACGTGAGTCCAGGTTTTCCTTCCCTGACACAATACTGCAGCTGCTGTAATCAACATCACTTGATGTGGTCCATGCCACTTAGGTTCTAATAGCTTTTTCCTGAATGACTTTATCATGACCCATTGACCTGGGATGATTGTGTGTCCACCTTCTGGTGGAGTCTGCCAACATGACTCAACTCTCCCTCTGGCACTCTGTACCGCCTTTGTTAGGTTTTCACAGTAAGCAATCAGGGCATCTGAGGCAATGTGTACATCAGCATTTCTAAGATCAATCACACCTGGCATCTGCATGGGGCGTCCAGTAATAATCTCATGAGGGCTCAGTCGTTCTGTTCTGTTAGGTGACGCTCTCATACTACACAGTACTGCTGGCAGTGCTTCGACCCATGGTACCCCTTCCTGATGCATTTTGCTTAGTCTGGTTTTGATTGTTCTGTTCGATCGTTCAACCTGTCCTGATGCTTGTGGCCTGTATGGGCAGTGAAGATTCCACTTAATCTTCAAAATTCTAGACACTTCCTTGACTACCTGTCCTGTGAAGTGTGTACCTTGATCTGAGTCAATGCAATCTGGTAATCCCCATCTGGGAATGAAATCAGTGACAAGACATTTAGCAGTATGTGCAGCTGTAGCACGCCCTGTTGGATAAAGCTTCTACCCATCTTGAGAACTTATCTATTACTACCAAAACATCAGTTTTTCCCTTACAACGAGGCAATGATATGTAATCAACTTGCAGGTGACGAAATGGTCCTGGTGGGGCTGGGGTATGTGCTGCTGGTGTAGTGGCTGCTGGTACATCATTATTTTTCTGACATGTAACACACCTCTTGGCTGTTTCTGTGGCTACATTTCTGAATTTTGGATTCCACCACTGATTTGAGAACCTGTGATTCATCGTTGCTGGACCACTGTGACCCAAATTGTGTATTTGTTGAGCCAAATATGGCAACAGTAATTCGGGAGCAACATACTTTTCCCCTTTGGTCCAGCACCCGGATGAATCCACTGTGGCTCCTTTGTCTAACCATGTCCATGCTTCATACAGAGGAACGTCTTTGTACAGATCAATTATTGATTCAGGAGGCATAATTGTCTTCTGTGCTGCACTACCTGAACACACTTGTACAGTTGCATAGAAACAAGCCTGTTTAGCTGCTATATCAGCAAGAGCATTACCTTTAGCTTCCGTAGTATTAGTTGTGAGATGTGCTTTCACTTTTATCACTGCTAATTTCTTTGGAAGTTTCATGGAAAACATTAGATCTTTCACTAATTCAGCATGCTTAATGGGGGATCCAGCAGAAGTTAGAAACTGTCTGGTTTGCCAAATGACACCAAAATCATGAATTACCCCAAAAGCATATCTGGAATCTGTGTAGATATTAGCAACTGATCCTGAAGCTAGTGTGCATGCTCTTGTTAGGGCTACTAGTTCTGCAGCTTGAGCTGAAAAATGATCTGGAAGACGTCCTGAAGCTAACACTTCCGTGGTGGACGTTACTGCATAACCTGCTCGTCTGTTACCTTCAATTACTTGAGCTGACCCGTCAACAAACAACTCAAATTCTGAATTCTCTATGGGAGTTTCTCTTACTACACTCGTAGGTGTATATGTAAGCGTAACACAATCGTGAGTCATTTCTCCTTCATCCTCTAACAAATTCTCAGTCATTGCAGACATCATACATGAGGTTGGGTTCGTGACAGGTGCACGCTGTAAGACAATATTCGGGGCTGTGAGAGTTGCTAACCAATTTCCCCAGCGAGAGGAAGTGACAGAAGTGACTTTTGCTTGATTCATTAATGCGGACACAGCGTGCGGACATCTTACGTTTACAGACTGTCCTAAGACCATTCCTGATGAAGCCTGTAGCGCTAGATGCACTGCCTGTACTGCTCTGAGGCATGGGCCCATACCTTGAGCTACTATGTCAAGTTTACCAGAATAGTAATGAATTGGGCGTAAACTGCCCCCATGATCTTGCATTAGACATGCAGTCATGAAGCTTAAATGTTCATGGACATAAAGCACAAATGGTCTATCAGTTTGGGCAATTCCTAATGCTGGTGCTTGACATAGCGCTCTCTTCAAATCATTGAACGCTTTGAGGTGACATTCTTCCATACAAACAGTATCAGAATCTTTACCATGGCCTTTCAACAAGTCATAGAGCGGCTGTGCAATTGAGGCATAGTCTTCAATCCAAGGTCTACAGTAACCTACTGTTCCTAAAAATTATCGGAGTGTTTTAATGGTAGTAGGCGGGGGTATGGCTTTGACTGAAGCCGCTCGATCCTGTGTAATGGATCTATTTCCTGCACCAATTGTTTGACCCAGAAATGTGACTTGCTTTTTAGCAATTTGAGCTTTGTGAAAGCTGCATTTGTGTCCTTTCTTATGCAAATAGTCCAACAATGATGCCAATTCAGTTTGATGTACCTCGTGATCTGTTGAGGCAATCAAAATATCATCGACATATTGGATCATAGTGGACTGTTTTACCGGACATTCTGGGTCACACAAATCACGTCTGACAGCCTGATGGTATATGATTGGGGAGTTTTGAAATCCCTGTGGCAAACGTGTCCACTGGTATTGCTCATAGTCAACTGTGAAATCTAACCATGGCTGGCTGTCAGAGTGCAATGGTACAGAAAAGAATCCATTAGACATATCAATTACTGAAAAAATCTTACTCTCTAATGGTATGCCATTACAAATTGTGGAAGGATCTGCCACTAGAGGGGTGATTTTATCAATATTTTTATTGGCTACTCTGTAGTCTATGGTGAGTCTCCATGTCCCATTGGATTTCTTGATGGGCCATATGGGCGAGTTACAGGGACTATTGGTTTTAACTAGCACTCCCTGCATCAGCAACTTTTCTACAATAGGTTTGATCCCCTGTATAGCTTCCTTATTGATCGGATATTGTTTGGTGACCGGGGGTGGAATCCCCGTCAATTTAATTGGTTCTACACCTGTCAACAAACCACAATCATCCTTGTCTTTAGCCCAAATTGGATGATTCTGTAAGAAAGCATACTCAGAAAGGATCACATTATTGGTAGAAACTTGTGCTGAGGAAATTTTAATGCTAGCAGATTCTGAGGACACGTCTAAAGTTAGATGTATTTGTCTCAGGAGATCCATGCCTAAAATTGCACCTGTATTTAATGGAGCACATAAAAATTTTGTAGTCAGAGTTTTCGGGCCAAATTGTTAATCTATGGGCGGGGTTTCATACAAATCAGAATCTTCACCTATTACGCCAGTTAAAGAAAATTTGGTTTTCTTGTACGGAATGTCTAAACCTTTAGCCAATTTTGTAGGAATTATGGTAATTTCTGCACCTGTATCAAGCAAAAAATCAATTTCTTTCTCTTGAATGCTACCTTTCACAAAAATTCTTGTGTCATTATGATGGATTGCAGGGGTAAGGTAGCTTCTCACAGCCCCAACAATTAGTTTTTTTCCTGGTCTTTTTGTGCTCTTAAAAGAGCCTGAACAAGCTGTCCTAAAGTTTCAGTGGACACGTTCGGAACTGCTTCCGGGTTGTAAACAGGCTGAGAAGGAGCAGAATTATGCATAGCATTTCTTTTTGTATCTTGCAATTTCTTCCTACACTCTTTCTCCCAATGTCCTAATCTTCCACAATAGTGGCAGCTGCCTTCTTTTTTAGACCACCTGTTTTCTTATTTTGCTGTGCTAAATGTAGCTGCTGCTGCTACTCTCACTTTGGTTTTAACATCAGCATCTCTTTCCCATGCAGCTAACCTGTCAACGTTACTTCTGAGAGTTCTGTTAGACCAAGTTAGATCTAGGAATGGCAAAGCTCTTCTGTATTCGGCTACAAGGCCATCTGACCAGATACGAATTAGTGGTCCTTTGTCATCGAGCACACTTTCAGAATCATCCACTATTCCACTGTAAGTTATGGCTGACTGACAAAACCGCTCAGTATATTCATTTACCGTTTCTTCTTTCTTTTGTACACAGCTAGTAACTCTAGACCAGTCTATTTCGGGTCCTAAGATAGTCTTTAGGATTTTCAAAATACCTTCTCTCATATCGCCTCTACTGGCATGTTGTAGTTCAGAAGTCACTGCAGATTCAAAACTGTTGAATTCAGAATCAGTTAAAATTTGTGACATTAACTGTGTGACTTCTGTTAACGACATGTCAT
This sequence comes from Siphateles boraxobius, assembly GCF_051911475.1. Classification (NCBI taxonomy): domain Eukaryota; kingdom Metazoa; phylum Chordata; class Actinopteri; order Cypriniformes; family Leuciscidae; genus Siphateles; species Siphateles boraxobius. Next base: position 3,245,682 of record NW_027508866.1, read on the forward strand.
ATAGATGAATTTTGCTAATCAATGCCCTTCTAAATTCAGAAAACTGTTTACGTGGTGAGGGTAAACTCTCAGAGAGTCGTTCTATATCCTTAGGTCCAAGGGCTTTTGCGACAGTTTGTATTCGGACTACAGAAGGGTGGGTAGAAACACTTTCATTTTCCTCAATTCCCTGTGATCTTTTTCTAGCTCCACATACATAAACTGAATTTACAGGCTTGTCAGTGACTGATTGGACGGCTACATCAGTTTCAAAGAACGCTCGTGAATCAGGGTAAATGTTATCAGGCTGACTTACTTCTTCCACATCAGTTTTTTCTGCATCTTTGTTGTGGTTCAATTTCTTGGTCAATGCGGAAACTCTAGCACGTAGCTCTTTGTTCTCTTTCTCTAGCTCTGCGTTATGCTGAGACTGTTCTGTAGCTTTTGCTAAAAGAAATTCTCTATGGCAACAAATTATGGCTTTCACATTGTTCTTGCGAATACTTGCTCCTAGTACTTTTTTACACTCTTCTACAGACCAAATCTTATCTGGATGAATCTCATATTTTGTGTTAGTTCTTGTCTAACTTTTTCAGTGACTATTAGATCCATCTGTTCTCCTAACAGTGTTTTAAATTCGCTATCTGACCACAAAGGAGTAGCAACACCACCTTTTTTAGTTGTGGAGATTAGTCTAGCACTTTTCTTAATCATTTTGTGGATTTCTTTGTTACCACACAAACAAACACTAAAACTTCTCTGAACAGAAGAGCTTACACTCGTTAACACAGACTTGTTACCAACACATCACAAACTATTAGCAGGTTACGCTAATCTTCCCTGCCTGAAACAGAGGGTCAAACTTTTCTTCTCTAAAATAATTTTTTTAGAGGGTAACAACACAAAATAACAAAAAAACAACAAATAATTAGCAAGTGATACTAATCTTCCCTGCCTCTGACAAACAGAGGATATCTTTTTAACACGTGATGTTAAAAACTTCCCTGCCTGAACAGAGGTTCAAACTCTCTTCTCTAAAATAATTTTTTTAGAGGGTAACACCACAAGGTAACAAACAACAAAACAAATAATTAGCAAAATAATATTAATCTTCCCTGTCTGACACAGAGGATATCTTTTTAACATGTGATGTTAAAAACGTCCCTGCCTGAACAGAGGATATATTTTCATCTTTAAAAGACAACTTTTAAAGGATAACTTTAGGTAATCAAACACTACAGCTGTCTGATAACTCTTTCTCTGACGGCACAGAGGCACAAAATTCGTACTGGTCTGGTTCTTTGAATAGAGTGAAACTCACCAAATCGTTGTTTGAATGAAAAGATTCAGTCTGGAAAACTCAGTCAGCTTTGTTGAGGTCCAGTTGAGATTCAGTTCTGGAACTCAGTCAGAAAGTTCATTCTTTGTTGAGATCTTTGTTGAGCTTGAGGTTTTCAAGATTCCGTCTGGAACTGAGTCAGAAAGTTCATTCTTCGTTGAGATCTTTTGTTGATTCAATCTGGATTCTGGTGAGTAGCTCTATCCGGGTCACGGCACCATCTGTTCTAAAGTTTTTCCTTCTCAAGTGTTGAAAACTTAGAAGTGAAGACCAGGAGATTTTAAGAGGTATCTTTCGAGCAGAAGATCTTTATTGCGTCGCTGTAGTCATCTCAATCAAGTCTAAATAAGAGAACTTTACATTGCAGTTTATATACTTTTCAAGGGGGTGGAATTAATTTCATAGAGGAGGGGACTCTTGATTCAGCTGGTTACCTGATTTCATCAGGTAACAGTGTAACTCAGAGTCTTGAGATGCTAATCCAACAAGCCTGATTAGATCAACAAAAGGCCCAGCTGACCTTTGAGATGTGACAAGAGGTTAATGTCTGAAACCTTGATTGCCTCAAAATGGAAAACAGTGTATTCATCTTTCTCAGTTAAAATACTATAGTATTGGAAGCTCAATAAAACATTTAAATACAATTTGTAATCCTACAGAAGTAACAAGAAAAAATAACTAAAGTATCATCCCATTTTAATGAACATTTAATATTTGCTACAATGCTATAATCACACACCTTCAAAGCGAACACACCACATGATATAGCATCCCTCTGAAGTGGGTGAGGCAAGCTTTCACACACCCAGTTTGAAACTGAAACACCCTTTGCTATCATCAGGGCTCTACAAACAAGATAATATAGGTTCTCTTTCAAGCATACAGTAAATATTACACAATAACACTACATATGATTGTGGTGCATGAAAAATACCTTGTTGTCTCCAAGCACTTTTCCTTCTTGATGTCTGACTCTCCAATTGAGTCAAGCAGAATGTTTTTTTTGTTGGGATGGGCATACAGCCTAAGTAACATGCAAAAATATCCAGACAACACGATAGGGGTATATTATTGCAAATCAGTATTAAGGGGATAAGGAAAAACTCAAGGGAAGCTGTTCTATACCACAAATACTTACAACTAGGAACCAGTGGTGGCACTCGAATACAATGCCCAGTATGACCTCCTAGTTTGCTAGGTCCAACTGAAAAAACCCCCACACCATTATGATCTATACATTGCTAACCAAAGCCTTGAGTATGTACCAACAGCACATCAAATGTACATAAAGCCCTGAACAAAATGGGCATTAGCACAAGTAATAAAATGCAAAATAAATATAATTTGCAGGACACCTTGAGCCTTTCATATTTTCCCTTCCACATGTCTGTCATGGCAAATGTGTCCATATGGAATGCTTTGCCCGGTGAGGTCAAATTGTGTTGCCTCACTTTCAGGGACAGATGCGCATCTATAACCTTGACAAACATTGCAAAATTAAAAATGAATACAAAATATTAACATAGCAGATGAAAGGCTTATCTGTCAAAATCAATGAAATATGTACCTCACTCTCCAACTCTCTTCCAGGGACGATCTGTAGGTCTTTGTAAAATAGTTTATAGGGTCCCACTCTGGACAGCAGTGCATAACTGCCATTTCCAGCCCAGGCACTTTTGATACAGAGGATAACCAAAAACAGCATTGCACCTACCACCTCACAAATATATTAGAAATCAGTCTAATATTGATCTATTATAAGATCTGACTTTACATCAACACTTACAGCCATGCACTGTCTGTGGTGTCAGCTGGTACCTCTGTCGCCATTGTAGGGGTTTGGGACACAGGAGAGGAAAGTGGCATTTTCATTGAAAAGTTCAATGGAGACAGGGGAGAGGATCTAGTAGATTTTGTTGAATGCTTTGTTCAAGTCAATTGTTGAGGATGGAGGTGATGGTGGCGGCTGGTGTTCATGTGACTTGGTGATGGTGAGGTTTACAGGTGTGAGTGAAGGGCATGACGTTTCTTTATGTGCTCTTTTATATTGTGATTCTTGGGTAATTTTATAGGGTATCCGGGGTGTCTTCTTTAAATTGTTTGAGATGGTCAGTGTTGATTTTGGGGAATATCTGGCCATTTTCATCCCTTAAATCTGCGCTTTTGCCTTGCAAATTGATAATTTTATTCGGTCCACTCAAGTTTGCCATCTTTCCTCTGCTGGGTCTTTGTTTTTTCGTAGGACCTTCTGCCCTACAAAAAATGGTGCCTGATTTGCCACTCTCTAACTCCTGTCCTGTTTTTTCTTATTATTTTTTTTCACAGTGTTGTCCATTTTCTCCTTCAGAGAATTGGCCTTTGATATGGTGTCCTCTGCTATCACAGATTCCACTGTGCTGTTTACCTTTTCAGAAACATTGAAGATTTAAATTATTTTACTAAGACCAAACATTACCGCATCTAGGTACCCGTCCCATTTGTCTGGTCTTGTAACCACTAGTTTGCACAAGGCTCTAGAGTCATAACCAAAAGGAGTTGAAAGTTATGAGTAACCAATTTTCAAAGACACCAATATTTCCCTGAATATTGCATTCCCACAAAGCAACCCGTTAATGAAGGTTCACCTCTGAATGGTTCCATTTAGTTTTTCCACAAGCCCGTTTGTTTGTATGGTATGGGGCACAGAGGCTTCACTCAACATTGAGGAAGGCACAGAGCTCTTCATTGATCTCTTTGCAAAACAAACATTAACATTAATCTACAAAAAAATAATAAATAAATGTGTGAAACCATTAAATTCTTGTGCATATTGAATTTAGTTAAATCAACAAATTACAAACCTGGTTCACAAACTCGGTGCCTTGGTCAGTGAGTATTCTCTTTGGTGCCCCAAACCTGTAGAAAAAAATAATAATGCAGCAAGAGACAACTCAACAGCTGCAGATTTATTTGGAATTGCGCCTCTAACCATTTTGTATAATAGTCAACGAGGACACAAATGTACCCATTTTCCTGGTTGGTTTTGGTGACTTTCCCCACTAAATCCATGCCCAGCAGTTCCAGAGGCTTATCCACCTTAAAATTAAAATAGCACAATAAATACATTTAAATTCTGTGAACTCATGAAATACCGGTCTCAAAACCCATGCACATCTGTGGACAAGCTTACATACACATATTGGGATGTACTTGGGCTCCTGCCTGATGGACAGTCTGCTAAATTGACACTGGGCACACTGCAAAACCTGATGTTCAGAAATAAGCACATGAGAAATGCATTCCAAAACATAATCCATTTGTATGTTTCACAGCAAAGTTAACCCAGCAAGCAGGGAACATTCTCAGAACTTTGGCTAACATTCCCTACAAGTTTTTTAAAGAAAACATTTGAATGTAATGTCTAACTAATGTTTTAAGGACGTTTTCACATTTAAAAAAATGTTCCTATAACGTTAAATGTAAACTAAGATATAACATTTTAACTGCAACATTCAAAAGATGTTTTGGGAATATTTCTGAGGTAACAAGTTGTACAATGATCTCAAAATAACATTGTCCCAATGTTTCATAATAAAAAGAGAAGAACATTCTCTGTGTCACATTAGGAAAATGTTAGAATGACATCATTGAGAGATGAGATGTTGAATGTTCTTCATAAAACGTTCTTCTAATGTGACAAGTTAACACAATTATAACATTTTACTATCCACATTATGACAATATTTGGGGAATGTTGTTAAAATTAAAGTTTGTACAATGATCTCAAAATAACATCGTCCCAATGTTTCATAATAACAAGAGAAGAACATTCTCTGTGTCACATTAGGAAAATGTTAGAAGGATATCATTGAGAGATGAGAAGTTGAATGTTCTTCATAAAACGTTCTTCTAATGTGACAAGTTAACACAATTATAACATTTTATTTGCAACATTTTGAGCATATTTGGGGAATGTTGTTAAAGTTAAAGTTTGTACAATGAACTCAAAATAACATCGTCCCAATGTTTCATAATAACAAGAGAAGAACATTCTCTGTGTCACATTAGGAAAATGTTAGAAGGACATCATTGAGAGATGAGATGTTGAATGTTCTTCATAAAACGTTCTTCTAATGTGACAAGTTAACACAATTATAACATTTTATTTGCAACATTATTAGCATATTTGGGGAATATTGTTAAAATTAAAGTTTGTACAATGTGTTATCAAAATAACATCGTCCCAATGTTTCATAATAACAAGAGAATAACATTCTCTGTGTCACATTAGGAAAATGTTAGAAGGACATCATTGAGAGATGAGATAACAAAGCATGTAGGCTACATTATGATGGGCCTGAAAAACGGGGACCACTGTAATCATCACCAACTTTCAACCTGATGTCACCGGGAAGGCCCTGACAGATTCAATAACTGATGAGTGGAACTGTATCGGAAGAATCTGTGGCAGGTTGACTCTTATGGGAACTCCTCTTGTACAACTGTTTGAAGATATCTCAGAACATGGCAGTAGTTTTGGGAGTTCATCTTCCTGAAAGATCCATTTAGCTCATTGTTAGTATCAGCTCACACCATGACTCCCTCTCCACCCTTCTGTTGTCTGACTTGAACTAGTGATGGTCCCTCAAGATTCACTCCATAAAACCTTTATCACTCTTCATATTTCATTAAACTTGTGACAGCTTGTGATTCTAAGTGTTGGTCATGTTTCAGACTTCTTTACCTTAGCAGTCTCTGAGAACCTGATAGCTTTAGGCTAGTTTTGGAGATTCACAGGTTGCAGTTCCTGAATTTGGTAGCACTAGAGTCTAAAGGGTGTTTTACACTTAATTATTCTCCTTAAAGGGATAGTTCACCCAAAAATGAAAATTCTGTCAGTATTTACTCACCCTCATGTTGTTCCAACCCCGTAAGACCTTCGTTCATCTTTGGAACACGAATTAAGATATTTTTGATGAAATCTGAGAGCTGGATCACTCCTCCATAGGCTTCTTCAGGGATTGAAACTTGTTCCCCAAAAAGTTATTAAAGACATCGTTAAAATAGTCCAAGTGACTACAGTGATAAACAATCTTAAGTTTATCGAACGACGAGAATACTTTTTGTGCGCAAAAAAACCCTAAAATAACGACTTTATTTCAACTATTCATTTCCTTCTGGGCCTCGAGTCAGTTCACTAGTTTAACAGCGTACGCTTCTGTTGTTGTACGTCACACGCATCACACACATGACCAGCGTCGGCCAATAGTGAGCCTACGTGTGACGTACCTCTACGCAATCACACTACGTTAACTGACTAGAGGCCCATAGAGAAGAGAATGAATAGTTGAAATAAAGTCGTTATTTTTGTTTGTTTTTGCGCACAAAAAGTATTCTCGTCGCTTGATAAACTTAAGATTGAGCCACTGTAATCACTTGGACTATTTTAACGATGTCTTTAATAACTTTTCGAGGCCGGCAAGTTCAATCCCTGAAGAAGCCTATGGACTAGTATGGAGGAGTGATCCAGCTCTCAGATTTCATCAAAAATATCTTAATTCGTGTTCCGAAGATGAATGAAGGTCTTACGGGGTTGGAACAACATGAGGGAGAGTAAATACTGACAGCATTTTGATTTTTGGGTGAACTATCCCTTTATTTCTCAAAGTATTTTGCAGTACGTGCATCTGTCCTTCTCAGTACGTTTTTGTGACTCTGCAAAATTAAGCCATTTAATTGTCTGATAACTTTTTAATTTGCACAATTTTTGATCTTTCAATGTCAGTTAAATCTCTTTTTTTTGGCCCATTTGCCTGTAAAAAAAATAATAAATAAAAAAACCTGTCAAAAAAAGTCAAAGCTAAGTTAAGCTTGGACTTAGGTCCAGCTGCTGCCTTAAAATGTATTCAAAGTATAATCAAATTGCATGGCTGTACAAGTCATTTTGATTTAAATTATATTAAACTGACTTAAAAAAATGTTTTTGAAATTGTTTGAAACATTTTGATGAGTAAAAGTAATGGAAACACATCGAGCATATAAGTTTTCTTTAGTGTAGCCTATTAATTATGTCTAAAAATATTTACAAATATATATATATATATATTATGTTTTTTAAACTTCTTTTTACTTTACTTTAACTCATTAACAATATTACACCACCTAAATGATTTTACAGTCTCAATAGTATGATGTGGAATTCTAGGAAAATATAGGCATATGGTCAGACTATCGACTTGCATTAAAACTATGCACACTCAGTAGTCTATCTACTTTTTAAAAATAATAATAATAACAACATCAAATCATTAGTAAAATAAAGTTAAATAGCCTAATTAAAAATCTTTAGACAACTGCAATATACTTTATGAACAATAATATTATCAATAATACTATTAATTAATTTTAAATAATTTTATCGTTATAATTATTATCATTGTTGTTGTAGTTGTACATTTTGAAAACAGGACGCGGAGATAACCACCCTACGCAAACCGCCATTCGCATGTGCTCGCGAGTGCTTCAATGAAGGCAGCACATTAATCTAGAACCGTGATTAAACTGACTTGGAACCAAACCAACCGTTTGGACGCACACCTTCCAACCAATCAGAATCTGTCAATAGTTCCACTCATCCTTCGAAGAGCAATCCTGAAAGCCGTAATCTACCTGGTTTCGTGCTGCGAAAAGGTAAGGATAACTCAAAGTAGGCTAATGTATATTATTATAGATATTGTTTTCATTAATTAGTAGCCCTACTAGGCCCATCTTCCTTTTTTTGTTCAAATTATGTTTAACCTGATGTGGACGGAAAGTTAGCCTGCAAGATCATTTTAGCAGACATCTTGACTTAACATTACACAATTTTTTGGGGGGTTTTCATTTTGATGAGATCCTGGCTAAAAGTATTAGTTTTGGGGAATGTGTTTTGTTAATGCTAACTTAATCACTTGTGCATAAGTAGGATACATAATTGTGGTGCTCGTTTCGGATGATTAAATACTGTTAAACAAGACTACACTTTTAAATAAATAACATTTCTTTAATCGCTCAACCATTATAGCCTATGCGATGTTGCCCAGTATTTATTTTGTTTGCGGGGACACTATGCGTTTTCTGTAAACGCAACATAAATTCACAAAAGTCAACAAAGCACTGTAATCCAAATCTTTAGAATCCTTACTATTGTGAGGAACAGATTCAAATTCAGGCAGCGACCGTTAACGTCAAATCGCGCTTAAATTCAAACATAAATTTGCATAATTTTGAAATAAACAAAATGGCGCCTAAAGAAGCGTTAAGACCTCTGCATCTCTTTAGATCAGTTATTACAACACATTTCATATATAACAAAAAAGTTAAATTCTGCAATAATATAATGACACAGAGGACTGCAACACATCTTTATTTGGATTTTGACATTTTTCCAATAATACATTATCGTGATTACACTTGTCTGCCTGTTATGTTTTTCTCTATAAAAGTACATAGGCTTTATTTAGAAATGGTTATGGGTAGTTTAGATGTAGAAGTGGGATTAGGGTGACAAAATACCTTATTAATGCAATAGTGTTACAACAATTGCCTTTTTTCTACTCATTTTTGTCAATTTCGTTTTATATATTATTTTTATATTATCTATAAAATGGTTATGTTTGGGGCAGGGTTACAGAATATAAAATGTATATATAAAATGGTAAACTTTATGATATAAAAGATGAAATATTTTACATTTATATGGTTGTAAAAACGTAATAATGTTTACATTTAAATATTGCCAATGCGTCCATATTGTAGGTTTCAGCGTTGTACATTTTGTACCTGATAATGTTACGTATTAATGATGAGACCAGGCTGGGGAAATTATTGACTTTGGTCTTCTTCTTGTGACACTTTTCCAGGGGTGTTGTGTTATAGTTCTGCCTATTATGATCAACTTAATATGATTCACTTCACAAATGTTTACTCATGCTGCAATTTCTCTGTGTTCTTCTTTCTTTACAGTGAAAGCATCATGGATGCAACATTGTGCTCGGTATGTTTTTTTTCATCGACATTTTTCTGCTTTCCTCTTCAACTTTCATCATAGTGGCAATGTCAGATAGAAAGTACTCATCCCTTTGGAAAAGGGCAAAAAGATTAGAACAAAAATATGCAAGTGCCCAAACAGCTGCATCAGAGTTTTTGCCAACAAATGTCTCTCCTCATTGCTCTTCACTGCTTTCCCAAGAACTTACACAAGAGGAGAGTTCTTTCAAACAGAATAGTGCAGATGAGGGAGATTTGGATGATGTCCGGTCCCAGAGCAGCTATAGGGAAACTAACCTACCACTTAGACATTGCATTGCACAGTGGACAAATGAATTTCATGTAAAACACAATGCAGTGGATTCTTTGTTAAGAATTTTGATTGAAAATGGACACCCAGACCTGCCAAGGACAGCAAAAACACTGCTTGCCACCAGTGAAAGTGTTGAGTTTGAGATTAAATCAGGAATGCAGTATATCTACCTTGGCTGCAAAGACCAGCTCCTGAATCATTTGAAAATGTATCCTTTACAGGATATTTCTGAATTAGATTTCATTGACTTTTCGCTCAATATTGATGGCTTGCCGCTTTTCAAAAGCAGCAAAAAGACACTGTGGCCAGTGTTGTGCCAATTGAATTTATCTCCTCCCTCAGTATTTCCGTTGGCTTTGTGTTTTGGTTTGTCAAAGCCCAAAAATCTTGACTTTCTTGATGTTGTTGGTGACCTTCACAGCATTATAGAAAATGGACTAGAGACAGACAGGGGTTTGATTAGGATGAGGCTGCGTTGTGTTACATGTGATGCCCCAGCCAAGGCTCTTGTGAAGTCCATAAAACTTTGTTCAGGCTATTATGGGTGTGACAAATGTACACAAAAAGGAGTGTGGGATGGCCATCGGGTGATCTATCCTGAAATAAACAATCTAGCAAAATGATCCTCATGTGGCTGAGGGGACCACTGGGAATCAGATTGTCATCTGGCCATGTTAAGCAGGTCAGTTTACAGCTGCTGAAGCTTAAAGCCTGCATTCCAAATGTTTTTGCAAAGAAACCAAGAGGCTTGGAAGAGATTGATAGATGGAAGGCCACAGAGTTGAGACAGTTTGCCCTCTATACAGGAAAAATTTTACTTAAAGGCATAATTGCAGAACAGCTCTATGAGCACTTCCTGGTTTTTAGTGTGGCATTATCCATCCTTGTTTGCCCAAGACCGTCAAAACAGTACAATCACAATGCAGAGGAGTTGTTGGTGTACTTCATTGCACAGGGAAGACATTTGTATGGGGACGAGTTTCTTGTCTACAATGTCCACAGTTTGGTACACCTGGCATCAGATGCAAACCTTTATGGCAGTCTAGATGAGTGCAGTGCTTTCTCTTTTGAGAATTACTTGCATCAGCTGAAAAGATTGGTTCGTTCCGGCCGAAATCCTCTCTCACAGATTGTGAGGCGGCTTAGGGAAGCAGACAAACTGAGGAAAATACTTTGTGAACCAAAGAAGACTGCAGAAATAAAACAAACCAACAATGTCTTCACTCTTAGTGATCTAGAGTGCTGTGAAGTTGTTGCAGTGTCTGGTGAGACAGAGCATGGGGAAAAGATGTTGCTCTGTCGTATCTATGATCGACTTGAGCCATTCTTCATGCAGCCCTGTGACTCAAGGTTGATTGGAGTCTACCCAGCCAGAGACAGTCACACTCGGATGAAAACATTATCTGAGAGGCATTTGGGCAGGCAGGCATTTATGACTGAGGCAGACAGTGGTTTGAGGATTGTACTTACCTTGCTCCATTCATTCTGAGGAGTTCACAGACTTAAATGATTAAATCACTTTAGAATAAAAATGTCCTGATAATTTACTTAACCCAGATGTTTTTGTCTTTCTTTCTTCAGTTAAAAAACAGTTAATGTTTTTGAGGAAAACATTCCAGAATTTTTCTCCATATAGTTGATTTCACCGGGGTCGAACTGGTTGAAGGTCCAAATTGCAGTTTCAATGCAGCTTCAAAGGGCTCTACACGATCCCAGCCAAGGAATAAGTCTCATCCACCGAAACAATCGTCATCTTCTAAAAAAAAATCTGAACGTAGCCTTTATACCTTTTAACCAAAAATGCTTGTCTTGCTCTAGCTCTGCGATGCACCATGCATTACGTCATTACGTTGGAAAGGTCACACATGACGAAGACGTAAGTACCGACCCAGTGTTTACAGAACAAACACGTTTTTACCTTTTTTTTTGTAAAGGGCAATGTCGGACAATTTTGAAGTTGGAGGAGAAGATGAGATGGAGTTTTTCACGCTACCCTACCTTTTTGAACCGGAGTTTACGGACGAACTTCACGTCACCCGTGACCTTTCCAACGTGATATCGTAATTGCATGGCGCATTGCAGAGCTAGAGCGAGACAAGCATTTGTGGTTAAAAAGTAAATAAATAAATAAAAATATTTACAAAATAGTAGCAGCCCTTTATTGTCACTTAGTCACAAGTAACAGCAAAATTGGCCATCAACCTGTCCATAAGGGGGTAGACAGGAGAGGAAGACAGGGAACAAAATGGCCGATCGTTACACTAGATGAGACCCTTTTTCCTCGGCTGCGATCGTGTAATGTAACCTTCAACCTGCTGGTTGCAATTCCATTATATAGAGAAAAATCCTGGAATGTGTTCCCCAAAATCCTTAATTTCTTTTCGACTGAAGAAAGAAAGACATGGACATTTTGGATGACATGGGGGTGAGTAAATTATCAGAAATGTCTAGTTTAAAATTGAAGTGAACTAATCATTTAATATGCAGTAACATAGTTGTTCATGTATTATGTAGCAACAATTTTTTTCGAGCAATAGTTTTCTAATTAATATTGCCCACAGAGGACACATTTGTCTGTGTGGCTTACACCTGCCAGTTGCTATTTTTTTGTGTTGTAAACCACCCCAGATTTTATTTTAATATATTTCCATTGAGTGGAAATACAACACATTCAGTACATCCAACATCAACACAATAAATCCAAGTGGTATGTAATTGTAAGTGTATATAATAACAAAATAATATTAATTTATATATATATATATATAATATGAATATACATTTGCTTGGGGGAAAGATTACAATGTGACAACATTTTCATTTTTTCCCCCAGAACACGGTCAAACAGTTTGCAGTTGTGAAATTTGTGACATCCAACACAGTGGATGCTGTGCCAACTAACTGGCTAGAGACAACTGAAAAGGTATTTCCTAATAATAGATAAGTTCATGTAATATATAACAATGTAAGCTTGTACTGTCTTCAAGAAAGATTCTAAGCTAGGGAAATATTTCAAATGGCACAGATGAACTATCAAATGCTGTTGTCAGTCATTCCGGGAAATGGCAAGTATGAATAAACATTCTGCAAATAATGTTGGTAGGTGGTCAATTAGCCTCGTTTGCAGCAACATTATACTGGAGAATAAATCCTGCAGCACCTGCTGATTACCCAAAACTGTGATTTATGTTGGCATTTGACATTTTGATTTTGTATTTGACTTGACACTTGTGCGAAACTCCCTTTGGACTCTGTTAAAGTGGACTTAATCACACCTCTGATCTATTGTTTATTATACAAATATATGCTTTTTTATGTTATATTTTTTGTAGACCGTGTTTTGCTACTGGCCGCAGAAGAATGTTACTGCCAAAGTCAAAAGGAGCGAGATACCAGACAAAACACGTTGGGCCAAATGTAAAGTCTCAGTTTTAACATACACAGGTATTGTATTGTTTCACACTGTTTTATCTTGAGAACTAAGCCCACAGACATCTACTAAAAAAAGACATTTCAAATTATTACATTATTGTCACACATGAGTTAAAGGGATAATTTACAGCTATGGAAAAAAAATTAAGAGACCACTTAACATTAATCTCCAAACTTGGAACTGGTCTCTTAATTTTTTTCCACTGCTTCATATATACTGTATATACACACACACGTATTGAATATCTCTGCTCTGATCTCTACCGATATTTTGTAGACAGCTACAACAAGGCCAGAGACAAGGTCAACCAAGCAACAATGACCTCAAATTTGGACAGTGACCAGGAAGAAGAAACAGGCAGGAAGATTGTCACTCCTGCTCGGTACCTCGACTCAGGTAAAAGTCCGTTTGGTGGCTGTTTGGTTTTTGTAGTTTTATTTCTTTCCACTTTTCAAAAGAATTTCTAATGTTACGCTGTGTATATGTATATATATATATATATATATATATATATATATATATATATATATATATATATTGGGATGTAACGATTCACTCCCTACTGGCTGAAAATCGAGCACTGATATTATAAATGAAAAAGTGTTTTCAGACAAAATGCTTCACATTTCTTTTTAATTTTGAAATATATTTTGTTAAATTATGTCAGTCTTTCTGTCTGTCTGGTCAAGAGGCTGGACACTGGTACCTTCACACACTATGTAAAAATACTGTAAAATTAGTACAACATACAACAAGCAAGAATTAAAAAATATATATTAACATGCCTAAGACTTTTGCACAGTACTGTGTATGTATGTATGTGTGTGTGTGTATATATATATATATATATATATATATATATATATATATATATATATATATATATATATATGTAAAGATATATCTCCATTAGATACAGATATAGATGAGCCTTCTGCCAAGAGAGTGAAGAAAAAGACTGACACATCTGCCAAAATGACTCCCCAGTTTCCACAGATGCCAAACATGCCTTCCTGTAAGTAAATTGTCACAGTGTTGGTTTGTGTTTCCCCAGGTGTCCACTAGAGGTCTCTTTCCCTTACTGTCACCATTCATTCTGGAACTGCATTTCCCACAATCCTTTGTCTGTTCTCATCACTCATCATTGCACGCAGCTGTTTTTTATTACATTGTTTAGTTCTGTGTATAAATACCCTGTCTTTGTCAGTCCATGTCACGGAATCGTTGTGTTAGATGTCCTCACACTTTATGGTTGGTTTCTTGTCTGTTCATGTTTTGTTTCTTGTTTTTGGACTGCCTGATTATTTGGAATTGACCCCAGCCTGGAAGACTACGATTTGGATTACCCTCAAATAAACTACTGCTATTGGATTTTCTGCCTCCTGTGTGTGTGACGTGACAGAACGACTCCGTCCCGCCCTGGCCGCCCGAAGGGTCTTCACCGCCCTGGCCGCCCGAAGGGTCTTCACCGCCCTGGCCGCCCGAAGGGTCTTCACCGCCCTGGCCGCCCGAAGGGTCTTCACCGCCCTGGCCGCCCGAAGGGTCTGCACCTCCCTGGTCGTCACTGCCCTGGCCGCCCGAGGGGTCTTTACCGCCCTGGCCGCCCGAGGGGTCTTCACCGCCCTGGCCGCCCGAGGGGTCTTCACCGCCCTGGCCGCCCGAAGGGTCTTCACCGCCCTGGCCGCCCGAAGGGTCTGCACCTCCCTGGTCGTCACTGCCCTGGCCGCCCGAGGGGTCTTTACCGCCCTGGCCGCCCGAGGGGTCTTCACCGCCCTGGCCGCCCGAGGGGTCTTCACCGCCCTGGCCGCCCGAGGGGTCTTCACCGCCCTGGCCGCCCGAGGGGTCTTCACCGCCCTGGCCGCCCGAGGGGTCTTCACCGCCCTGGCCGCCCGAGGGGTCTTCACCGCCCTGGCCGCCCGAAGGGTCTTCACCGCCCTGGCCGCCCGAAGGGTCTTCACCGCCCTGGCCGCCCGATGGGTCGCCTGCTTCGCCCTGGCCGCCCTATGGACTGTCTGCTTCGCCCTGGCCGCCCTATGGACTGTCTGCTTCGCCCTGGCCGCCCTATGGACTGTCTGCTTCGCCCTGGCCGCCCTATGGACTGTCTGCTTCGCCCTGGCCGCCCGATGGACTGTCTGCTTCGCCCTGGCCGCCCGATGGACTGTCTGCTTCGCCCTGGCCGCCGGCTAAACCATCACCCCCTGTCTGTTTCCTTTCATGGACCTGGCCCCCCATCCCTCCCCCTGATCCTCCACCGTTCCACCACCCTCCTGGACTCTTGTTTTGTTTGTTTTTTGTGGGTCTTGGAGCGTCTGGTAGCCGCTCCGTAGAGGGGGGGTTATGTCACAGTGTTGGTTTGTGTTTCCCCAGGTGTCCACTAGAGGTCTCTTTCCCTTACTGTCACCATTCATTCTGGAACTGCATTTCCCACAATCCTTTGTCTGTTCTCATCACTCATCATTGCACGCAGCTGTTTTTTATTACATTGTTTAGTTCTGTGTATAAATACCCTGTCTTTGTCAGTCCATGTCACGGAATCGTTGTGTTAGATGTCCTCACACTTTATGGTTGGTTTCTTGTCTGTTCATGTTTTGTTTCTTGTTTTTGGACTGCCTGATTATTTGGAATTGACCCCAGCCTGGAAGACTACGATTTGGATTACCCTCAAATAAACTACTGCTATTGGATTTTCTGCCTCCTGTGTGTGTGACGTGACATAAATGGTACTGAGTAACCACAACGTGTTTGATGTCTGTGTATAATCTTTGTGTCTTGTTTTCCTCAGAAATTTTGTATATATACTTTCAGTGAACTGCATTGACTTTCTAACTTGCAATGACCTTGTGTTTTTAGTCACCCCATCAATGGATTTCTTTTCAGCCAGACACAACGAGGACAGCCCAAGTAAGTCTCCATTTAACACTTTATTAACATTGTTTTTACCCCTGGCTGGCTGTATATTTAGGAATTTTCTCACAAATTTAATTGTTTGAAATTCATTCAAATTAAATCAGATTTGTGTTGTATAGTGTAAGAAATGTAGAAAAGACGTAACTGATCCATGTACTGTTAGGGGCAGGCCCCTCTGGTCAACTTGCAGTTTGCTAGCTCCTATTAAAAGTTGCTGAAACTCTACTTTTCAACTAGGGTTGTGACGGTGAGAAAATTTTGACCGGTTATTCGACGTGTGACAACACCGTTAATGCCAGTATCACCGGGGGGCGTTGGAGTTTATCCCTCTTTTGCACCTTGCTTTTAAATCGCTAGTAAATGAGTAAAAGTAAAATACGCACGCCTCACGGGCATTCATAATGGTGCGGAGGAGAGCAAAGTTTTCGTTTAATTCCTATGGAAGTTGAGTGTGAGCACACACTCGCACCATATAAATGCCCGTATGCATTTTACTTTTGCTTTTGTAGGCTTAGCGCCAATTTCGGGGGTGGCAGTTGCTTGAATGGTGGCGGGTTCATTATTATTCTCAAATGGAAAACACAACAAAACAGTATAATGACAAACACGCTTAAATAGGCGCTTTTACATTTAGCTTTGAAACCAAATATTCCGCCTTCGTCTTGTCAGTCAGTGTGGAAAAGTGAGGTGAAATCTGACTCCTGCTGCTGATTTGTGCTATGACTTGTTCAGCTCACACTGAATTGAGCAGACGTGGTCAGTTTTTAATCGTATATAAGAAATCAAAAAGGCGGTGTGCAAGTGATGTAACCGGTGTTGCGGCTGAAGACCTCAGCAAGCCTACTTTCAACATTTGTAAAACCTAGAGCAGATTTTCTGCTGTCTAAAAACAATAATTATATTATAAAAAACAAAAAAGACACATAGAAAGTATGATGAATCGTATATTGATTATGGTTTGGTAGCCTGTAAAGGACCTGATGGTGTGTCGTTGCCTAGAAAAGGCTCTCATACTGAATGCAAGACAGAAAATATAGAATTCATCACATTGCCTGATAAACTGTAAGTCTATTGAAATGTTCCCAACTTGAGATTTGAATCAATGGCGGAAGGAAGTAGTTCTGCACACAATAGGAAAGAAACTCTGTCATCGTTTCTTATTTATTAACTAACTTATGCCGTCGAAACTGTTGTATAAACGGAATATCACACTTGTAGCTGTGCGGTGTATATCAGTAAGCTGTGATTACCTACGGCCTCGTGCCTACAGCCGAATCACAGCCGTGCTGATATACAGCCATATCGCACGGCTACAAGTGTGATATTGCTCTTATATAGCAGAAATAGTTAAAAAACCTAGTCTGATTTGTATTTTAATAAATTAAATGATTTTGCACTTAAATTTCTCATTGTATCCCTTTATCCCTTTTTAAAGATTTGTGTAATGACTTAAATTTAGTGCAACTTATTAATGAACCGACAAGAATAAATCCCAAAGCAGAAATAAAATCTACTCTCCTCGATCTAATCATAACAAACTCAGTTCATAAATATACCTCAACTGCCGTATTTTGTAATGACGTCAGTGACCATTGTGCAGTCGCTTGTGTAAGAAATACAAAAATCCCCAAGGTAAAACCGCGCATCATCCTAAAAAGACATTTTAAAAGTTTTGAACAACAGGCTTTTCTGCATGATCTGTATCATAGTGAACTTAGCAGGGTGTCTTTGTTTTCGGATGCTGAAATGGCATGGGATTTTTTTCATTCAAATTTCAGCTCCATTGTAAATAAACACGTACCAATCAAAAAGTTTAGGATCAGTGGTAAGGACAACCATTGGTTCTCAGACAGTCTATCAGAGCTAATCTGTTTGAGAAATAAATTGTGGGCACAAGCTAGATTCTCCAACTCTTCTGCTGATTGGACTGCATTTAGAACTGTAAGAAACAAGTGTACTTTGATGATTAGAAAGTCCAAATCTGAGTTTTATTTGAAGTCAATCACAGATACCTTAAACAACCCTTCAAAGTTTTGGAAATCAGTTAAATCTTTGTCGGGTGCACGTGTGACCTCACACCTCCCTGAACAGATTCTCATTGGTTCAGATGAAATAAAAGACAAAGCAGTCATAGTCAATCAGTTTAATAAACACTTTATTCAGGCTGGACTCATATTTAATCAAACCGTAAATAAATCTGTCCCATGTCCTGCCATGTCAGCATCTGAAAATGTAAATGTAAATGGGGAATTCTTTCATTTTAAACCGATTTCAGTGTCAGAAGTTCATAAAGCCCTCAGAGACATTGATCACAAAAAGTCAGCAGGTACAGATAATCTGGATCCCTTTCTGTTAAAAGTGGCAGCTGATATTATTGCTGAGCCCATAGCACATATTTTTAATTTGAGTCTTCTTTCCAACTCCATTCCCAAAAGTTGGAAAGCAGCCTATGTCCTCCCTTTACATAAAGGTGGAGACCCATCAGAATTGAATAATTACCGTCCAATATCAAAACTCCCTGTTCTGTCAAAGATCTTGGAATCATTTGTGAATGTACAGTTAAAACAGTATTTAGCTGACAACAACATTTTAAATAATTTTCAGTCAGGGTTCAGAAGTGGCCATAGCACTATTACTGCTGCTACTTTAGTGACAAATGATATTATTGGGGCCTTAGATAAGAAGCAACACTCTGCTGCATTATTTATTGATCTTTCTAAGGCATTTGATTCAGTTGATCATGGATTGTTATTGACTAAACTACGTTCAGTTGGTTTAAGTGAGAAGGCTGTTGCATGGTTTCAAAATTATTTTGTAGATCGTACTCAATGTGTTTATGCTGAAGGTTATAAATCTGATTTTCTTGAGATAACTAAAGGTGTCCCTCAAGGATCAATCTTAGGACCCATTCTGTTTTCAATTTTTATAAATGATTTGGATAGAGATGTTCAAGCCAAATTACATTTATACGCTGATGATACAGTGGTCTATACTCAGGCTTCCACCATTTCTGTAGCAGTGCAGGAACTTCAGACTGCATTTCAGGCATTGCAAAACACATTACTGAGTCTAAAACTGGTTTTAAATACACAGAAAACAAAGTTTATGGTTTTCTCAAAAGCTCGGGCACAGATACTTGACAACTGTGGCCTCTTGTCCTTGGATGGGAAATCAATTGAGAGAGTGTCTTCATACAAGTACTTGGGGATATGGATAGATGATAAGCTCACCTTCAATGAACACATTATTGTTTTAGTCAAGAAACTTAAAGTCAAGCTCGGCTTTTATTTTAGAAACAAATCTTGTTTTACTTTTAGTGCTAAGAAGAAACTTGTGGAAGCTACTTTTCTGTCTGTAATTGATTATGGAGATATATTGTACATGCATGCTGCATCTTCCATCTTGCGTCATGTTGATTCAGTTTACCATGCATCACTACGATTTATAACAAATACAAAGTCCCTTACCCATCACTGCATTCTTTATGATTTAGTTGGTTGGACATCACTTAAAATTCGTAGACAACAGCACTGGTATATCTTTATTTATAAAGCTATACTTGGCAAACTTCCACTGTACCTCTGTAACCTCCTCTCTGTCTGCTCTGGTACTTATCAGCTACGCTCTTCAAAGTGGTTGCTTTTTAACGTGCCACGAGTTACAACCGAATTGGGAAGAACTGCTTTCTCTTATTTAGCACCTTGGGGGTGGAATAATCTACAAAAAGAGCTAAGGCTAGACACCCTTATGTCCATTAATGAATTTAAAACTACTGTAAAGAGTACTGTGATGGAGACATGTTCTTGTTTTTCTTAGGAGTCTCATTGTGTTCTTTTTGTACTTCTTTTATCATGAAAATGTAATTTGGTGTTTGTTGTGTGTGTATTTGTTGTGATTTGGCTGCTACCTTGGCCAGGTCTCTCTTGTAAAAGAGATTCTGAATCTCAATGGGACCTCCTGGTTAAATAAAGGTATAATAAAAAATCAAGGAAAAACACATTATTTGCAATTTTTTTTATTTTGCCTCTAAAGTTTATAAATGCGCTCCTAAATTTTTCAACTTAAAAGCACTGGGTAAAAAAATAAGCGTCAAGCCCTGACTTTGCAAATAATTTTGTGACTCTGCATTTCTTTTTTTTAACTTTTTTTAGGTAATGCTATAGGTCTTCAGATTTATTCATAATGGTCTTAAAAAGTCCATACATGAAAACCTGATGCAACCAGCTTTTGGTTTTTTTTCTATTTTTGGCAGCTTTGCTCACAAATTTGGATGTGACCTCAACCAGGACTATGTTACAGATCAGTGACCAAGGTATGCCTGTCATCACTAGACAACTTGCTTTTGACGACATCATCTAATTGTACACAATTTTAACTTGTTATTTTGCACAAATTTAGGTCCCTCTATCACCAGCACTCCGGATACAACTCCAAACACTCAGAGTAAGTTGGATTCTTGATCATTGCCATTGCCATCAAAAAATTACACAAACTAGTTGCCATTGTCACCTACCAATGGTACTGTGGTACTTTCAGTAATCTGGGACTTGTCAAAGCCTAGTAAGTTCTGGGACAGATTTTTGTTTCCATTACCATTTAATGAAGAATCAACAATGATGAAGTAAGAAGTGTACAATTACACAACCTATGTCATTTCTCATGGGTACATGTGAGATGTCAGAAAAATGCAAAATGGAATGTTATGTTAATCACTGGCAACCACTGGGCTCAGCCCTTGATTCAATTTTCAGGGTTTCCCGATGTAGCAGCCTAATATTCTCATTCTCAATTTTCATATTGGTAGTACTATAAGTCACTGTGCAGTACAGCAAAAATCATTTTTGTGAACAAACTAACAATGAACAATAATTCTACAACATTTATTAATCTTTGTTAATGTTACAAATGGGATCTTATTGTAAAGTGTTTCCATTTCATATAAATCCAGGCATGCTTAAATGGCAATTTTTAAATATCTACGCAAAGCCCAGAGCTTTGAAATTACATAAATGTATATTACATGTTATAGTTAGTTTCTCGTTTTATTTGCTTCTATTTTAGAACAAAATTGCAGTGATGATACAAAATAACAAAAAATTGAATGCGTTTCAGATTTGTTTGTATCTGTCGACAGCATTAACATGTCAATGTTGAGAAAGCAATTACACCACTAGCTTTAAATATGCACCTTGCCAGCAAATGAATGCATAAAATTGACCAGCTGGATTTAAACTAATGCAAATAGTTGGTTACAATTGAGACGGGTCGGGTGTGCTTGTGTTTTAGTCACATTGCTTTAACCCTCTGGGGTCGGCTATTTTTTTCACATAGCAGAAAAATAGACTTAAAATACTCCATTTCTGGTCATACAGACTTAAAGGACAAGTTCGGTATTTTACACTTAAAGCCCTGTATTAAGATCATTTCTGATGAAATAGAATGGTTAAGATTTGGACAAATGCTGCTGTCCCGAGAATTTTCGTTTTCTGTGTTAGCACCACCCCCCAAAAAAATCATTTTATGAATGATTGTTCCAGTGCCGCTATGAAACCATTGTTTATTTGGGGGGGTGCTACTACAGAAACCTAAAATTCTCGGGACAGCAGCATTTGTCCAAAATTCAATCTTAACCGTTCTATTTCATCAGAAACGATCTTAAAACAAGGCTTTAAGTAATATGAAAAAATAAACTGTTAAATGTCTATTTTTTTTATGTGTCCACTTACAATCTAAATAAAACATTGTGCTTTTGTAAAATGAAGAAAATAAACAGGGTGTTCTTTCTGCCTCTCCGTCTCCGTGAACTTTTTTTTTGGAGCACATCTCTAAACTTAATCAAAACTCAGCGAATACTATTAGACTATTCACCCAGGCATGAGCAATATATCTTTATAATCATTTAAGTGTGTACTTTTAAATTATCTAATTCAAAACTAAAATAAATATTCTCTGTTTATGTAATCTATATAAAAGAGAGAGATGTCAGCCGTTCTAATTATCGTTCTCGCAGCTCATTATTCTGTTAATGTGACACGCCCACGGAGAGCGCGCGGTATTCAAACGCAAATGATCCGAGGCAACACATTCAGACGTGACAACGCCTGCATAAACTCGGTAAAACACCAAGTATATTAAGATTAATGTACTATGTCGTCTTGCGAGGCTGTGAGGAATAATCCTGGGACATTTACCTCAGAATAAGTCCTGGTTTATCCAAAGCATACAGCTGAGAATTGTGTAAGTTTTTTATTATTGTGCTTTGTTCTAATCGCGATATAGAATCAACTGTTATAGTGTTTGTTCCAATGCAAGCTATATCAAACGAATGAATCCTTAACTTTGAAATATGTATGATAATGTATTGGCCTACTTTAAAAAATAATACTTTATAAGACATTTTTTATGGAAAAAGACAATTTTTTTTCAAGATGTTTCCAACTCTAATTTTGAACCAATTCTATAGAATGGCCCATATAGCCTATTTGAACAGAATTTGTTTCCAGGTATGACTAAAAATGTGCTTTTGACTTTCATTTATATTTTGATTTTATATATATATATGAAATCAAAATATAAATGAATTACTTAATAATGATATGATAGCATGTACTGTAGTGTTCTGTATTCATATCGTTTCGCTGTCGGTGTTTTATATGCACATCTGAAGTGTCAGCGCTCTCTGGGCAGCATGCAGCATTAAATGCCAAAACAAATCGCACGAGGCATCATTGATAGATTTCATTATGCCAGCAAAGCCTTACAGTAGAGCCCTGCATGGGACCATTTTCTTAATCCCGCTCACGCAACGTGTGTTTCAATCCCGCCTGCACCACCAGCATTTCGCTGCTGTCTAAGGCCCCGATCACACTCTAGGCGCACCGCACTGACATTTTTTGGTTTACTTTTTTTAAATTAGAAAAGAGCAGTGCCCTGTGGTTTTTTGTTTTTGTTGTTGTTTCTAGGCAACCACCAAATCAGCTGTCCTGTCAGTCTAATCAAGGTAACCATCACCAGCGATGGACGATAGTATAGTCTATAGTCCCAACCCTAAAGAGAACGAGAATGCTGTTCATCTCTGGCTTTACTGCTCAGTATTATTTCTGGCTCAGCATATTTATTATATTTAACTTTTTATGTATTTTGTGCTCCATAATCATGTTATAGTTAGGGTTGGGTATCATTTGAATTTGAACAATTCCGATTTCGATTCCTTGTTTCGATTCCGGTTCCTAACGATTCTCGATTCCGATTCTTTTAAGAGGCAAGGTCAAAACAAGTTTAGGATATTTTAAATGTGCTAGCTAACCAACTTCTCCATCGATTTTAATTCTATTAACTCTTTACTTTTTATGAACTTTACTATGAATTTCTCACAGGGCTGTTTTCAACTACAATATAAATATCAAATCTATGAACTTGAATATAAATATTGTAAATTATGAATATATTTTCACACGGGTACACTTTCCTCAAGAGAGCTTTATTTTTGAAAACCACATGTCATGAAAACACATTTATACATGAGTGTATATGATGCTGCAGGTACTTAAACGTCTTCCCCCTTGCCGCTATGGTGAACGGAGTAGGGGCAGCACATCGCGGAGTTGTGGATTCACCAGCCAGGCTAACGTTCGCAATCTCGGGTCGTAAATTGTCTATGAAAAAATGGGGGGCTAATTTGTTAGCTGCCTCAATGTTGGCGCAAGACATATTTATTGTATATGTATTGTTTTACTTACCGGATTCGGACTGCAGTGCAGTCACTGCGGTGCCAGGCTGGGGGTCGGAGCCAGAGGCAGCCAAGGACGGTCGACGCAGCGCGTCAAAGACGGGGCACACATTTAATTCTACTCCATGAACTCGGAGGTGCTTTGTCATGTTCGACGTGCACCCTCCTATGCACGAAACAACCTTGTCGCAAATGTTGCATTTTGCCGAGATTTCGTTCTTTTTAGAAAAGTGAAGCCACACTTTGGACCGCCGACGCAATCTATCCATGTTCGACTCGCTCGGTTATGACAACACTTCCGGTGGACTCTTCTTCGTTGGTGTTCAGCGGTTTCTTCTTCCGGTTGGCGGACTGTAATCGAAACTAGGAATCGAAATTTAAACTTTTGTACGATTCCGGGAAAATCGCAAAGCTAGTCCCGGTTCCAATCGTTACTCGATACCCAAGCCTAGTTATAGTTGAGGTCATTTGTAGATTGGTTATGCCCAAACATAAACTCAAGCCCAGGGGCCCCCAGCCCCCTAAGACCCTGCCTTGCACACACTCATACCTGAACCTATTTATAAGTTCTTGTGTTCAAAAAGGACCATAGGACAATTGCTCAGATGTATTTTTATATTTCAGATGATTCTTGCACACCAGCATATGTGAGGGCCATCTTTATGAGACTGAACAAGATCGAACTCTCTCTAGAGACCATTCAGTCCATTTTAACAAAAAACATGAGTTCTGATGACCCTGAAATAGAAGAGCTGACCAGGTCACTAGAGACTCCAGCACAACGTGAAGAAGCTTCTGACAAGCTAAAGGACACCCTTCACAGAAAGAAAGTGGTATGTGAAAATAGGACATTGCTGTATTATCGTGTGTGTGTGTGTGTGTGTGTGTGTGTGTGTGTTGTTTTTGTGATTTGTGAGGACACAAATGTGTATGATGACATGGGTATTACACTGGTATTACAACTTGAACGTGATTTATGAGGACATTTCATGAGTCCTCATATTTCAAATGGCTTTATAAACATACTAAGCAGTGTTTTATTAAAAATGTAAAATGCAGAATGTCTCCTGTGATGGGTAGGTTTAGGGATAGGGGCAGTGTGTGTGTGTGTGTGTGTGTGTGTGTGTGTGTGTGTGTGTGTGTGTGTGTGTGTGTGTGTGTGTGTGTGTGTGTGTGTGTGTGTGTGTGTGTGTGTGTGTGATGGGTAGGTTTAGGGATAGGGGCAGTGTAAGGGGATAGAATATACAGTTTGTCCAGTATAAAAACCATTACGCCTATGGAATGTCCTCACAAATCACAAAAACAAAGCTGTGTGTGTGTGTGTGTGTGTGTGTGTGTGTGTGTGTGTGTGTGTGTGTGTGTGTGTGTGTGTGTGTGTGTGCGCGCCAGTAGTGAATACAGTGTATATCTACACTCAGTCATGATCAGAGGAGTTATAAAGCTCATTGTATTTGTTTGGATAAGGTGTTTGAATAAACTACAGATGCATTTGACAACTTTATTACTTGAAGAGTCAAACCTAATGAAAGGAACACTGAGAAGAAAGGAAATCACTAGGAAATACAAGCCTTGTCCTATCAGATAACTATTTTTCTGTATTGATTCTCTTTACAGGTTGATTATCTGTCGCTGCTGGGAGGTGGTGTCCTGGTGACTCTGTCTGACGAATTATGAGA
Organism: Siphateles boraxobius; assembly: GCF_051911475.1. NCBI lineage: Eukaryota > Metazoa > Chordata > Actinopteri > Cypriniformes > Leuciscidae > Siphateles > Siphateles boraxobius. The sequence goes on from NW_027508866.1 coordinate 3,271,065, forward strand.
AAAATTGGAACAAATGCTCTTTGGGCCAATTACAGTTTGAAGGGTCGAAAGGGGAAAAGAAATTTTCAGGACCTGGATATATATCCCATCATAATCAGTTCTTTTGTGACCCAAGACCTTTTTTTATTCTCAATCCTACTATATAATTGGAGAGGGGTTAGTGTGTTTGTGTGGCTCACCATTCCTGTTAGTGTGAATTTTGTTAGCTAAAATGATAATGAAAAATGTTTGGTGACGACCTTCTTGTTGTTAATGATGACGTAGGGCTGGACACTAATTCAATATCAATATACTACACTGCAGAAGAAGCACACTGGCAAACATGTACAGGAGTATATTGATCTCCATTTAGATATTCTGCTTAAATGAAAATGTCATACAGCCAGTAAGTGTTTCTTCACAAGCTGCTTGTGCCGTTTTCTGCGAATAAAACTGCCATGAAATATTTTGATAAATCCAAAAAGGATCTTGACTATTTTTTGTGATCATGGATGCTGAATAAAGGCACTTGCGCAACTTTGTGCCACAATACAAAGTTAGAGCACATGATGTTTGTCTTTTGTGGTTTACTGTAAAGAATTTTTTTAAATTTCAGCTTAAATTGGTTGCTTACTGTAGGACATTAATAAATAAGGGTTGATCTTGAAATATTGAAACTACAAGGCTACAACTACTTTGTCAATTACTGCTTCAGCTACATTAAAGTACTTAAATACTTTTCTCATTCTTGTTTTTTCCCTCTTTGCCTTTATTTAGAGGCCTGCCACAAGATCCACCCCACGACTCTGCAAAAAACTATTGAAAACTGTGTAGCTGATACACTAAGATATGCTCCTCACAGAGTGACTCAGGTCAGTGTTAATCGTTTGTTCAAAAGACAAGGATGTAAAGTGTAGGATTACAAATTTATTTAAATGTTTAATTTAGATTTCCAATACAATAGTATTTTATATTGAGAAAGTTTATAAATGATGAGACCAGGAAATCTCTGCAAATGGTAGGGGTTCCCAGCAGGATATTCCTGACTGTCCCATCTCATTACGAGAAGGCTAGGCTTTTCCTGTTCTCGTTGTTTACCGGGGGAAGAGTCATGCTGAGCAAGTTTGAAATTACTGAGACCATTTGTCTCATCTCAGTACGAGAAGTCTATGCCTTTTCCTGTTCTCGTTGTCTCAGCTCATTTACATCACAATGTAATCCCTCCCCCTTGAAATGTATATATGAACTCAATGTATACTGCCTTAGTTAGACTTCACTTGACTTGGGTCCGGAGCAGACTACAGCAAATAAAGAATCCTGCTTAAATAAGTCTCCTGGTTTTCGCTTCTGAGTTTTTCTACACTGAAGAAGGAAGAAGTTCACAACAGATGGTGCCGTCACCCGGATGGAGAAACTGAAACTCAACAAAGAATGAACTTTTGAAACTTCAAAGCTCAAAGATCTCAACAAAGATCTGACTTTCCAGTTCCAGACTGAATCTTTTGAATCCAGAAAGATCTCAACAAAGCTGCCTGAGTTCGCGAACTGAATCTCAACAAAGATCTCAACAAAGCTGACTGTGTTCCAGAACTGAATCTCAACAAAGATCTCAACAAAGCTAACTGAGTTCCAGAACCAAGCTCAACAAAGATCTCTGACTGAGTTTCCAGACGGAATTTTTTCCATACAACAATAATTTGGTGAGTTTCACTCCATTCAAAGAACCATTGAAAAACCAGTAAAAATTATCCTCTTTGCCGTCAGAGAAAGAGTTATCAGACAGCTGTAGTGTTTGATTACCTAAAGTTATCCTTTAAAAGTTGTCTTTTAAAGATGAAAATATATCCTCTGTTCAGGCAGGGACGTTTTTAACATCACATGTTAAAAAGATATCCTCTGTGTCAGGCAGGGAAGATTAGTATTATTTTGCTAATTATTTGTTTTGTTGTTTGTTACCTTGTGGTGTTACCCTCTAAAAAATTTATTTTAGAGAAGAGAGTTTGATCCTCTGAATAGTCAGGGAAGTTGTTGGTATCCTCTGTGCAGACAGGGAAGATTTTAGCATTCGAGTTAAAATATTGTTAGCCTCTGTGCAAGCAGAGAAGAGGTAGTCTTACAGGCTATTTATTTTGGTTACCCTTTTAAAAGTTTTTCTTTTAGAGAGGAAAGTTTGATCCTCTGTTTCAGGCAGGGAAGAGTTAGCAATACATGCTAGTAATTTTGTTTTATCCTCTAAAAAGTTAGGAAGGTGAAAGATCCTTTCCGTTTCTTTCAGGGAAGATTAGCGTAACGTGCTAATATTTTGTGTTTCATCCTCTGTTTCTGGCAGGGAAGTTAAATGTGATGTGTTGGTAACAAGGAAGTTTAACAATAGTTGATTTGTGTTAACAAGCGTACCCTCTGTAATCAGAGAAGTTTAGTGTTTGTTTGTGTGGTAACAAAGAAATCCACAAAATGATTAAGAAAAGTGCTAGACTAATCTCCACAACTAAAAAAGGTGGTCTTGCTAATCCTTTGTGGTCAGATAGCGAATTTAAAACACTGTTAGGAGAACAGATGGATCTAATAGTCACTGAAAAAGTTAGACAAGAACTAACACAGAAATATGAGATTCATCCAGATAAGATTTGGTCTATTGAAGAATGCAAGAAGGTGTTAGGTGCATGTATCAGAAAGAAAAACATGAAAGGCATAATCTGTTGCCATAGGGAATTAAGCTTATCCATTGCACAAGAACAATCTAGGTGTATAGCTAAATTAAAAGAACAGAACAAACAAATGCACACTAAGGTGGGCCATAACAAGGCCTCAACCAAATGTGACTCAGAAGACCAACCGTCAGATGAAACTTATCCTGACTTACAAGCATTTTTTGAAACAGATGTAGACATCCCATCAGTAACTGATAAGCCTGTAGATTCAGTAAAGGTTTGTGTTGCAAGAAGATCTCAGGGAATTGAGGGAACTGAAAGTGTTCCTCCCAACTGTTCTGTTGTCCAAAACCTAACTGTTGCCAAAGCACTCGGACCTAGAGACATAGAAAGACTATCCCAAAGCTTACCTTCAGTACGCACTGATGTTTCTGAATTTAGAAGGGCATTGATCAGTAAAATGCGTCTTTACGACATGTCGTTGGCAGAAGTCACACAGCTGATGTCACAAATTCTAACTGAATCTGAATTCAACAGTTTTGAGTCTGCTGTTACTTCTGAACTACAACATGCCAGAAAAGATGAATTGAGAGAGGGAGTTCTGAAAGCGTTGAAGAACATTGTTGGACCTAAAATTGACTGGTCGAAGATCACTAGTTGTTTACAGAAGAAGGGTGAAACTGTTATAGAATACACTCAAAGATTTTGCCAATCAGCAGCAGCATACAGTGGTATAGCTGACACTTCAGAGAAGGTGCTAGAAGATAATGGTCCCCTAGTTCGCACATGGTTTGATGGTCTGTTGTCAGAACATAGAAAAGCATTGCCTTTCTTAGACTTAACATGGTCCACTAGAACCATACAAAACAACTTAGACAGTTTGGCTGCATGGGAAAGAGACTGATGTCAAGGAAAGAGTAAAAATTGCAACAGCATCCTTTAAGGTCAACACAGAGAATCAACAGAAACGCAAATGTCCTAAGAGAGAGGGCAGTAGTTGTTATTATTGTGATAAACATGGACATTGGGGAAAAGAGTGTAGGAAAAACAAAAAGAACTTTAAACAAGTTAACAATGTTACTCAGCTCCTACTCAGTCTGCTGGCTGCTCTGAAGCAGCCCCTCCCCTCGTCATTAAGCTCGTTGGGCAGCTGTTTTAGTTGTTAACCAGTTGGGCTGTGAGTGCTTTATTTCCCCACTAACTTGCAACAGAGATAAAATACTTCTTTTTTTGTTTAATAGAACAAAAGGAAAGTGACTATCTCAGTTTTTTCCTTTGGGGGACACTGGTTAAAGTAGACTCACAGCCTTAAATGTTATTTTACAGCACAGGCCTTTCATCATTAATAGTGTTAGGTCAGACTGTAAACGTAAAAAAAGCCCTCATGATATAATAATGCCACAATAATGCCAAATATTGTCTTACAGCGTGCACCTGTCACAAATCCGTCCTCATGTATGATGTCTGATATGACTGAAGTTTTGTTAGAGGATGAAGGAGAAATTACTCACGATTGTGTTACGCTTACATATACACCTATGAGTGAAGTAAAAGAAAAAGGTAACAGACGAGCAGGTTATGCAGTAACGTCCACCACGGAAGTGTTAGCTTCAGGACGTCTTCCAGATCATTTTTCAGCTCAAGCTGCAGAACTAGTAGCCCTAACAAGAGCATGCACGCTAGCTTCAGGATCAGTTGCTAATATCTACACAGATTCCAGATATGCTTTTGGGGTAATTCATGATTTTGGTGTCATTTGGCAAACCAGACAGTTTCTAACTTCTGCTGGATCCCCCATTAAGCATGCTGAATTAGTGAAAGATCTAATGTTTTCCATGAAACTTCCAAAGAAATTAGCAGTGATCAAAGTGAAAGCACATCTCACAACTAATACTACAGAAGCTAAAGGTAATGCTCTTGCTGATATGGCAGCTAAACAGTCTTGTTTCTATGCAACTGTACAAGTGTGTTCAGGTAGTGCAGCACAGAAGAAAATGATGCCTCCTGAATCAATAATTGATCTGTACAAAGACGTTTCCTCCATTAGAACCAAAGTGACATGGGCCACATCAAGTGATGTTGATTAAAGAAGCTGCAGTATTGTGTCAGGGAAGAAAAACCTAGACTCATGTGTCACACTGTAAGGTTGTTCCCCCACCAACAGGGATAGGTTAGGACACAGAACCAGTGAGGAGCCCCGGGAAGAACCGAATGCAATAGGCTTCGGGGGTTAACCCTGGGGTGAAGACTTCCCTCATAGGCCCTATCCTAGTCCATCCTTACCTCACTGTTCTTTAGGTGTCAAAGGAATTAAGAAATAGGGAGAGATGGAACGACAATAGCAGACCCAGAAAAAGTTTACAACCCTAGTGTTTGAACAAATACTGCTCTACTGCTTAGCAGACTCGGAAAAGTTTACAACCCTAGTGTTTGAACAAATACTGCTCTCCTGTCTTTTGTTTTCTTTCTTACTCTGTGCAGATACCACTGATGACTTCCCGAGACCCATACGCACTGACCTCGTCATCTGCGTATGAAGCCACAAGAAAACCTCAAGAAACAACTTGAGCCACTTCTGAGCCAACTATCACAAAAGGATAAAGAAAAGAAAAAGAAAAAAATACACAACGCAGAGACTCACATATGAAACGTTCAGTCATCCATCAACATGATCAAGATTGTCGTACCAGTAACATCACAGACACTCTCGCTTCGCACAAGATAATGATCTTACAGAACAGAGTGGCCTTAGATTACATTCTAGCAACGCAAGGAGGAGCCTGCACCATCATCGGACCTGAGTGCTGCACCGGGTTAATGGATCCAACAGAGAACTTGAACAAAATCCAACAAGACATTCTTGATCTTTCAGCAAAATTACACCAGATGACTGAAGTTAAATTTTTCATGGTTCGGAAACTTGATTGGGAAACCCTGGCTGTGGATAAAGGAAATAGCAATTCTGCTGTTATTTCTTCTAATAGCGTACTATCTATGCGTCCACAGTATCAAGTGTTTCATTCAACAAATGACTCACGCCCCTCACAAAGAAATGACAGTCCCAAACAGAAAAGACTATTACCCTTAAGAACTTAACGGACCCTAAATTTGCATGTTTGTTTCTGTGTCAGCATGCAATTGCAGAAACAGCAACACAGAAGCATGAGCCTGTAATGATCACAAGTTACAAGAATTTAACTTTTAAGTGTCTAAATTTGTATTTTGTGAGAGTTATTTAGAACTCTCAAAGGGGGAAATGTAGGATTACAAATTTATTTAAATGTTTAATTTAGATTTCCAATACAATAGTATTTTATATTGAGAAAGTTTATAAATGATGAGACCAGGAAATCTCTGCAAATGGTAGGGGTTCCCAGCAGGATATTCCTGACTGTCCCATCTCATTACGAGAAGGCTAGGCTTTTCCTGTTCTCGTTGTTTACCGGGGGAAGAGTCATGCTGAGCAAGTTTGAAATTACTGAGACCATTTGTCTCATCTCAGTACGAGAAGTCTATGCCTTTTCCTGTTCTCGTTGTCTCAGCTCATTTACATCACAATGTAATCCCTCCCCCTTGAAATGTATATATGAACTCAATGTATACTGCCTTAGTTAGACTTCACTTGACTTGGGTCCGGAGCAGACTACAGCAAATAAAAAATCCTGCTTAAATAAGTCTCCTGGTTTTCGCTTCTGAGTTTTTCTACACTGAAGAAGGAAGAAGTTTACAACAAAAGTATTCGCTTTTCAGCAAATTATGCTTTTTCACATAAATTTAGGTGACTTGTGTCAATTTATTTTTTATAAGCATTATATAGATTATTATATAGCATTATATAGTTGATTAGATCAAAGATGAAAATGTATTAGCTTTAAGAGGGTAGGCATAACAAAATTTTCTGGCTAAGCTAGAAAGCCATGTTCGGTGAACTTGCGAAAAAAATTACTGTCCCACTGCATTACAGTTTACAGTGTAGCTGACATGTAGCTGCACATTTACATGGTATAAATTTTATTTTAGTGCCAGGGTGATTTGAGATGGTAATGCAAATTTTCAAATAACGTTTTTTCATTTGACAAAACCAAAGAAAATACACCTTTGTCGAAAAAATTTACATTGCATAGAATTGACATTTACTTGATTGCCTGTATTTAGTAGTTTGGTTCATTTATCCATATTTTTTGTTGTAAATATAAATAAGTTATTTGTGTAATCTGTTGTTTATGAAAGATTAAACTTGCAAAAATATATATAAATCAATACATTTAATAATAGGAAAATATATGAATATAAATAAAAAATATATATTTTTACTTTGTTTTTTATTTGAATATTTACTTAATTGTAATGCATTAATTTGTAGTTCCCTTTATTTTTACATGCATGAAAGACAACAGCATCTACTTTAAGAAATCGGAAATTATTCTGATTTTATTTCATATTATTGTCTATGCAGGTGGATAATGGAGGAGCATCCATGGATGGAAGTGAATTAATGTGTCACGAACATGCAGCAGCACCAGCAGCAGAAGAGGGGAGCGGCCTATTTGAATCTGCTGACTAACTGTTTGCAAATACATAATGTTTACAAATGTTGAGATTGTTTAATCATAATTGTTTCTTGAGCAGTTTCATTTTTTTTTAATCATGGTTCTAATACAAATGTTTAAAAATGTTCAGAATTTTGTTTATTTATAGTTCTTTAGCAGTTTTATTTGATTTGTTTTTATTTATCCTATGATGTGCACATTTTCTTTATGTCAAAGCTAATAAAGTTTAAAATGTTACTAGACAACATTTGCATGTTATTAAAGCATGAAGTTCGACTCTAAATAAAACTTTCTGGGAACATTTAACAAACTGGAAAAAAAAACTTTATAACAATGTTAGGGCATAATGTTCCAACAATGTTATCACTAAAAACGTATGTTTAAAATGTGTTTTTAAAGTACATTATTGTATCTTTTAGGAGAACATTCTGGGAACTACAATAAAACTTACCACTTAACTTTATAAAAATGTTAGAGGATAATGTTCTAAAAATGTTATGTCTAAACATTTAAGGAATATCATCACAAAACATGTAATGTTTTTATAGAATGTTATCCTAACTTTCAAAAGATCATTCTAAGAACAAAAATAAAATGTACAACAGAAAACTTTATAAGAACGTTAGGAAATAATGTTCTAACAATATTACTACTAAACATTTGTATAATGTTATCCTAACTTTTAAAAGAACATTCTGGGAACAAAAATAGAAAACTGTATATAAGAACGTTAGAGAATAATGATTTAACAATGTTATTTATTCATATATTTTTTAATGTTTTTAAATAATGTTATTCTATCTTTTAAAAGAACATTCAAGGAACTATAATAAAACTACCTGCTGAAAACTGTATAAGAACGTTAGAAAACAATGTTATATGAATGTTACTACTAAACATTTTAATAATGTTTTTAAAGAATGTTATCCGGAATTTCAAAAGAACATTCTAAGAACAAAAATAAAATGTACAACAGAAAACTTTATAAGAACGTTAGGAAATAATGTTCTAACAATATTACTACTAAACATTTGTATAATGTTTTTAAAGAATGTTATCCTAACTTTAAAAAGAACATTTTGGGAACAAAAATAAAACTCCCCGCTGAAAATTGTATAAGAATGTTATGGAATAATGTTTTAAAAATGTTATTTATTGATATTTTTTAAATGTTTTTAAATTAAGTTATTCTATCTTTTAAAAGAACATTCTAGGAACAAAAATAAAACTACCCGCTGAAAACTTTATAAGAACGTTAGAGAATAATGTTATAAGAATGTTAATACTAAACACTTTAATAATGTTTTTAAAGAATGTTATCCGGACTTTTAAAAGAACATTCTGGGAACAAAAATAAAACTACCCGCTGAAAACTTTATAAGAACAATGCATGCTAATGTTCTCAGAACATTTTTAGAACAAAAAAATTCTAGCTGGGAAAAGGGAATAATTTAGTATTTACCCATTTATCGACGTCCACCCTCATTCCAGGCCAGTAGAACCTCGCTGAAATGGCAAGCTTTGCTTTTTTCCGTGCCACAGTGTGCTCCGTAGGGGCTGGCATGGAATTCTGTGAATATTTGGTTGGCCTCTTTTTGTCCAACAACCACTTTTTTCTCAAACCCAAACCATTTTTTGAGGAGATGTAGTAAAGTTGGCCATCTATTGAAATAGCTTTATTGTTAGTAAAATCTAAACAATAACCTGCAAGGAGGTTCTGAAGGCCCCAATGAAAGAAATAGGCTAATTTAAACTGAAATTGCAGGATATGTTATTTTTGATGTTCTAGTTGCTGGCAAGTCAATTATAAGAAGGCTGTAGTCCATGGACAAGTATGGGCTTTTTGTTTGTATCAAGTCTTGGTGTATCACTATACATCACTCCTGTCTGTGTAGTCATCAAGAGTTATCTCCACTGTCTAGAATAATAATAATTTAGAATAGATTACTTACCATCAATTTGGAAATTGGAGGAACGTCTGCGAATGACATAGTTAGGGTTTATTTTATGCCAAATGGGTATGTGCCTTGCGTTTTATAGTTCATGATTTCCTTATATATTTTTGGATCCATTGTTGGAATGTGCCAGCAAGAATAAAAAATCAGGTGACAATGTTGTGTGGTCAATGTTCATCTCCCCAATTTATAACACCATTTATTAACTTGATTAATTGATTGATTTAATTAGTGTCCTCTGAAATTGTGTTAATTAATTACGATTAGAATGTTGCTGTCACGGAGCGCTCAATTACGCCTCCCTCTGGTCTCATCCGCTCCACCTCCCCGGAATTTTAGAACTGCACTTCCCATCTCTCTCTCTGATCATTATTCATCTCCATCCCTGCCTGGTTTATCTGATCATCCTCTCATCACCTGTTCATCATTATCTCCCCTTTATCTGGACTATCCCTTTCATTGTTAGTTTGCGAAGTCTTGTTTTGCCCCGCAGACATTACCAAGCGTCTCTCCTCGTCTCCCGTTATTATCTGTTCCTTAGATCTTTGCCTGGACCCTGGACTCTGTGAACCTTTGCTGCCGGCCTTGACCCTTGCCTGTCTTTCGTCTCGAGTACTGGATTGTCCCTTTATCTGAGCCTGTTTCAGTTCATGTCTGCTTTTCTCTGCTTTATTTCATGTGTGAATAAATTACTGCAAATGGATCTAAACGCCTCTGACTCACCATTACAGAAGACTTCGCCACCACCAGATCCAGCAGTTTTTCTCCGCCTAGCCCAGGAGGTGTCTTCACAAGCATCAGAGTTGGCTGCACATCGCCAGCAGCTGGTTAAACTGACTAATCTCACGGAGGAACTGGTGAAATCGATGCACGCTCTCACCCCAGCGATCACGGCCGCTAATCAGGCTCCTGCAACCGCTGCACCTGCTGCTTCACAGCCAGTTGTGAGTACCTCTTCCAGCAATCCCAAAATGTCACTCCCCGAAAAATTCAATGGATCACCCATCCTTTGTAAGGGTTTTCTGATGCAGTGTGAGATTTATTTTAAACAGTCACGGGAGCACACCACCGACGACAGCCGTATCTTTTTTGTGTGTTCCCTCCTCACTGGAAAAGCGCTGGAATGGGCAACGGCGATGTGGTCTGGAGGTCAGCTTTCTACTATCTCTTATGATATGTTTGTTACTCACTTCAGAGAGGTGTTTGAACACCCGGCGGATGGAAAGGATCCGGGAGAACTTCTTCTTTCGTTACGCCAGGGAAGTTCCACAGCGGCTGATTACACCCTCACATTTCGGACGCTCGCAGCACAAACGGGCTGGGCAGAGGAACCTCTCAAGCTCTTATACCGAAAGGGTCTCATCTCGGAGCTTCAGGGAGAGCTAGCCTGCCGCGATGATGGAAAGACTTTAAATCAGATCATGGATCTCGCCATTCGTCTCGACCATCTCATCCGGGCTCGTCGCTCATCGAACAAAACTAACTTCTTCTTTAATCCCTCTGTCAACACAGAACCCGAGCCTATGAAGATCGGCTTCACACATATCTCTACGGCCGAACGGGAGAGGAGAAAGCGGAATAATCTATGCATGTATTGCGCTCAACCTGGTCATCTGCGAGCTTCTTGTCCAACGAGACCCCCTGGGAGACCCACATCCACAGATTCTATTTCGGTGAGTCCTCATGTTTCTTCTCTAAATTCACTCATGTTAGAGATTTCCCTATCTTCAGATGGAAGGAGTGTTAAAACTACAGCTTTGATTGACTCAGGAGCAGCAGGGAACTTTGTTGATCTTGCTTTTGCCAAAAGTCATCGTCTTTCTCTCGTCTCTTGTGACCCTCATATGGCAGTGGCCGCGCTGGATGGGCGCCCCCTGGGGACAGGGAGAGTGCAGTACATCACACAACCCCTCACGCTTAACATCGGTTCACAGCACACAGAAACTATACAACTTTTTTCCATTAACTCGCCTCTTCATCCTGTAATCCTAGGATTTCCCTGGTTGGAGAATCACAATCCACAGATTTCCTGGTCCGAGAGGAGGATTTCCCAGTGGTCTCCTCTTTGTCAGAAAAACTGCGTGCCCGCTGTCCAAGGTCCTGAAGCATGCCTCGTAACATCGGAGGAGAGTTTACCCGTTATCTCAGCCTGAGACGGAGTCTATGAAAACTTACATCGACGAGCAACTGTCTAAGGGCTTTATTACTACCTCTACATCCCCTGCTTCAGCTGGATTCTTTTTCGTGAAGAAGAAGGATGGTGGTCTCCGGCCTTGTATTGACTTTCGTGGTCTTAATGAAGTGACGGTTAAATATCGATACCCGCTGCCTTTAGTTCCTGCGGCCTTGGAGATGCTTCGCACAGCCCGGTACTTCACCAAGCTGGACCTACGAAATGCGTATAATCTTATTCGCATACGCAAGGGTGACGAGTGGAAGACAGCGTTCTCTACGACTTCCGGTCACTATGAATATCGGGTTATGCCGTTCGGACTTTCCAATAGTCCCCTCGTGTTTCAGGCTTTCGTCAACGAAATCTTCCGAGACATGCTTAACCGAAACGTCATAGTCTACATAGATGACATCCTGATCTATTCTGAGACCCTCGAAGCGCACGTTAGGGATGTGCGAGCCGTCCTGAAACGCCTAATCGAAAATCAACTATATGCAAAAATCCAGAAATGTGAGTTTCATCAGACCCGAATCTCCTTCCTGGGCTACATTATCAGCGCCGAAGGGGTCTTTATGGATGACAGCAAGGTCCAGGCTGTGGTCAATTGGCCTCAACCCTCGTCTGTGAAGGAGTTGCAACGGTTTCTGGGGTTTGCCAATTTTTATCGCAGATTTATACGAAACTTCAGCATTATCGTGGCTCCTCTCACGTCCCTTCTCCAGGGAGGGGGGAGGAGGTTCAGATGGTCCCCCGAGTGCACTTCGGCATTTGAACGGCTGAAAGAGAAATTCACCACAGCTCCCATTCTTCATCACCCTAATCCGGAGAGGGAGTTTATCGTCGAGGTGGATGCCTCGAACACAGGAGTGGGTGCGATTCTTTCACAACGCCATGGTAACCCGGCCAAAATGTTCCCCTGTGCGTTTCATTCTCGCAAGCTCAATTCAGCAGAGCGTAATTATGATGTGGGCGATCGTGAACTCCTGGCCATGAAGGCAGCTTTTGAAGAGTGGAGGCACTGGTTGGAGGGCGCACGTCAGCCTTTTACTGTCCTCACGGACCACAGAAATCTGGAGTACATCAGATCCGCCAAGCGTTTGAATGCGCGTCAAGCTCGCTGGTCTTTGTTCTTCTCCCGATTTAACTTCAAGATCACTTACAGACCGGGGTCTAAGAATGGGAAGGCTGACGCTCTCTCTCGTCTGTTCGATAGTCCCAATGAACCCTCCAAACCAGAGTCTATTCTTCCCTCCACGCTGATTGTGGCACCCGTGCAATGGGATATAATAGCTGAAGTCACTGCTTCGCAGCAGGATCACGCTGCTCCGCCTGAATGCCCTGCAGATCGTCTCTATGTTCCTCTCGAGCTCCGCCATCGTGTCCTTCAATGGGTTCACTGCACACCCAGCGCTGGACATCCGGGCATTTCTGCTACCACTCAGCTCGTCTCCAACCGTTTCTGGTGGTCTACTTTGCAAACCGACGTCATCACTTTCATGCACCAATGTGTCATTTGCAATACCGTCAAATCCTCTCATCTCAAGCCTGCTGGTCTACTACAACCTCTACCTGTTCCTCAGCGCCCCTGGTCCCACATTGCCGTGGACTTCGTTACTGATCTGCCTCGGTCCCAGGGATTCACTACCATCCTTTCAGTAGTTGATCGTTTTTCCAAGTCATGCCGCTTTATTCCTATGGCTGGATTACCTACCGCCCTTCAGACAGCTGAGGCTCTCTTGAATCATGTGTTCCGACTCTTCGGACTTCCAGATGACATTGTTTCTGACCGCGGTCCCCAGTTTTCATCTAGAGTCTGGAAGGAGCTCTGCACTAAGCTAAACATCAACGTAAGCCTCACATCTGGATATCATCCTCAGGCCAACGGTCAGGTGGAGCGACTTAACCAGGATCTCATTCGTTTTCTGCGCACCTATTGCCACCAGAATCAACACGACTGGAGTCGCTTTTTGGTCTGGGCTGAGTACGCCCAGAATTCTCTGTTGAAACCAGCTACAGGACTAACCCCATTTCAATGTGTTCTAGGCTTTCAACCTCCGCTTTTCCCGTGGGCTGGAGAGCCTTCTGATCTCCCTGCAGTGGACGCGTGGCTTCGGCGCAGCGAGGCTACCTGGGACTCCGCCCACATCCACTTGCGGCGCGCTATCCGCCACTATCAGCAGCACGCTGATCGTAGAAGGCGCAGGGGACCGCAATACAGGCCTGGCCAGTGGGTGTGGCTCTCTACCAGGGATTTCCGTCTTAAACTTCCCTGCAAGAAACTTTCTCCTCGGTTCATCGGCCCATTCAAGATTCTCCGCCAGATCACTCCAGTCTCGTTTCGTTTGGCATTACCCGCTCATTACCGCATCTCACCCACTTTCCATGTGTCTCTTTTCAGACCCGCTATTACCCCCAGGAGAGAGGTGGTCCAGGAGGAGATCGCTCCAGTGCAGGCTCCTCCCATTGAGATCGGCGGCGCAGAGGCGTACCGGGTGCGAGTGGTCCTGGATTCCAGACGCCGCGGCGGGGCACTTCAGTATCTCATTGACTGGGAGGGATACGGTCCTGAGGAACGCTCCTGGGTTAGGTCTCAGGATATTCTAGACCCCTCGTTACTCTCCACTTTCCATCGAAACCACCCAGATCGACCCGCACCAAGACCCCGTGGAAGACCCCGTCGTCGGTCAGGCCCTCGCTTCCGGAGCCGCTCGCAGGGGGGGGGGCTCTGTCACGGAGCGCTCAATTACGCCTCCCTCTGGTCTCATCCGCTCCACCTCCCCGGAATTTTAGAACTGCACTTCCCATCTCTCTCTCTGATCATTATTCATCTCCATCCCTGCCTGGTTTATCTGATCATCCTCTCATCACCTGTTCATCATTATCTCCCCTTTATCTGGACTATCCCTTTCATTGTTAGTTTGCGAAGTCTTGTTTTGCCCCGCAGACATTACCAAGCGTCTCTCCTCGTCTCCCGTTATTATCTGTTCCTTAGATCTTTGCCTGGACCCTGGACTCTGTGAACCTTTGCTGCCGGCCTTGACCCTTGCCTGTCTTTCGTCTCGAGTACTGGATTGTCCCTTTATCTGAGCCTGTTTCAGTTCATGTCTGCTTTTCTCTGCTTTATTTCATGTGTGAATAAATTACTGCAAATGGATCTAAACGCCTCTGACTCACCATTACAGTTGCTACCATGCATCTTACATGTGAAAAATATTAAAGAACGTAATAATAGCAATATATGGTCTTATTCATATTTATTTATTTATTTATTTTTATTTCATACATAGAACATAAAAGGTGTAACCTGAAAATGTGTTTCCCTTGTGACAATAATATGAGAAACGCTTTCTCATGTGTATTTTGGTGACATTGAACATATTGTTAATACAAAGTTCTATATCATAAACCTGTCATCTCTGACGTTTTGCAATCTTTATAAATAATAATAAGACAATAATATGAGGCATTGAGTTTGGATGTCAACACGGACAGATAAAGGCGGGCGTACACGGTGCGATTTTTTGCTGTTTTACGAGCTCGCAGATGATTTTTTTCACTCGGGAGAAATCACGTGTAAATCGGTTATGCTCGCATGTCGCGGCTCGTATCATGTGCGAGGAAGATACGAGCCGAGCCGAGCACCTCTCGACCTCCCGATAATTTTTAAGCATGCCGAAATAGTTCGGGAGCTGTCGGCTTGCATTCGTGAGGTGTGTGAGGTTGAATGAGCCGATTTGTCGATCTATCTGAATTTGGCCAATCAGGAGCTGAGGAAATCCACAGAAGAAAGACGAAAATGTTGTGGACTACTAGAAACACTGCTTCAATTAATGTTTTTATGATGACTTTGTGAAAGGTTAACTAAACAGCATCTGCCGTGTTCCTGCTGGCCAGTATTTGGCATATTTCATTCTGTAACATAAAGATCTGTAGTATGCTATTGTTTTTGATAGTGTTATACATTTCTTACAGATTCTTACACGTCACGATGATCATTACATTTGTGTCTTCCTAAAAGCAATTACAGTTTGTCTACAGCCTAAGCTTTTTTTTTTATTATTAATGCCGACAGAACAATGTTGCCAGATATTGCTACGAAAAACAAGCAAAGACTAACAAAAACAAAGAAATTATATAAAAATCTGTAATAAGTTCAAAGCTTGTGTTTTGGAAATAAGATTAATATATCACGAACCACTTTAATAATTTCCTAAAGTGTGACATTAATCCAAAAAACAAGTCCAGAATACTACTGTCACCTTTCCATTATGTGGATCTGGCAACACGGGATCTGGCACCCGCGCCCTCACTCACAACGCGCTCAAGCTCACTCAAGCCCCGTTCACTGCGCTAGCTTCTCACAGCAAAATGAATTGCAAACACTCACATGAGGTGGTTTAAACGGCTAATTAATCATTCAGAGAGCTTTCAATTTTATTTTTGAATGTGTAGCCTACCGTAACTAGGTTTTTTTAACTCATTCACACACACACACACATACACACACACAAGGGTGACCGGACGTCCGTTTCCCGGTGCTGAAAACGAGCCTATATATGTAGCAAAATAATCACGGCTTGTATCAATATTTTATATGCAGTTATGAGAGAGTTTTTGGCGCGGAACTTCGTGCGATTTCCTCGGAATTCAGCAGGTCGTAAAATCGTGTCGTATATCACTGCCTCCGTACGATTTTCGGATAAACTCACTCGTAAAGTGTGCGTGGACATACGATCTTCCGACCGTCAGAATTCGCACCGTGTACGCCCGCCTTTAGTTACCCTTTAACAGCTAACTCATGTCTCCCTCACTTTTATTGAAAAATAATTAAAAAAAAAACAAAAAAACATTCAAATCTGTTGAGTAGATCTCCAGGACAGGCTCTGCAACAGATTTGATTGTCTTTTTATTATTTTTCAATAAAAAAGTGAGGGAGACAATGTCACGGATTTTCAGGAACGAACCCAATTGCAGACAGTTTGCTGACACACAAGGTTTAATGATAACAAAAAGGGAAAACAAAACCCACGAGGGGGCAAAACAGAGGGAACACAGAATACCAGACTGACTAGACTAAACTGGGAAACAAATGAACAAGAAAACAAACAAGACTTCAAGAGATGCTAACAATGACTAGATGTACACAGGGTACTCACGATCAATGTATAACAATGAACCGACACAAGACAGCAAACACAAGGGGATTAAATAGGAAGACTAATCAAACATAACAGGTGACACGGGTGAAACACTAATGATAGAATCAGGATAACAAGGGGGCGGGGTAACGAGACGAGACAACACATGCACATGACCAAAACACAAGGCCATGTGCTTGCACACAGAACATGGGTCTGTCATGATCCTGCCAAAATACTAGAACTCACAGACCTGATGGCAGAATCATGACAGTACCCCCTCCTTAAAGAGCGGCTACCAGACGCTCCCCAAGGCGACATTAAACGCGGGACAAGACTGACAGAGACATAGACCAGACCCAACAAAACATGACAAATAATAACAGGGGCATACAAGCGTGAACAATGACCGGGTTGGGGTGAAACATCAGAAAAAATAAACAAGGAAGGGGAGGCGGAGGGACAACAGAGTCTTTGAGCGAGAATCCAGGGTGGGTGGGCGGGACGGTGATCTTGGAACTACAGGGTGTGGGCTTAGGACGGGGGACCCGAACGGACTTGGGTGGAGTGGTGTGAGTAGACGGAGAAACAGTCCTAGGTTGAACCATGACGGGGGAAACAAACGGGAGTCCGGGGGCAGTAGAGTCAGGTACACACGAGGAGACAGTCCGGGGACTTCTGACGGGGAACATGGTTGGTGATGGGACAGGACTGGGTGCCGCGCTCACGGCGACGGGCTCTGGAACAGCGCTTGCCGTAGCGGGCTCTGGAACAGCGCTTGCCGTAGCGGGCTCTGGAACAGCGCTTGCCGTAGCGGGCTCTGGAACAGCGCTTGCCGTAGCGGGCTCTGGAACAGCGCTTGCCGTAGCGGGCTCTGGAACAGCGCTTGCCGTAGCGGGCTCTGGAACAGCGCTTGCCGTAGCGGGCTCTGGAACAGCGCTTGCCGTAGCGGGCTCTGGAACAGCGCTTGCCGTAGCGGGCTCTGGAACAGCGCTTGCCGTAGCGGGCTCTGGAACAGCGCTTGCCGTAGCGGGCTCTGGAACAGCGCTTGCCGTAGCGGGCTCTGGAACAGCGCTTGCCGTAGCGGGCTCTGGAACAGCGCTTGCCGTAGCGGGCTCTGGAACAGCGCTTGCCGTAGCGGGCTCTGGAACAGCGCTTGCCGTAGCGGGCTCTGGAACAGCGCTTGCCGTAGCGGGCTCTGGAACAGCGCTTGCCGTAGCGGGCTCTGGAACAGCGCTTGCCGTAGCGGGCTCTGGAACAGCGCTTGCCGTAGCGGGCTCTGGAACAGCGCTTGCCGTAGCGGGCTCTGGAACAGCGCTTGCCGTAGCGGGCTCTGGAACAGCGCTTGCCGTAGCGGGCTCTGGAACAGCGCTTGCCGTAGCGGGCTCTGGAACAGCGCTTGCCGTAGCGGGCTCTGGAACAGCGCTTGCCGTAGCGGGCTCTGGAACAGCGCTTGCCGTAGCGGGCTCTGGAACAGCGCTTGCCGTAGCGGGCTCTGGAACAGCGCTTGCCGTAGCGGGCTCTGGAACAGCGCTTGCCGTAGCGGGCTCTGGAACAGCGCTTGCCGTAGCGGGCTCTGGAACAGCGCTTGCCGTAGCGGGCTCTGGAACAGCGCTTGCCGTAGCGGGCTCTGGAACAGCGCTTGCCGTAGCGGGCTCTGGAACAGCGCTTGCCGTAGCGGGCTCTGGAACAGCGCTTGCCGTAGCGGGCTCTGGAACAGCGCTTGCCGTAGCGGGCTCTGGAACAGCGCTTGCCGTAGCGGGCTCTGGAACAGCGCTTGCCGTAGCGGGCTCTGGAACAGCGCTTGCCGTAGCGGGCTCTGGAACAGCGCTTGCCGTAGCGGGCTCTGGAACAGCGCTTGCCGTAGCGGGCTCTGGAACAGCGCTTGCCGTAGCGGGCTCTGGAACAGCGCTTGCCGTAGCGGGCTCTGGAACGGGCACTGTGTTCAGCTCCGAAACACCGAACACCGGCCTCTCTAAGATCCGAGCCAGACGCTCCAGATAGTCCCAGCTCAGGAAGGCAGACGGGGCGTGAACAGTCTCTAGCTGGACAGACAGGGCGTGAACAGTCTCTAGCTGGACAGACGGGACGTGAACTGGCTCTGGCTGGGCAGACGCAGGTCTCCTCCTCTTCTTCCTCCTGATTCGCGGAGCCGATGATGCCTCGGGAGTCGAATTGGGACGAGTCTGTTCTCCAAGCCTCACAAAGACTAACCTCAGATCCTCCGGGATCACCGGCAGACAGGCAGGAGGTGACGACACCATGGGACCCTGTGACTCCCGACGAACCAAGCAGTCCACCATGTCCCGGAACGGGCGGTGGGCCAGCCTCTCCCGTTCCGACCGAGGTGGAGGAACTTTGAGACCCGCGATGAGGTAACGGTTAACCAGGCTCTCCGGTAAAAAATGTCTCTTTGCCTCCACGGCCTGAGCATATCCTCTCAGGGACCTCTCTCCCTGGGGAGGGAAAGGAAGCTTGCCCAACTTGCTGTCGTTGATAGCTGACTGCCACCATAGTTCCTGGTCAGCTGATTGTTGTTTTAGTGGGGATGACATACTGTCCGCTGGGTTCAGAATGGGTCGGTTCATTCTGTCACGGTGAGATGTGGAGATAAACCCAAACGCAGACAGTATAAAATAAGACACGGTTTAATGACAAAAACAGGAAAACAAAACCCACGAGGGGGCAAAACAGAGGGAACACAGAATACCAGACTGACTAGACTAAACTAAACTGGGAAACAAATGAACAAGAAAACAAACAAGACTTCAAGAGATGCTAACAATGACTAGATGTACACAGGGTACTCACGATCAACGTATAACAATGAACCGACACAAGACAGCAAAAACAAGGGGATTAAATAGGAAGACTAATCAAACATAACAGGTGACACGGGTGAAACACAAATGACAGAATCAGGATAACAAGGGGGCGGGGTAACGAGACGAGACAACACAAGCACATGACCAAAACACAAGGCCATGTGCTTGCACACAGAACATGGTTCTGTCATGATCCTGCCAAAATACTAGAACTCACAGACCTGATGGCAGAATCATGACAGACAAGAGTTAGCTGTTAATCAGAAGATGCACCAGGGTTGCCACAGCAACTCAAGCTCTCAACTGTCACCCAGTATTTAAATGCAGCTTAATTCGTTTAAATTCTGGGTGACAGTTGAGTATGGAGGACCATGAGTGCCACTTAAAAATAAAATGAAGATTCAATATATCAATTTAATAATCCAAACATAAAAATTGATATAAATAAATCACTTTTAAATGGACAAATTAATAGACATTTTTAAAGTTGTTTATTTAATTCGTGTTTTTAAATGTATTGCAATAAAACCATAAAACAATAAATAAATAAAAACATTTTAAATGTATAAATAAATAGACACATTTAAAATTGTTTATTTAATTAATGTTTTTAAACGTAGATTAATAAAACAATAAAAAGTACTTTAATAAATCATTTTAAAGGCACATGTTAAATCGCTTTTTTTAAAGCATTTGGCAAACCATTTCTCTATCTATTTGCCAAATGCTTTTCTTTGTCGGTTTGCCAAATGCTTTTCTTTATCCATTTGTCAATCGAGTTAAAAAATGGCATTGGACAGTACACACGTGGGAGAAACCAATCACCTTTCACCTGTCTCCCACTTGTAAATGTAACACGCACTGTCATTGGACAGTTAGAGAGACCATACGTCATTAGCGGGAGTTTGAAGACGGGTTCGAGGCGAGCGACGCAAAAATAGCAGGTGAATCTGAATGTGTTTTCAGAGGGATTGCGGATGATTTGTTGTCTTTAGCTGATTTCTGCGGAAGAAATTCTCCTTTCGATTATCATTTTATATATCGAAGAGTTTCACAGTTGAGGGAAGACGTTGCAAACGCAGCGGATAATTGTGGTTGTACAATAAATGGAAGGATTTGGGTTATGTTTGATGAGGCAGCCGTCACGCTATTGTACTTCCAAGCATTCTTGAACAACACCAGTCGTTGGATGTACCAGCAGAAGAGACGGCAAGATGTATCGCTGTGTCGCTAAGGACAGTCTGACGAAAACTTGCACATGATGGTTTGAGGTATGTAGAAGAAAATGTTGTATAATTTTTTCCTGAAAGAATGGCCTCCCATTGTCCCGTGCCTTGAACGGCCTGCTCGCTAGTTTTAACTACAGCGGTCAATCTTATGACAATCTTATGATCCTTATGAGTTTCAGCATGTCTTAACTAAACATTAGGCTGGATATTTAACGTTAAGTTACTACAGTTGAGTTGGTTACGTGAAGGTGGAAAATTCAATTGTATGTGAGTGCTTTAAAGTCCCTGTAAAGTCAAAATGTTCTGAGTTTGTCATACCACAAAAAATTGTTTTAATAGCCACCCAGACCATTTTGAATGGTAAGAAAAAGCCGCCAAGTAGATATCAAAATCTTGAAAAAATTTGATCAAACGCTGGTGGCTTGGCACGGGACGATGGGAGGCCATTCTTTCAGGAAAAAATTATACAACATTTTCTTTTACATACCTCAAACCATCATGTGCAAGTTTTCGTCAGACTGTCCTTAGCGACACAGCGATACATCTTGCCGTCTCTTCTGCTGGTACATCCAACGACTGGTGTTGTTCAAGAATGCTTGGAAGTACAATCGCGTGACGGCTGACAGCTTGAGTTGTGAGATTTTTTTAAACAGATAATCTTTATTACAAGTATTCTTAAGTATTTTGTGTACTTTTCTCTTACCCTCTAGATGGCAACACAGAGTCCATACATGCGCCCAGCACCAATACACAGTAAATGTGTGTCAAATAGATCAACTTTAAGAGGAATCACATTTTCAAAAACTGGCCAAACAATAAAAATTGCATCGCCAGATCAACTAGTGCCTTAAGCAATGGCAAAAATATTTTTTTTTATGTGGGAATGATGATGAGACACCCTACTTCGAGGAGGGTGTGAGTTACTTTTTTAAAAATGTAACTATCGGTGTAAAGTTTGGCCAACAAAATGTATATTTTGGCCGGAGATCAACTAAGTTCAAGGCAGAACCACTCCTTATCAGCGAAGAGCAGGAAAAGACTCCCAAAGACGCCCTGTATCCTCCATCACTGCCAATCACAGGAGAGGAAGACATCTTTTCTCGGGCAAACTACCTAACCCTTCAAGGACAGGTGGAAAAAAGTGAGTTATTTTAATGCCATTACTGAATATCTTAAAATATGTTCTTCTGCATTCCTCTGGTGCTTACATGAAGATTAAAATAAAGAATCAGGTGTATTTACTCACCCTCATGAAGGTGCAAGCCTAAAAGCATATGACATGTTATTATATTTTTAAAAGTATCACATCAAAGTTGGAAATTCCATAAATAGGACAACATTAATCAAGATAACTGAGAATCTTTACAAAAAGGTTTAATTTTTCCATTAGCTAGAAACATTAAAATTAGTAACAAATAAATTAAAAAATATAGCTAAACCATAAAAATATTACTCACACAACTATCTAGACAACTCAACCACGGTCCCAAAGCTGAGTGAGGGTAATTTGACCTGAATTACTTAAAACACAGTTGAGCTGACAAACAATAGCATATTTACTGCAGTCTGAAACGGGTGTAGGCTGAAGCTCTTGCTTATAATGCCTACATTTTTGAAAACATCTCATATTTTAATCAAATCAAATAAAAATATTTATTGTCTTACATCATTATAATGTTGACAAACAAACTTACGCATAACACAAATGTAACCATTGGGCCATTATTCCGCAGATACAAGCGCTGAGGATGGCAGAGGTCCAGGGAAGCCCAGTCCCCGTCCTGGATCTGTCAATACGGTGTGGCCAGAAGCTCCTGGAAGTTTCACTGTGGAGGGAGGAAGCCTTGTGTGAGCTCTACCTCGGAGATGAGGTAGAGCTCACACACCTCAAGGTGTTCATTTGGGACAGCGGACATGGGAAAATGACTTCTTCAAATTACACCACTGTGAAGGTACACAATGCAAAACACATTAGCTGCTTCTCTAGAACTGGGGATGCAAAATATTAGATTTTTGGCAATATCCAACTTTTTTATTTTTTTTATTTTGGCCAATAGTCTATGCTGTTATACATCTCTCTTTTTTATATATTAATTTGTATATTAAAGTGTTATGTTTGAGTCAGACCATTAAGTCAAATCAGACTTGTGACTTTATGACATCAATTACAGCTTAATTAATTCTTAAACATGCATAACTTAATGTTACTTGTAACAAGAACAGCACCTCTAAAAAAAGCACTAGGACCCAGGGGAAGCTCTTGCTGTGTCACACACCAGACGCAAATGTACTTGCATTGTCAAGTTCAATGCAGCAATCCATTAAAGTGAATCTCATCACAGGCAAAATTCATCTCATCACTTCAAGAATGACCACACTGCTGACATGATCTTATCGCTAACATGAAAGTTATTGCAAGCACATAATCAGCATAATTTTCCATATCGGGCTGATGACTACATTTTAAAGGGATAGTTCACCCAAAAATGTAAATTCTGTCAGTATTTACTCACCCTCATGTTGTTCAACCCCGTAAGACCTTCGTTCATCTTCGGAACACGAATTAAGATATTTTTGATGAAATCTGAGAGCTGGATCACTCCTCCATAGGCTTCTTGAGGGATTGAACTTGCCAGCCTCGAAAAGTTATTAAAGACATCGTTAAAATAGTCCAAGTGACTACAGTGGCTCAATCTTAAGTTTATCAAGCGACGAGAATACTTTTTGTGTGCAAAAAAAACTAAAATAATGACTTTAAGACATTTAAGTTTGTACTTTTAAAATATGTAATTCAAAACTAAAATAAATATTCTCTGTTTATGTAATCTATAAAAAAAGAGGGAGGTGTCAGCCGATCTCATTATCGTTCTCTCAGCTCATTATTCTGCTAATGTGACACGCCCACGGAGAGCGCGCGGTATTCAAGCGCAAATGATCTGAAGCAACACATGCAAACGTGTCAACGCCCCTCATAAACGCGATAACACAACAAATTTAATCATCAGCATAATGGACTATTTCTTCTTGCGAGACTGTGAGGAATAATCCTGGGACATTTACCTCTGAACATGTGCTGGTTTATTTTCATTTCGAGGGGCGACGGATCTAGCCGAGAATTGCGAGTAAGTTTTTTATTCTTGTGCTTTGTTCTAATCGCGATATGTAATAGTGTATGTTAACGCAAAAAGACTGTTTAAATTTGAATCACGTTTCTGTGTGTGAATGAATTAAAGGCACAGATGGGCGCTGTTGTTTATGTTTACTATGTTACAGATGAAATATGAAAGACAACATTTCGTAGTTTTGGATAGATTATAAAGTTTTTATTCTAAAATATCAAATAAGCTTTTGTTAGCCAGTTTCTGCTCATATGTTAAATATATAGTAGGCTATGTTCTGTCAAAAATAAAACTCATCAACTAAGATCTATGTTATTATAGTGTTTGTTTCAATGTAAGCAAACTAATGAATCCTTAACTTTAAAATATGTATGATAAAATGTATTGGCCTACTTTTAAAAAGAATACTTACTACATAAATAAAGAAATTTATGGGAAAAGACAATTTTCTTTCCAAGATGTTTCCAACTCTAACTTTGAACAAATTCTGTAGAATGGCCCATATAGCCTATTTGAACAGGATTTGTTTCCAGGAATGACTAAAAATGTGCTTTTGACTTTCATTTATATTTGGATTATATATATACACTGCCGTTCAAAAGTTTGGGGTCGGTACGATTTTTATGCTCACCAATGCTGTTTTTATTTCATTAAAAATACAACAAAAAACAGTAATATAGTGAAATACTATTACAATTTAAAATACCTGTTTTTGATTTTAATATATTTTAAAATATTATTTATTCCTGTGATCAAAGCTGAATTTTCAGCATCATTACTCCAGTCTTCAGTCACATGATCCTTCAGAAATCATTCTAATATGAGGACTTGATGCTCAAGAAACATTTATGATTATGATCAATGTTGAAAACAGTTGTGTACAATTTTTTTAGGATTCTTTGATGAACAGAAAGTTAAAAACAACAGCATTTATTTGAAATAGAATCTTTTGAAACATTATAAATGTCTTTACTGTCACTTTTGATCAATTTAATTCCTCCTTGATGAATAAAAGTATTGATTTATTTTATTTATTTCCCCCAAAAAATAAAATAAAAATACTTACTGACCCCAAAGTTTTGAACGGTAGTGTTTAAAGGCAGGGTAGGTAGAAAATCCCCAAAAATACTTTTTTTCCAAATTAGTTTAAACTGTCTTTATATATCAATGCATAATTAAAATGTAAGTACTCTGGAAAAGAAATGATAAAAATCGAGTGTCTGTAGTCCTCTCAGGACTGTAATAAACACAGCTCATTATTCCATTCAGGACGAAAGAAATGATTGGCTGGGGCGACTGTCACTACCATGGATACCACCTCTGCTGATACAGGAGCAGCCCAAATGCGCGCACCCGTTTGAAGAGGCACGGAAGCTAGTAATAACAATTATGGCAGAGAAAGAACAGTCAAAATTCTCAGTACCTGCATATAGAGCCAGCGAAGTCAAACAAGTTAAAAAACAGGAAGACGGTATTTGAAAAGGCTATGAACAAAAAGTCTTTGGATAAATAAAGAAATCATACGAGAGTCAATATCAGTATGGCTTTCCAGCGGTGGCGACAAGATGGCATTTATTTTTTCATGAAGCATGTATCACTAGCACACGTAGCTACCTAATATAGCTACCTAACGTTACGTACCATAACTAACGTTACACTGGCTTAGCTATGACAGTGTAACTTTGGTGTCGACTGGTATAACGTTACTGTTAGTGAGCCAGGGTCGAGACAATAAATAAGCAATAGGCCTATCTGCAGTTGAAAGCTGTTTTGTTTAATTTCGCCAAATTTAGGCTAAAAAGTTTAGGGGATCTATTTTTATAGAAAATAGATAAATATCTATTTTCCGAGTACAAATCAGCATAAAGTTTTAACATCTACTCTCGTGTAATCGAAATCATGAAGATCTGGATACGTCCAGTGACTGCAGTGAATAGTGCTGCTGGCAACAAGGGAAAGACCTTGTGACAGCCTGGAGAGACAGCTGACAGGAGGAAAGAGACCCCAATGGGGCTGGTAAGGGTTAGCTACCCTTGTCGGCAGTATCCAGCTCCGTGTTTACAGGATGCTGGAGACACCCGCCCAAGGCTTCTGAAAAATTAAAGAGGAAAATACCCCTAGAGTCTGCGAGAGCGGGGGCGGAAGATGACTCAATGTTGGACAACATGGTTAACGACTTAGGAATGGAAATGGATATGATTATGGAGAGTAAGACTAGTCCAAGATCTGCAGTTAGTAAAGTCATTGAACTCCAAGTTTGTGTCTGTGGCTGGAGCAAGGCGACAACGGTCAGGGGTTTGAAGGTTCATCAAGTGAAAATGAAATGCTTGAGGGAGAAGGGACAAGGGCCTCGCATTGATCAGTACTTCTTACGAAGTCAGTCAAGTCAGTCGAATGAAATCCAGCAACAGGAAGCAAACCACAGCTCGCAGGATATCAGCACCCCTGTCATAGAGGAGAGGAGGGCTTGCACAGTTAGTGATGAACATATTCATACTTGTGAACCCGGTCAGACTAAACAGCATAAGAGAGAAAAGAACCTCAACGGGCATAGGCCTGGAGTTAGATGGCCAAGAGCTTGTGAGAAAACTGCATGGGACACGGTAAACACAGATCTATGCTTTGTATTGGAAAGATTAACTGGTACAGTTGAAAAGAAGCTGGATAAATTTGGGGACATCATTTACGCATATGGAAGTGAGAGGTTTGGTGTGGAAAAAAGGAAGGAAAAAGTACAGACTACTCCTGCTGTATCTAGACGGCAGCAGAAAATTGAAGGGTTAGTTAGAGAAAGGAGACAGCTGAGGAAGCAATGGAAAAGAGCAGAACAAAGTCAGAAGGAGGGACTCAATCTCTTACAAAGGGCCATAAAAGATAAGCTTGCAACATTACGCAGAGCTGAGCGTCTACGGAAACGCTACAAAAAGAAGGAACGTGCGAGGGCTAATTTCTATAAAGACCCATTCAAATTCGTAAAGAAGTTATTCACCAGTGAGAAGAATGGCACATCTAGGGTTGAGCTAGAGAGATACTTGGAGGAAACGCATACAGATGCAAAAAGGCATGAGCCTATGTCAATTCCATCAGACATACCACCTATCAACCCACCAGAATACCAAATGGAGGTCTGTGCACCTAAGTGGAAAGAGATAGAGCAGGCTGTGAGAAAGGCAAGGGCTTCATCATCTCCAGGGCCTAATGGAGTTCCGTACAGAGTGTACAAGAGTACTTCAGGAGTTCTGCGAATTCTGTGGAAATTGATTAAAGTGGCATGGGAAAAACAGGATGTACCTAGAGCGTGGCGCAGAGCAGGTGGAGTCTTTATACCTAAAGAAAAAGATGCTACAAGCATCAGTCAGTTTCGTCCTATTTCACTATTAAACGTTGAAGGTAAGATTTTCTTCAGCATTATTGCCCAGAGATTGTCCAGCTACCTATTAAAGAATGGCTTCATTGACACTTCAGTTCAAAAAGCGGGCATTCCAGGGTTCTCAGGATGCTTAGAGCACAACAATGTTGTCTGGCAACGAATTCAGTCAGCAAAAAAGGACAGGAAAGAGCTCCATGTGACATTCCTGGATTTGGCTAGTGCATATGGTTCAGTGCCACATGAGCTTCCTTGGGCAGCATTTGATTTTTTTCAGAGTACCAATGTCAATAACAAATTTAGTGAAAGCCTATTTTGGAGATTTGCAATTTAGTTTCTCAACTCCAAAATTCAGCACCACATGGCAATGCTTAGAGGTTGGAATAATGGCAGGATGCACCATTTCTCCACTGGCTTTTACCATGGCAATGGAAGTAATCATTAGGGCATCAAGATGGGTAGTAGGAGGAGAGCGCTTGGCTTCTGGGATGCGACTACCACCATTCAGAGCATACATGGATGACATGACAACCATGACTACAACGGTAGCCTGCACTAATCGGTTATTGGGGAAGTTAACAGATAATATTGAATGGGCATGAATGCAATTTAAGCCCTCTAAATCAAGGAGCATCTCGATAGTTAAAGGAAAGGTAGTTGATAAAAAATTCTTCATTAATGGTGAGGCAATACCAACAGTTTCTGAGAAGCCAGTGAAGAGTCTTGGGAGATGGTACGATGGGGATCTAAAGGACACAGTTCGAGTGGGAGAAGTTAGACGACAAGCAGTGGAAGGGTTGAAGAGCATAAACAGCTGTGCTCTACCAGGCAAACTAAAACTCTGGTGCTTTCAGTTTGGTCTACTGCCAAGGTTGCTGTTGCCACTGACTGTGTACGAGGTTTCTTCGACAACAGTGGATAAGCTGGAAGCGTTAATAAGTTCATACATCAGGAAATGGTTGGGAGTTCCACGCTGCCTCAGCAGAGTGGGACTTTATAGTAAAGGAGTATTGCAGCTGCCAGTCTCTGCTTTAACCGAGGAGTTTAAGTGTGCCAAGGTCAGACTGGAAATGACTTTAGCAGAGTCACGCGACAAATGTGTAAGGGAGGCAGCCCCTGTGGTAAAAACTGGTAGAAAGTGGTCAGCAAAGAAATATGTAGTAGAGGCAAAGGCTGACCTTCAGATTGGGGATATCGTGGGACAGGTACAGCATGGAAGAGGGGGTTTTGGGCTCAGTTTAGCTCCTCCTAAATGGCACAAGGCAGGCCCAGCTCAAAGGAGGAAGCTGGTAGTCAACGAGCTGCGAAAGCAGGAGGAGAAGATGAGATGTATAAAGACCATTTCCCAGGCCAAGCAGGGAGAGTGGATGACATGGGAGAGTGTGGAACAACGCAAAATGGGCTGGCAAGACCTTTGGTCAATGGAAGAGAGTAGGATCAGTTTCCTTATTAGGTCAACATATGATGTTCTCCCATCACCGCAGAACCTAAACCCCTGGGTAGGAGAGGATCCCTCTTGTCCTTTGTGTTCATCACCTGCCACATTAAGGCACATTTTGACAGGATGTAAGGTGGCTCTTAGCCAAGGTCGGTTTACTTGGCGCCATGACCAAGTATTGCAATGTTTGGCTTTAGCATTGGAAGACAAGCGTAGTATGACCAATAAGTTGCCGCCTGTTCTAGCAAAACATTACACGCCGAAGACAATATTCCTCCACCCAGGCGAGCAACCACCAAGAAAAGGTGCTAACACCAATTCTCGCCCAGGACAACTGGAAGCTGCTAGGGACTGGAAGATGCTGGCTGATCTTGATCAACGGCTTATTTTTCCACCTGAGATTGCCACCACTAACCTACGACAAGATATTGTTTTGTGGTCTGGATCAGCACGCATTGTTCAACTGATAGAGTTAACAGTGCCATGGGAGGATGTGGTAGATGAGGCATATGAGAGGAAGAAACTGCGGTATGCTCATCTGGCCACTGAAGCAGAACAGCGAGGATGGAGAGTCCAGGTTTATCCAGTGGAAGTGGGTTGTCGAGGGTTTGTGGCACACTCTACAACCCAGTTCCTCAGAGATGTCGGATTCAGTGGCCAAGAGTTGCGTCGCACAGTAAAGAACTTATCTGAAGCAGCAGAAAGGAGCAGCAACTGGCTGTGGTTGAGACGGAAAGATTCTAGCTGGCTGTGTACAGGCCGCCATGCTACGGTTTCGTACAATTCTTGAAAACTTGAAGAGTCTGTTGGTTTATTTGTATAGGTTGTATAGTATTTACAGTCATTACGTTTCTGTGTATATTGTGTTAATGACGGGTGGTTGGGCAGATATTGTGTTTTGCGGTAGGTGGTATGCCATACGGAACCGTTGGCACTGAAACTGCATATTAACGCACCAGTGGGGCTCGACAGCCTTAGTCAAACGGGTTGGCGCGTATGGTTGGGTTGTGGAGAGATTGTGAGATTGTGGTTAGGTCTCAGCAGCAGGAGGGATGTAGAGGTCAGTAAGCTGGGCTGAGTTGAGTGGGGGACGGAGGGGGGTGACTCTGGGACGCCAGAGTCACTGTCGAGCCCTCTTGAGGTGTTGTGGGCTAGTCGATGAAACACTGAGGACGGAAGGTGCCCAATTGAAGACCCTAGAGATGTCCCCTACTTGGCTCAATCCAGACGGTTGTCGCGCTAGTCCACTAGGGAACCACACTGTAGTTGCAGCCGTCGTGTGTGCTGACACGCCAAGTACACTGCAGTCGTTAACGCCAGACAGAAGGGGAGTCACACCACCATATGGAAAGAAGCGTAAATGAGTGAAGCATAGTTTACTGTAAAGCTACGTCTTAGTGTTGCTTATCTTGGCGAAAGCCGAGTACAAATCAGCATGAAGTTTTAACATCTACTCTCGTGTAATGGAAATCATTATACCTAGCTTTACCCTGTGCCTAAACTTTTTAACCGAAATTTGGCGAAATATAGATTATCTTGTGTCTGCAATGCAGTTGTGAGAAGGTGTTTGAGTGTATGTTACTCAGTTTATCTGTAAACAATCTTATGTTATGAATCTTACAAATTCACCTTCATCACAGTGTAACTGATAGTAACGGCAAACGTGTATCAATGAAGCTATTTATAGCTTCTTTACCAGTATCGATATGCGAGCTTGATAGTGAGTACTAACAGCCATGTTAATTGTTTGTATTCATACTGATAAAGTTAGTTATTTTATTACTTGTGATTCTCACATGATGTCACTACATGCACTGCGCTCCTCTCTGCTCGGCGCTGGTAAACGCGTCCGACTCTTCCAGCTGAGCGAACGGCCGGGATCGTGCGTTCATGTGTTTTGGGGGCGTGGCTTTGGAAGGAGCCGAGAAGGGAGGGGGTGTCAGTTAATGGAATAATGAGCTTTGTTTATTGCAGTCCTGAGAGGACTACAGACACTCGATTTTTATAATTTCTTTTCCAGAGTACTTACATTTTAATTATGCATTGATATATAAAGACAGTTTAAACAAATTTGGAAAAAAGTATTTTTGGGGATTTCTACCTACCCTGCCTTTAATGTTACAAAAGATTCTATTTCAGATAAATGCTGTTCTTTTGAACTTTCTATTTATCAAAGAATCCTGAAATAAAAATGTAAATAACTGTTTTCAACATTGATAATAATGAGAAATGTTTCAAGGATCATGTGACACTGAAGACTGGAGTAATGATGCTGAAAATTCAACTTTAAACTACTTTAAATAACTACTTTAAACTAATTCAAAATAATTTAAACTTTAAACTAATTTAAACTTCAAACTAATTTAAATTTAAACCTACTTTAAACTTTAACCTGTTAAGCTGCAAGCCCACGTTTGAAAAATCCCCATAAATGACATACCCAAACTGAAACAGATACAGTTCATGAACCCTTTGCACTAAAAGCACAAGTATGCTCTCATTTGAAGGCTGACACCTGGTAGTTTATTGTAAATGTAGAATTAATTATTGTCATAATGAATTTTTTTTTTTTTAATAGCTTCAAAGTTTTGTAAAGTTATTAGAAATTTATTTGTATGAAACATCTTCATGAAAATAAAATTGAAGTTGGCCCTGGAGCAATCTAGAAATGCACTGCAGCTAAAGCCATATGTGTGACCATGTTATATTTAAAATCTGAAAACGATAAGTCTAAAACTCTGTATTTAATTAAATGTTTAAAAATAATTAATATATTTTCATTAGACTCTAAAATGCAAACTGATGTTTAGTCATCTTCTGAGTCATCTATTCAGTCTATTGTCTCTATTTTTTTGTGGTGCATACGAGCCCCATTCAGAGTCAGTCTCCCCTGCACACATTCACACCTCTCCAGACTGGTTATGGCTCTAAATATGCATTTCTTTTGTCTGCATTATAGCTACTAACGACTGGCTATTCACAGGCTATTCATAGGGTTTCAAACCCTAATTTCTTTTATCAAAGTTCTCACTAAATATTTGAAACTGGTATCAAATGCAATGAAACATTTCAGTAAGCATTCCTATTTAGAAACAAATCATAAAACAATAACTGCTGGTGGCAGGTGCACCTGGGCCAGCTAGCATGTTAGCTTAGCACACCATCAATACACGACCATTTATGAGATTAAAACCATGTTTGTGCTCCAAACTTACTTTATAACGCAAGTCGAGTGTTTTAAATAATCTTCTGTGATCTAATTTGGCTTCAGATAAAAAAAAATCCGACAGTAAATTTATTATTTATAGTGTTCTGCACGATGATCAAATCTATATCGATTAGCATTACATTATAAGTATAATCTATTATTATGAAATACCTGGCATGGCTTGAAGAACACAGGTAACTCAAATATCATTGCAATCATGTTTATTGTCTTCAAAACATCTTTATGTGCATGTCACAGCGATCTCTGTCAGCTACTTTCTGTATCAGTGACGTCTGGAATGTCACATGACTATGGGTCTTCTTCATGATCCATATATGGACTATTATTGTGCATATAGCGCCCTCAGGCTGTTGGTATGAATTGAAAACAGCACATCTCAGTAAGAAGCGATCATAATGATTACATCGACGCATATAACGACGCATATTGAGTATAAATTCAATAAATATTATTCATGTCTATAGAAATATGATGTGAATCTATGAGAATATATCAATATTTCTCCAAGTCTGCACATTTTTGAGCTAAAGCCCTGAGGGACGTTGTTTTGTGAATCGCTGTCATGACGACAGCACGGAGTGTTTTTTATGAATGTACCAGCTGACGCTCATAATTCATATTAAAGGTATCGACTCATTTTTTCATTTCATAACTCCTGACACAAATTAAGACATAACTGTCACTATAAGTTTCTCAGAATACATTTGTGGTCAAATACTGAATCTTGAGTCTTATATCTTTTTATGATGTATAGTTTGTCAAGGTATAACATTAAATCTGATAGTAAATTTGAACTAAATAAAAAAAAAAACGCTTCAGTGCGCCGACGCACTGGCGAACGTTAAGAGGTTTTGGAATTTTTCATTTGTGGAACTGAAGTTGAATTTCTTTCCAAAAATATAGGTCATAAACCCCGCCCTCCCCATGAGGTCTAATGGGACGCTGGAAACTATAAATAAAATAAAAACAAACATTTTATATAAAACAACTTAGACAAAAAGACAAGATTAATTACATGTACAAATGAGTGCATTTCTATAAAAAATATTTTAAAAAAATTTAAACATTTTTCTGGATGCATAATTGAATCCTTAAAAGTTTGACCTGATAAAAAGCTCTGTCTTTCAATTGTTCATATTGTCACAGTCATCAACTCTGTAACCTGTTAGCACTACACTTCACAGCATCCCTCCTGGTCCCCCCTGCACTCAGTCAGCCACAGTGGTGGTTCAAGACAAATTTTACAAGGGGGGCCAAGGAGGGACCAGTGTTTAACCAGAGGGGCACATTAAAAAATGGCAACAAATGATATTTAAAGATTGTAAACTCTGTTTTATAAACATTAAACATATAAACATTTATTTTGTACAAGAGTGAGTGCAGGTGCAAAAGAGGTAAGGCCATAAAAAATGAAAAATACAGTACAGGGTACAAATACAGAATGTCAATTCAATGTTAACAAAACTCCAGAGTACAACAATGTGCGATTTCCTTTTTATGGAAGCCCCACTACTGTGGACAGTTGAGTCCACACTTAAGTATTTGAATTTGCATAACAATGCTGGATCAATTGAATTTTAATAAAATATAGATACACAACAGCAACTAGATACGGCGGTTGTGCTGTCTGGAAAAACGGTCCACAAATACATCAAGATCCAGAGCCTTGGCCCTTCTGGACTCTATGCTCAGGACACCACGATCAAGGAGTCTCTCATCAGTAGTGGTGGACCGCAGGAAGGTTTTTTATCAGTTTCAGTGTGGAGAAACTGCGTTCGCAAGAGGATGAGCTTACAGGAAGGGTTACAGCAATCTTGCACAGTATAAAGAGCTCAAAGAAAACTTCCCTGAATGGCTCAATAAAACAAACTAGCTCAACTGTTCTGCATGACTTTTTAACTTCACCACTCTGTATTTGTCTGTCCAAAACTCTCTTAAATTGATGGATCTCATGTCCTAAATCATCAATGTCTGCATTATCCAAACGGCCAAATGAAAAAACATTGCTCTTCTTTAAAAAGGCATCACTCGGGGGGCTGAGAGACTGTATGCTTCTCATGAGCTCACAGTTGGTATTGGAGAAACGTCTGTTCAACTCATTGGGCATGCTGTCAATTACAGGATTGAAAAATTATGTGCAAAACATATCTTTGCCACGTTCTACTTCCCTCTGACCAACAGTGCTTAGTGTGCAGTAGCCACTGAGTCTAGAGCTCTGCTGTAAGGAACTGAGTAAATAACGTGTCTGGGTTAGACAGGTCAATTTAGCTCAAAAGGAATTATTAATTAATTTATAGGGAATCACTTAAACAAATCGGTTATACGGCCGAGCAAATGACTCGTCCAGCGTTCATTCTAATGGGCCGTAACTATAACCTCAGCAGCGGATATAAATATCCAAACTATAGTGAAACACTATTTATTAGCAAAGTAACTTAGATCAGCAGTTTAAGACATTAATTCTGTAAGCACATAACACAAGACAATTATCTTTAAAATATAAACAAGACTTTATTGATTATTCTAAAACATAAAACTAATATCTAACACAAACCCACGCACACACACACACATTCATACGAGTTGCAGAAAGAAAGAGAGTGAAGAAAGAAAAGGAGTTCAAGAGTGAGTTAGTGAAATCCTAAGTTTCTGTATGCACTTATAAGACATGACCTGAACGAACCATCAATCATTAATTTAACCCTTCCATCGTTTCTTAGGCTGGGTTATTCACGTTTATCTCAATGCACCAGTTCAGCTAAGAGTCTGAAGGCTACTTGCTTGTCTTTGCGTTCCTTTGGGGATTCCTTTTGTTGGCGTAAAAGGGTGTTTCCCGGGTTCGTTGACTGGCTGGTGGTCGATCTCCTCGTGCCTGAATAGATGTCTCAGGGCAGCCAATCACGTGGTGTGTTGGCGATGGATGAAAGTCTTTGAAATTGGAAAGCGGGCTTTGCAGTCGAATCGTTTAAACGGAACTTTGCAGCAAAACTTAACTTAGAATCGAGACTCTCGACGGAAAAGAAAAATAAAGCTAAGAAACAGAAAGAAAAGTGAGACGAAAGTAGTTATAGATGGCTTGAATGAAGCTGTTTAACCCATGGATGTTCTTCTGATCTTGTTTGGGTTCTTTTGTCTGCTGGTCATGGGCGGCTCCGGCTCCCCAGCTGCCCCCCTAACTTTGATGATCCAAAAACTGTACTTGTAAAAACAACCTGCCACTATGTCCACAAGCTTCTCAAAACAGTGAACTAAAAAATACATTTACCAAAAGTGAACAATTTAATTTTTAATTTTAAATGTTTATAAGCCCCTCCCCCGCCCCTCAAATACTTAGCTACGTCCGTCCTGATTCAAACGTGCAGAGCGGCGTTCGTTCAGTCTGGCTGACTGGCTCACACACACAGCGAGTCTGCTGTGGTGCGGTGGCCCTGCAAACCGACTGGAGAGACTGAGCTGCCCCAGAGCCTCTGAAGGTGAAGTGAGTTTCCCCAGGTGTAGTTTAAACACACGTTTAACTTAAAGTTACATTTGTAATGAATGTATTGCGTGCTAAAGATGATTCAGCATCAGCAAAAACAGCAAGTCTATTACGTTAGCCAAAATCAGCGGTCAAATAATCGCTCCCTCGTGATTTGTAAGAGCACTGTTCCCTTTGATTAGCCTAATTTTAATTTTAGTAAAGACAAGAACAGCTTAATAAAAAATATAAAATATTGTTTGTATCCATAACGTTTACGATGATGGTCGCCGTTACGCCGACGTTACGTTACAACACACAATACGCCAGTTAGGAGATTGTTAGAATGGAAATGAAATGGTCCAAACAAGAAGTGCCCCAAATCTTGGTCTTTATTATGAACAGATAATACAATATACCCGGCGCCGGCTGGAGTAAAAAGCTCAGCTCAATATCCTTTGTCTAGAGTTTATATAGTGAAAATCTTAAAGAAAAGAATACAGGTCTAACCAATAGAATCAAACATTACATCATAGGTATCATATAGACGTTATATAACAGCTTCTTAATATGGGCAATATCCTGTTAGATTTCCAACAGATCCTAGGGATCCTAGGAGCTTTCAAACACACAATGTATAGAAAGAACGAACATTCAGGGGAGGAGGCGATTCCATCCTCCTTTAATGAATACCAGATGTTTAGCTTAAACACAAAAGGAAAAATGTACAGACGTGGCAGTTATGCTGCCTAGAATAAAGATTGTATGTTCTGTTCTATCCGTATGCTGAAAAGGAGAAATATATTTCTAACAATGGCCACTTTGATAAGATGATTATAATAGAATTATCGTATCACATAATTTTCAGCATACTCATTCTAGTACAATAATACATGAGATATTCTTCAATCAAACATTTCCTTCAAAATCACTAATACTTAACAGTTCTATTCATTAAAGCATATTGTGAGGATACAAACGTATTCATCGCACGATGAATCAACATCCTAATAAATGGAATAATACAACAAACAATAAATGCAAGGATTAAAAGTATAACTCCTATTGGGATTAAAGCAGATATAAGCATTTGTTTCCAATTTGTGATCCAATCTCCAAAACCACTTCTATCGCTCACTTCTCTTCTCTGTAGCTCGTCAGCAATTCTTGTCATATTATCTATTCCATCAGCTATAATGTGACCATCTGCATCATTGTCAGGGATGTACGTACAACACGAAATTCCAACAATAACGCATACTCCTCCTCTAGAAGCGGTAAGCTGGTCCAAGACTAAACGATTCTGTAAAGCAGTTAAGCGAAGTGCTCGAAGCTCTTCTTTTACACCAGCTAAAGTGTTCCTTGTAGTTTTAATAAAGGAAATCAATTCATATCTGGTAACTTCTACTTCAATTTGCAGACTGGATACAGCTATCACTGGAAAAATACCTTCAAAGAATTTTTCTGTACCAGTCCATAATCGGTGTTCTTTTGGTACTGGATTATCTCTACCCAAACTACTAACTGAACTGCGGTCAGAGAGAGCACGTGTGTTTCTTTGGTTATTTACCTTCTCATTTCTTTGTTGTCTAATGACCATAGAATATTCTTCTAAAGTTACGAGGGCACATCGTTCCCTCCAGTTAAAAGGTAACGAGGTATAAACCATGTGCCCACATAACCAAAACCAATCT
Organism: Siphateles boraxobius; assembly: GCF_051911475.1. Taxonomy (NCBI): domain Eukaryota; kingdom Metazoa; phylum Chordata; class Actinopteri; order Cypriniformes; family Leuciscidae; genus Siphateles; species Siphateles boraxobius. The sequence goes on from NW_027508866.1 coordinate 3,307,869, forward strand.
TTCAAAGCTCTTGTTCCTTTTACAGATGGCACATACCTATTACAATTTTTACCAGAGTACAGTCCACAATACTCATCACATAACTCTTGTAACTCGGGAGTTGCCCCTGCATAAGCATGCAAAGTAGTTAGAGGGAGTGAAGATCTTTTTGAGCATTCTTCCAAGTCAAATGTTCCTTCTCCAGACAAACAGCTCAAACAAGAGGGCATACTTCTTTCCATACAGAACAATGAATGTGGAATAGGACCTACAGTTGCCACTTTAACATGTACTTGTACCGCAACTGTCAGCACCCTATTACCAGGACAAGTCCAATTTCCCGTTGAATTTTGGGGAGCAAGTGCACCAATATTACTAAGATATAAGGGACAGAACAGTTCTTCTTCTGTCGTTGGCGATTGAACAGTTACATGAGGTCCAGAAGCACTTTGTGGCATTTTTGTACAAACTGTTGTGAACTTTTTCTTCTCAAGTGTAGAAAAGATAGAGTTGCAGACCAGGAGATTGTTGAGGTATAAGTTCTTTATTCCGTTGCTGTAGTCATCTCAATCAAGTCTAACTAAGGCAGTATACATTTAGTTCATATACCCTTTCAGGGGGAGGAGTTACATAAAGGTGGAAACAAAAGCATGTAAATGAGGCATCTGGGTTAAGGAATGTGCCCTAGACTGAGAGTGTTACCAATCCTAATCCAATCAGCATAACAGTGTAATGTAAATATCCTAATCCAATCAGCCAGACTCTTCACCGATACCTTCACATTATCTTAATGGCCAGGCAGTGCATAAAGACAAAAGGTGATAGTCTCAGGGCTCTGACCAATTTAACTTACAATAGAGAGCTGGACAGACAGGAACAGGCAGGTTTGTGTCATCATTTACCTTAGATACAAAATTCACACTAATAAACTTTCTCAGTTTCTATACTATTGTATTGGAAGCTCAATTAAACATTTAAATAAAATTTGTAATCCTACATTTCCCCCTTTGAGAGTTCTAAATAACTCTCACAAAATACAAATTTAGACACTTAAAAGTTAAATTCTTGTGATCATTACAGGCTAATGCTTCTGTGTTGCTGTTTCTGCAATTGCATGCTGACACAGAAACAAACATGCAAATTTAGGGTCCGTTAAGTTCTTAAGGGTAATAGTCTTTTCTGTTTGGAACTGTCATTTCTTTGTGAGGGGCGTGAGTCATTTGTTGAATGAAACACTTGATACTGTGGACGCATAGATAGTACGCTATTAGAAGAAATAACAGCAGAATTGCTATTTCCTTTATCCACAGCCAGGGTTTCCCAATCAAGTTTCCGAACCATGAAAAATTTACTTCAGTCATCTGGTGTAATTTTGCTGAAAGATCAAGAATGTCTTGTTGGATTTTGTTCAAGTTCTCTGTTGGATCCATTAACCCGGTGCAGCACTCAGGTCCGATGATGGTGCAGGCTCCTCCTTGCGTTGCTAGAATGTAATCCAAGGCCACTCTGTTCTGTAAGATCATTATCTTGTGCGAAGCGAGAGTGTCTGTGATGTTACTGGTACGACAATCTTGATCATGTTGATGGGTGACTGAAGGTTTCGTATGTGAGTCTCTGCGTTGTGTATTTTTTTCTTTTTCTTTTCTTTATACTTTTGTTATAGTTGGCTCGGAAGAGGGTCAAGTTGTTTCTTGAGGTTTTCTTGTGGCTTCATACGCAGATGACGAGGTCAGTGCGTATGGGTCTCGGGAAGTCATCAGTGGTATCTGCACCGAGTAAGAAAGAAAACAAAAGACAGGAGAGCAGTATTTGTTCAAACACTAGGGTTGTAAACTTTTCCGAGTCTGCTAAGCAGTAGAGCAGTATTTGTTCAAACACTAGGGTTGTAAATTTTTTTCTGGGTCTGCTATTGTCGTTCCATCTTTCCCTATTTCTTAATTCCTTTGACAACTAAAGAACGCAGTGAGGTGAGGATGGATTAATGAGTCCAGGTTTTCCTTCCCTGACACAAGTCTGCAGCTGCTGTAATCAACATCACTTGATGTGGCCCATGCCACTTTGGTTCTAATGGAGGAAAATGTCTTTGTACAGATCAATTATTGATTCAGGAGGCATCATTTTCTTCTGTGCTGCACTACCTGAACACACTTGTACAGTTGCATAGAAACAAGCCTGTTTAGCTGCCATATCAGCAAGAGCATTACCTTTAGCTTCCGTAGTATTAGTTGTGAGATGTGCTTTCACTTTGATCACTGCTAATTTCTTTGGAAGTTTCATGGAAAACATTAGATCTTTCACTAATTCAGCATGCTTAATGGGGGATCCAGCAGAATTTAGAAACTGTCTGGTTTGCCAAATTACACCAAAATCAGGAATTACCCCAAAAGCATATCTTGAATCTGTGTAGATATTAGCAACTGATCCTGAAGCTAGCGTGTATGCTCTCGTTAGGGCTACTAGTTCTGCAGCTTGAGCTGAAAAATGATCTGGAAGACGTCCTGAAGCTAACACTTCCGTGGTGGACGTTACTGCATAACCTGCTCGTCTGTTACCTTTTTCTTTTACTTCACTCATAGGTCTATATGTAAGCGTAACACAATTGTGAGTAATTTCTCCTTCATCCTCTAACAAAACTTCAGTCATAGCAGACATCATACATGAGGACGGATTCGTGACAGGGGCACGCTGTAAAACAATATTCGACATTATTGTGGACACTGCATGAGGGCTTTTTTTACGTTTACAGTCTGACCTAACACTATTAATAATGAAAGGCCTGTGCTGTAAACTAACATTTAAGGCTGTGAGTCTACTTTAACCAGTGTCCCCCAAAGGAAAAAACTGAGATAGTCACTTTCCTTTTGTTCTATTAAACAAAAACAGAAGTTTTTTATCTCTGTTGCAAGTTAGTGGGGAAATAAAGCACTCACAGCCCAAATGGTTAACCCATCAACCAGCTGCCCCAGTTTAATGACGAGGGGACGGGCTGCTTCAGAGTAGCAAGCAGACTGAGTAGGAGCTGAGTTACATTGTTAACTTGTTTAAAGTTCTTTTTGTTTTTCCTACACTCTTTTCCCCAATGTCCATGTTTACCACAATAATAACAACTACTGCCCTCTCTCTTAGGACATTTGCGTTTCTGTTGATTCTCTGTGTTGACCTTAAAGGATGCTGTAGCAATTTTTACTCTTTCCTTGACATCAGAGTCTCTTTCCCATGCAGCCAAACTGTCTAAGTTGTTTTGTATGGTTCTAGTGGACCATGTTAAGTCTAAGAAAGGCAATGCTTTTCTATGTTCTGACAACAGACCATCAAACCATGTGCGAACTAGGGGACCATTATCTTTAAGCACCTTCTCTGAAGTGTCAGCTATACCACTGTATGCTGCTGCTGACTGGCAAAATCTTTGAGTGTACTCACTAACAGTTTCACCCTTCTTCTGTAAACAACTAGTGATCTTCGACCAGTCAATTTTAGGTCCAACAATGTTCTTCAACGCTTTCAGAACTCCCTCTCTCAATTCATCTTTTCTGGCATGTTGTAGTTCAGAAGTAACAGCAGACTCAAAACTGTTGAATTCAGATTCAGTTAGCATTTGTGACATCAGCTGTGTGACTTCTGCCAACGACATGTCGTAAAGATGCATTTTACTGATCAATGCCCTTCTAAATTCAGAAACATCAGTGCGTACTGAAGGTAAGCTTTGGGATAGTCTTTCTATGTCTCTAGGTCCGAGTGCTTTGGCAACAGTTTGGTTTTGGACAACAGAAGAGTTGGGAGTAACACTTTCAGTTCCCTCAATTCCCTGAGATCTTCTTGCAACACAAACCTTTACTGAATCTACAGGCTTATCAGTTACTGACGGGATGTCTACATCTGTTTCAAAGAATGCTTTTAAGTCAGGATAAGTTTCATCTGACTTTTGGTCTTCTGAGTCACATTTGGTTGAGGCCTTGTTATGGCCCACCTTAGTGTGCATTTGTTTGTTCTGTTCTTTTAATTTAGCTACACACCTAGATTGTTCTTGTGCAATGGATAAGCTAAATTCCCTATGGCAACAGATTATGCCTTTCATGTTTTTCTTTCTGATACATGCACCTAACACCTTCTTGCATTCTTCAATAGACCAAATCTTATCTGGATGAATCTCATATTTCTGTGTTAGTTCTTGTCTAACTTTTTCAGTGACTATTAGATCCATCTGTTCTCCTAACAGTGTTTTAAATTCGCTATCTGACCACAAAGGATTAGCAAGACCACCTGTTTTAGTTGTGGAGATTAGTCTAGCACTTTTCTTAATCATTTTCAGGATTTCTTTGTTACCACACAAACAAACACTAAAAGTTCTCTGATCCACAGAAAGGTACACTCGTTAACACAGATTACTGTTGTTAATGCTAACCTTCTCTGCCTAAAGCAAAGGATCCACAAATTACTAGCAATTTATGCTAAAATCTTCCCTGCCTGAAAAAAAACATTTGCCACTTCCCTGGCAAAGCAGAGGATCAAACTTTCCTCTCTAAAAGAAAAACTTTTAAAAGGGTAACCAAAATAAATAGCCTGTAAGACTACCTCTTCTCTGCTTGCACAGAGGCTAACAATATTTTAACTTGAATGCTAAAATCTTCCCTGTCTGCACAGAGGATACCAACAACTTCCCTGACTATTCAGAGGATCAAACTCTCTTCTCTAAAAGACATTTTTTAGAGGGTAACACCACAAGGTAACAAACAACAAAACAAATAATTAGCAAAATAATACTAATCTTCCCTGCCTGACACAGAGGATATCTTTTTAACATGTGATGTTAAAAACGTCCCTGCCTGAACAGAGGATATATTTTCATCTTTAAAAGACAACTTTTAAAGGATAACTTTAGGTAATCAAACACTACAGCTGTCTGATAACTCTTTCTCTGACGGCACAGAGGATAATTTTTACTGGTTTTTCAACGGTTCTTTGAATGGAGTGAAACTCACCAAATTATTGTTGTATGGAAAAAAATCCGTCTGGAAACTCAGTCAGAGATCTTTGTTGAGCTTGGTTCTGGAACTCAGTTAGCTTTGTTGAGATCTTTGTTGAGATTCAGTTCTGGAACACAGTCAGCTTTGTTGAGATCTTTGTTGAGATTCAGTTCGCGAACTCAGGCAGCTTTGTTGAGATCTTTCTGGATTCAAAAGATTCAGTCTGGAACAAATCTTTAGTTGTACGGAAAGATTCCGTCTGGAACTCAGTCAGAAAGATAATTCTTTGTTGAAATCTTTGTTGAGCTTGAAGTTTCAAAATTCAGTCTGGAATTCAGTCAGAAGTTCATTCTTTGTTGAGATTCTTTTTTGAGCTTGAAGTTTCAAGATTCAGTCTGGAATTCAGTCTTTGTTGAAATCTTTTGTTCAGATTCAGTTCTGGATTCAGGTGTTTCAGCTCCATCCGGGTCACGGCACCATCTGTTGTGAACTTTTTCTTCTCAAGTGTAGAAAAGATAGAGATTGTTGAGGTATAAGTTCTTTATTGCGTCGCTGTAGTCATCTCAATCAAGTCTAACTAAGGCAGTATACATTTAGTTCATATACCCTTTCAGGGGGAGGAGTTACATAAAGGTGGAAACAAAAGCATGTAAATGAGGCATCTGGGTTAAGGAATGTGCCCTAGACTGAGAGTGTTACCAATCCTAATCCAATCAGCATAACAGTGTAATGTAAATATCCTAATCCAATCAGCCAGACTCTTCACCGATACCTTCACATTATCTTAATGGCCAGGCAGTGCATAAAGACAAAAGGTGATAGTCTCAGGGCTCTGACCAATTTAACTTACAATAGAGAGCTGGACAGACAGGAACAGGCAGGTTTGTGACATCATTTACCTTAGATACAAAATTCACACTAATAAACTTTCTCAGTTTCTATACTATTGTATTGGAAGCTCAATTAAACATTTAAATAAAATTTGTAATCCTACAAAACATAACAGTCACCCCGTTTTCCTGTAGACTTAGCAGTGAAGTTGGCTAACCTCCACCACATATTGGAGGCAAACGCATGTGGTTCGTCTTCCTGTTTCAACCAAGTTTCATTGCCACTGCCAATAAGTGCTTGTGTATATATGAGCATGCTTGTCAGCACGATCAGGCATATTATCGACTTTGCAGACATGGCTTAATGGATTCACTGATAATTATTGCTAATATCAATCAGCAATCTCGTTCATAGGCTTTTGCGTTCCCCTGGGATGGAGCTGCTTTCACTCGGCTGGCATGGATCCACTGGGGCTGGAGATCAGTCAAAACACCTGTCCTCGTCACAGCGATAACAGTGGATGGTCCTAGGTAGTTCGGCTCACCGAGTTTCGTGGGCTTCAAACACTTTATCAGCACCTGTTGTCCTGGAACAAAAGTGTGAGTCGGCTTTTCTGAAGGAAGAGGGAGAGAGAGAGAGACATCACCATTTATGCCATTCAACGTTCTAACTAGGGAATCCACGTAGTCCGCGATGATCACCTCCGTGTCACCTGTGGAGAGATTGCCAGCGCGACCTCTGACCCAAGGGGTCGGGAAAGGTCTACCCATCAGAATTTCAAATGGAGACATTTTTGTGGTTGTCGATGGAGACATTCTCATTGCCGTCAATACGGCAGGCAGCAAATCAACCCAATTTCCACATAAGGTGGAATGTCAAGTAGTCCTACGTCATCCTTATGCGCCGCCCACAGTTTCGGGTTTACCCCAGCAACTTCCTGTCCGAGCTAAGTTGCAGACACATCCTCGAAAGGAATACTTCCTGTGTCGGTCGTAAGAGAAAAGGCTGCTGGAAACATGAGTTGCAAAGAGTCAGAGTCAAATTCCAATTTAACACCCAACTTGTGCATTAGATCTCTTCCTAACAAACAGAATGGAGAATCAGGAATTATGGCAAACTCATGCATTTTGAACAATGATGGTACATCATTAGAAGTAACCGGTAAAGTTGGTGTCAAATTACAAACCACAGGAACATTGTCTATTCCTATAGAATTTAATTTCTTTCCCGTGATGGGGCCATCACAGACATTAGAAGACAACGATGAGATAGAAGCCCCGCTTTTCCTGGCACAGTCATTGCTTTTGCCATACGTTTGGATAAACAGGTCTCTGTCTTTCAGAGGGAGGAATGAAGGGAGAGGGTTTTGGCATCGGGCCATCAGAGTGCCTGAACATCTGTTTATCATTATTTTGCTGAAATCTCTCAGCTCTTTTCTTGCAAAAGCGTTGCGTGTGTCCGCGACACCCACAGAAAAAACACTTTATGTCTCTTCTGTCATTGGGCGGCGGGCGATTTTGGACAGCGGAACTAACTTGGAACATTGCAGGAACTTTTCCTCTGGAGTTGTCAAATGCTAGCCTGGTTCTACCAGACTCTCGTACATTTCATTTGTACAGAGAGTCTGGACTCGCTCCATAGAGAAACGTTTACTTCCTTGTAGGCGGGTTCTCTGTTAAAGTTCAAAACTATTGGATCTGCCCAGAGTCACTCAGGATCTGCCATAGCCAATCGCTAACGTGTGGTCGTGACGTATGTCATGCGCGACCGTCCGGAAACAAAAAGTCCGAATGAACATAGGATTATGTTTAGAATAAGATGTCTGTCAACGAGAGCTGCAGGTTTTGTTCATCAAATTTAAGAGTTCAAGGAACAATTGTAAATTCTAAAAGTATATTTGACACTAAGGACAGTGATGTATTCAGTCAACTGTCGAAGCTGGGTCTAATCATTAAAAATACGCCGCTGCGGTCGTATCGGATCTGCCGCAAATGCTGTTTAGTGATCACCAGGCTACTGCGCGATACGGAAACATTTCAAAGGTGGAAGAACGAGGAGACGACGGAGACATGCCAGGGGGGAGATGCCAGTTCCACTGACAAGAGAGACAGAGACCCCACACCCTCTAAAACTCCAAGGGCCTTAAAAAAGTCCAGAAAATCCAGTGAAATGCCATTGAGAAACAGTGTGACCGAGGTAGGGAAACTAAACCAGTTGTTGTTTATCTGTAAGTCTCTGTCATGCTGTTTAGTCTTTAGTTATATTGCCTCAGATAAGCATCCATGTGATTTTTATCAACAGTAGCTGTTAGTGTGTTTGAAAACGTAGCCTAACTAGGAGTCTCCGACCTCCACCCTCAGTTAAAGCCAGCTAGCGTTACTTTGACCAAATGAATGCTGCATTACTTATCCGTTTCTGTCTTTAGTGTCGCCATGAGATAGCCTGGTCCTACTAGACTGTCGGAGCCAGGCTATCCGTGAGACACACGCATGTTTAATGTCTTATTTATGTTTGTAACGTGTGACGTTGCGGATCTGTATCGGCTTGTTTATTAGTTTGGTGTTAGAGCAAGTCATATAGGAGGGGAGCTAGAGCCTGTAAAGCTAACTGTTGTATAACCTCCCCCAATTCAGCATACCATATACCTACTCCTACATGTTGATTTATCATGTGAAGGTAAAATTTTCAAATTAAATTTTAATGCTTGATTACCCTTTTGTTGTTATTTCAGGTTGTGATCAAGTACAACTATGAGATAAAAACACTGACATGCCAATCTGACATAGCTGGCATTGTTGAGAATTTGGCAAAAAAGAATTTTTCTAGAGCTGCCAATCTCATTTAAAAAATATTGAGGTAATGGACCATTTACAAGCCAGTGTGTTGGATATAGTGGAGGCTGACTGTGTGACCCTGTGTAACCAACATAACCAATTTATGCTGTGGAGATCAAGTGCTCAAGACCTACAATCATTTTCATTTATGGAGTTACATGCTGACCTGAAGCGGCTGACCCCTTTCCTGTTCAGCATTATTTCGAAAATTACAAAAAACTCTCTCCCACACATTTGTGCTGCAGCCTCAATAGCTTTGAGAGGAAGACAACCCAATTCATCAGCCCTATCATATTTCATAAATTCAGTTCCCTTTCAAGGGAACTCGAGCTGCGTTGAGACACGGTGGGAACGCTCTGCGTGATTGCGTCGTGAAGCACGTGTATAATCAGTCCAATGGAAGAGCGAGACGTCATAGGCGGGTGACGTCATAGACCAGGAAGCTATAAAGCACACCAGAAAACAGACCGCGACAGCTTCTGTTGCCTTCAGCAAGCGATCTGTGTATTCTGTCCTTGTCATATTTATTGTTGTCTGTCAAGTTGCAATATATATATATTAGGGGTGTAACGAGATCTCGTTTTACGAGATCTCGCGAGACTAAAACGCCACGAGATTTCTCGTCGAGGTGAAAAGTTGTCTCGTGAGTTGTCAGTGTGATGGAGCCTGAGGGTGAACTTCGTATTGAAGATCCCCCTGCCACTTTTAGATCATTTGTGTGGCAACATTTTGGTTTTCCTGTGGAAATAAGAAACGGCAAAAAAGTGACAGACAAGACGAACACAATATGTAAACATTGTAAGAAAACAATGCCGTACACCGCGGCTAACACGAGCACTATGCAAAAACACATACAGAACCACCACAGCGCTCTACTAAAACTAGCGACACCTGTGACGAAAACATTAAAAGGGCAAACAACTCTAAATGCCTTTTCATCTCTGCCACCGTCAAGTGCAAAAGCCACGGCAATAACGAGAGACATCGGAGTTTTCATTGCAGCTGATTTGAGGCCATTTTCTGTGGTGGAAAATCTGGGATTTCGGCGACTACTCCACACACTGGAACCGAGGTACACAATCCCATCACGCACGCATTTTTCTCACACTGTGGTCCCAAACCTCTACAAAGAAGCCAAAGTCAATGTTGTACAGATTCTGAAAGAGGCAGAAAGCATCGCCATTACGACTGATGGTTGGACTTCTAGGTGTACGCAGAGTTATATCACAATTACAGCCCATATAATCAACAGCGACTGGGAAATAGTCAATTTTGTACTGCAGACTCGCCCACTTTTTGAGTCACATACAGGGGCAAACATTGCTGAAGTTTTACAAGCAGCTGTCGCTGACTGGGAGATTAATAAACCAAACCATAGCATTGCAGTTGTGACTGACAATGCCCGTAATATGGAAGTGGCTGTGCGTGAGGCAGGATTAGAGCCGCACATCAAGTGCTTTGCACACACGCTAAACCTCGCTACCCAGGCTGGCCTCGGTGTTGCGCGCGTCACTCGGTTGCTTGGGCGAGTAAGACGAGTAACAGCTTTTTTTCACCGGAGTTCAACGGCTGCCGCGTTATTCATCTCAAAACAGAAGCTGCTACAACTGCCACCGCACAAATTAATCATGGACGTTACCACCCGATGGAATAGCACTTTAGATATGCTGGTTCGTTACCTGGAGCAGCAAGCTGCCATATCAGCAGCTCTTACCAGCCCTGAGATGAGACAAAGTGCCCGTAACATTGATACTCTGGACAGCAGCGATATTTTGAATGCCGAAGACCTTGTGAAGCTGCTGAACCCTTTAAAGACAGCCACCACAGTCGTATGTGAGGAGAAGAGCCCCACAGTGTCTCTCATTGTGCCACTGAAGAGCATGATTGAACAGAACATGGCGCCAAATGACGGCGATTCCCCCACCGTGGCAGACACAAAAAGAGCAATCCTCAGTAATATTTCTGGGAGATACAGCGGAGATGCATACAATTTTCTGTTAGAGAGCACTGCGCTGGACCCTAGATTCCATACTCTACCGCAGCTAGACCACGACCAACGCGAGTCTGTCTTCCTGAGGGTGCAGAAAAAGGCAGAACAATTGCAGCAAAATCAGGTACATCAATTTGAATTGCTTTACTCCGTTTGTAAGTGTGGAAGTGTGTGTGATTTTTTTTTCCTACTAGATTTATGTTCCCAGTACCAACTGAAAATGTTTAATGATATTTGCAAAGTGTGTGTGTGTGTGTGTGTGTGTGTGTGTGTGTGTGTGTGTGTGTGTGTGTGTGTGTGTGTGTGTGTGCGCGCGCGCGCGTGTGTGTGTGTGTGTATTAGAAACATGACAGCATCAGACTTGGGTGTGTTTGTGTTTAGAGGGAGAGGGGGGACTGATTTGCTGCTTAAGCTTAAAGCCAGTGTTTCTGCTGTTTAAAGACCACAGGTGAGAAGAGTACAGAGAGGAGAGAAGAGGCAGCAGCTCACTGTTCCACACATGGAGGAGAGGAGGCTCTGGGAGTCGAGTCAGAAGAGGGAGAACCTGCTTCCAAGAAGACAGCGCTTGAGGTTCTACTAGGGGACTCTTTCTCTAAGACAGACAAGTCCAGCAGAGGGACTGAGAAGGAAATTGATCTCTACAGAAGAGAGGCCACTATCCCTCTCAGTTGCTGCCCTCTGAAGTGGTGGAGAGAAAACAGATTTAAATTTCCTTTGCTGTCTCCACTTGCCAAAGCATACCTTTCAATCCCTGCTACCTCTGTTCCAAGTGAGCATGTTTTTTCTTCTGCAGGAGACATAGTTACTGCCCAAAGGTCTCAACTGCTGCCAGAAATGGTCGACATGCTTGTATTCTTGAAAAAGAACATGACCATATCTTAGGCTGTTCTGTGTAGTTAATTTATCTCTTTTTCATGCTTGAAGGAAAATTTTGTTTCTGTTTGCACTTGTAGCTTTGAGAGAGCAGTACTTTGATTATGGATACACTTACTGTTTGCATTTAAAGTGTATTTCTGTTACTATATATTTATTTTATTTATACTGTTTTATATTTTTTTCATTTTATTTTTTTATATAATTATTTTTTATGTTCGATTTGTGGAAAGGAGTTAGATTTCTCATGTGGAATCGCACAAGGGAGAAGCCAGTTGTTAGAGTTTATAGCAAAATATTTTGCAGTGTTTGCATGTCCTTTTGCTGCATAGCATTCATTAAAATAGAATTCATTAAAATATAAGTAAAATAACATTCATTACAAGTTGATTTCAAAATGCACCTAAATTGTTTTGCATTTTGTGATTTTCAGTTGAATAAAAGACTATTTTCTATTCATATATTTCATCATTGAGGATTTCTTAAAATTGTGTAAAAATCTCGTCTTGTCTCGTTCTCGTGAACCCAATCTCGTGATGTGTCTCGTCTCGTGGAGTAAGCGTCTCGTTACACCCCTAATATATATATATTATGGCAAAAGAGAGCAAGCAGCTTTTGTGTTGTTCCCTGCCCACGTTATATCACGGGTGGGGACACACACATCAGCTTTTTGTTACTATTTGGGAGTGGAGCATGCCACAGTCAGTTCTCGAGGGGGCTGACTGTGAGCATTGCGAGAAACTGTCCGTGAGGACGCTCCGCTCCCGCCGGGCGTTCTTCGAGGAGGACGGTTCGGTTCGCGCTCCCCGCGCGAGTCCCGCTGTTGCCGATGCACGGCGGCGACTCGCATTTTGGGGTTCGCAAACGGATCTGACAGCGGGGGTTGGGACGGGCTCTGCCCTATCTCAGCTTTCACCTGCCAGATCCAGTGCTGGCGATTTCCAGTTCCGAGGAATTGGTATCGTTAGTGTTTTGTTTAGAAAAAGAGAACAAAACAAATAAAGATATTAAGAAAAGGCAGATGTTTGAGTTTTCAATAAATGAATAAATAAGTCAGCTCATAACTCTGTTGAATAAAGAGGAGCTTTAAAAGGAGGTTTATCTAGTGTTGTTGCTAGTTAAATATTTTCTGGCCAGCTGAACTTTATGAGAGTGAAAATAAGGAGTTTATTAGATGAAATAAATCTAAAAACAGAAAAAATCTGTATCTCAGCCTCCTCGTCGGGGACTGCCGTTTTTCCCTATCTCCACACCACACTGAGGTGTCAAGATCGTGGAATAAGTCGGTTTCTATTTTATGTGTTTAATGCCCTACGTCTAACTATAGTAATGCTATGGGTATTAAGTATCATGGTATGACAGTGCCTCGGGTTAAAGAGACGCTTGCTAGCTTTCTCTCTCCCGAGTCGGCGTCATAATTTTTAACCCCGACGTTACCCACCAGCCATCTAAATAAAAAATTTTTTAGGCAACGCTGGTGGGTAAATTATAAAGACATGGATGAATGTGAGGTTGTCAGCACTGACGCTATTCGAGAATTGCGTCATGCAAAAACAGATAAACTATACTGGGGAGGGACGGTTTCGAGAAATCGTTTCTCCTCTGCGTCCTCTGGGTGGCGACTCTCTGAGGAGGGTCGCACACGGCCAGTTCGGTTGTTTTCCTGCTGGTGGCCACGGACTGATATATATATATATATATATATATATATATATATATATATATATATACGTTTTTCTGATTTAAAAGTAAAGAAAAATAAGATAAAATTATGTCTGTTCTTCTGGATGCTCCGCTTTCAAGAAACTAAGAATAAACCGTTCAGCGGCGTTCCAGAGGTTTCTTCCTCACCAATCTATGTTCCTGAGACTGCTGGGCGGAGCAGTCTCAGTCTACTAAGCTCCTCGCAGCACAGCGAGCATCGCCATTTGGGCTCCTCCACAATCAAAGGGGACTTGGGTGGCGGTAGCAGTCTAGCCAGTTAGAGATATGCAAGATCTGAGGACTATTTTATCTCTAAAAAAGCTTGGACAATAGGAAGCCCTGATGCCGAGGCTATCAGGCTTCTAAAGGGTGGTCCCCTCCGGGGTAGGGATGGTTTTTGAGAAAATCGTTTCTCCTCGGCGCCCTCTGGGGTGCGACTCTCTGAGGAGGGTCGCAGCGCTGCCAGTTCGGTTTTCCTGCCGGTTCGCCGTTCAGGACACCAAGGTGTCAGTGTCCCCAAACGATCCTCCGAGGGGGGTCGTAGAGCAGTCAGTTCGGTTTCCCTGCCGGTTCGTCGTTTCAGGGTGCCGAGGTGCCTGCTTTTTCCAATGATCCTCCGAGGAGGGTCATTGGAACTAAGTTATTTAAAGGGAGGCAAGATCTGAGGACTGTCATCTCTAATAAAGCTTCTGAGGGCTCCTCCGGGGCAGGGACGGTTTTGAGAAATCGTTTCTCCTCGGCGCCCTCTGGGGTGCGACTCTCTGAGGAGGGTTGCAGCGCTGCCAGTTCGGTTGTTCCCTGCCGGTTCGCCGTTCAGGGCACCGAGGTGTCAGCGTCCCCATACGATCCTCCGAGGAGGGTCGTAGAACGGTCAGTTCGGTTGTTCCCTGCCGGTTCGCCGCTTCAGGGCACCGTACTGACTGTTCAACCAAATCCAGAGGCCAGTCTTGAGAGACTGGTTCCCCTAGTAGAATTTCTGGCAGCGTGGAAACTACTGCCACATATTTCTCGGTGGGTCCTGCACACTATAGAAAAGGGTTCAGAATTCGGTTCTTGTCCGCCCAGATTTCTAGGGGTCCTCCCCACTGTGGTGGACCCCAAGCAGGCTTTGGTTATGGAGCAGGAAGTACTGACACTTCTGCAAAAGGAGCTGTAGAAGGGGTTCCTCCTCCCGGCAGACAGTCAGGGTTTTACTGCCATTACTTCATTGTTCCGAAAGAGGATGAGGGGTTGCGTCCTACTCTAGACCTGCGTCAATTAAACAGCATATTATGCTTACGCTAAATATGATTGTGTCACAGATTCAGTCCGAGGACTGGTTTGTCACAATAGAGTTAAAGGACGCTTACTTATCTATCCATCCTCATCACAGGAGGTTCCTGAGGTTTGCTTTCAGGGGCGAAGCATACCAGTATCGGGTTCTTCCATTCGGCCTAGGTTATCACCCCACACCTTTTACAATATGCGTGGATGCAGCTCTGGCTCCTCTGAGATTCCAGGGCATTCGCGTATTAAATTATATCGACGATTGGTTGATTTTTAGCTCATTCCGAGCTTTTGGCAGTTCAACATCGAGATGTCGTTCTGTCCCACATAAGGAGGTTGGGGTTGCGGCTCAACACCAAAAAGAGTGTACTCCTCCCAGCTTGAGGACCACTTTCTAGGTGTATTATGGGATTCGACAACAATGCAAGCACGTCTGTCTCCTGCACGTATGTCTGCGATTCTCACAGCCGTAAAGAATGTAAAACTAGGTCAGTCACTCACTGCAAACAGTCTCTGAGACTGTTGGGGCTCATGGTAGTTGCGTCTAACGTAGTTACTTTTGGCCTTCTGTACATGAGACCCCTGCAGTGGTGGCTCGGGACCAAGGGGTTTTCTCCGAGGGGAAATCCGTTTTTCGCATGATCAAGGTCACGCGGCTATGCCTTCGTGCCTCGGTCATGTGGAAGAAACCTTGGTTCCTCGCCCAGGGCCCAGTGCTGGGTGCTTCTTGTCGACGCGTCACGCTATCGACGGATGCTTCCCTCACAGGATGGGGGGCGGTCATGAGTGGCCGCTCGGTGAACGGTCTTTGGCTGGGGCTCATGGCAGTTGCGTCCAACGTAGTTACTTTTGGCCTTCTGTACATGAGACCCCTGCAGTGGTGGCTCGGGACCAAGGGGTTTTCTCCGAGGGGAAATCCGTTTTCGCATGATCAAGGTCACGCGGCTATGCCTTCGTGCCTCGGTCATGTGGAAGAACCTTGGATCCTCGCCCAGGCCCAGTGTTGGGGGCTTCTTGTCGACGCATAATGCTATCGACGGATGTTTCCCTCACAAGTCGGGGGCAATCATGAGTGGTTGGTCGGCGAAGGGTCCGGACAACACACTGATGGTCTCGTATATCAGAGCAGATATCCTGTTGAGGCAGGGGCTGTGGCCCGGGGAATGGAGACTTCACCCCGAGGTGGTCGAGCTTCTTAGGGAGAACTTCGGTCAAACTACAAGTCGACCTTTCGCATCGCTTGTACAATGCATTGCCCTTGTGTTTCTCCCTCACGCATCCAGCTCCGCTTGGACTGGATGTAATGTAATAGGTGTGGTTGCCACTACACCTATACGCTTTTCCCGATATCTTTGCTCCTGGGAGCTCTGGAGTTGTGGATACTGTGGGCTCGGCCTCTGAGGGGGCCCAGCTCATAGATTCAGGTTTCTCGACCGAGGTCGTGGAGACCATACTCCAGTCTAGAGCTCCCTCCACGAGAAGACTAATATGCTGTTCTCTGCCTGGTGCAGAGAACGCCTTCTGAATCTCGTTTCTGCCCTTTTTGGTACAGTACTTGATTTCTGTAATGAATGTTTCTTTGCTGGGCTATCTCTGAGGAGAGATCCCTAATTTCGTCTTCTCCGTGGTACATGAGGCTGAGGCCTGCACGTACTTGGATTTGCACCTGGTTGGTGGTAGTATTTCTTCACCCCAGATCGGGTTGTATTTCTAGGTCCCTACTAAATGTGCGGGTCATTTGTGCTCCAGGCCTTCTGTCCTCCACCTTTAATACCCCAGATCAGGAAAATCTTAAATCTGTTATGCCCTGTCCGGGCTTTGGATGCTTAGGTCCACAGAGCTGCTCAGTGGCGTTTATCAGAACAATTATTTGTCTGCTTCGGGTAACCTAAGATAGGTTGCCCTGCATCTAAACAGATAATGAGCAAGTGGGTAGTTGAGGCTATCTCACTTGCTTATGAAGCGGCCGGACAGCGTTCACCTGTGGCTGTTCAGGCCCATTCTACTAGGAGTATGGCTGCCTCTAGGCTTTAATTTCGGGTGTTTCCCTTTAGGATATTTGTAATGCGGCAGGCTGGTCCTCACCTCATACATTTGTCAGATTTTATGACCTACACCTCTCCACTCCCGGGGCTAGGTTGCTTGCTTCTAGTGTGCGCAAGGACTTCACACAGAACGGGCATTTGTCTTATGGCGTAGTGGGTATGGGGTTCCCACCGCGTCTCAACGCAGCTCGAGTTCCCTTGAAAGGGAACGTCTCAGGTTACGTATGTAACCCTGGTTCCCTGAGAGGGAACGAGACGCTGCGTTCTCCCGCCATACTTCCTGCATGCCCTGATCGACTTGCTTCAGGCTTTCTCAGAAGCTGTCGCGGTCTGTTTTCTGGTGTGCTTTATAGCTTCCTGGTCTATGACGTCACCCGCCTATGACGTCTCGCTCTTCCATTGGACTGATTATACACGTGCTTCACGACGCAATCACGCAGAGCGTTCCCACCGCGTCTCAACGCAGCGTCTCGTTCCCTCTCAGGGAACCAGGGTTACATACGTAACCTGAGATGTTTTATTGTATGGCGGGGCAAAAAAGGCAGTTTTCCAGCGACTAGCAAAAATGGGCATCTCTACAACACACTCCAATGCAGTTGGCAAACAGAAAGAAATGGCCCAATACTGTATTCTTCCACTGATGTCCTTAAAAGGGGACTTGGAGTCATTCCTGAATCGGCAAAGCACAGATGAACAAGATAGGATTATTCAAAGAAGCTTTGAAGAACTGTCCTTATCAGGTGAGTTTGTTTAATATAACCTTTAGTTACACTTTTGACACATGCATTTTTTATTTCTACTATTATGACTAACTTGATTCATTTTTGCAACACCACAGAGACCACTGATCAACCAAGCAAGGAGGGGGATGCTGTTGATGTCTTCACATTCAGTAAACTGTCAGACCAAGACATGGCCGATTTGGGTGTTACTCCATTGTCTGCCTCAGCACTTACAACCTCATCGGCACCTCAAACATATTTGATCATATTCGACAACCTGGACTTTTTCATTCAGACGCATAATCAGTCTACCAGCCAAACCAATAAGTCAATACACTGGATCAACCACATGTGTGTCATCAACAGAGTCACATCACTACACCTTGATAAGCTGAAACCAGCAAATTCTTTGATCGAATATGATCTCGGAAATTCACTTCCTGGACCAAACACACAAGCCAGTATGCGTCAGGAATTCGTTGTTTTGGGGAGCCGAATCCTGACAACTTATTTGGAATCATTCAAGACCCTCTCCAGTGTAGTTGTTCACCACATCCCCCACCAGTTCTCTGAAGAAATGGCACAGCCATCCACTCATGTAGGTTTATTGTCCTTAAATATGAAATTAATTATTTTTGTTGTAATTTCACATTTCAAGTCTAAAATTAAATGCACTTATTATCATGCTTTAACTTCTCACACACAAACACATAATTGTCATATTAAACTTTTGTAGTACCCACTTGGACTTCTATTCAAGGATGAAACAAAAACTGCAGACTTGGTGGATGTGCTCCAGCACCTTCAAAAGGAGTAAATATGCAAGATTAATAATTGCTTTGTGTATCCTGGGACATTTTCCTTTACATGTATTAGACTTATCCATTGACTTAAAGCATTAGTGGAAATTAAGCTTTTAGTCTGGGAAAACTCTAAACACATGTAAAAGAAAATGATCTATTGTGGTTAAATGTGATATTCTAATGTAAGTTCTGTTTAGGTATGTTCCAAGATGTCCTGATGGGCTTGAGAAGATTTTGATCGGTGGTGACAGGCTCACGGAGGGCAATTGCCGTAATATCCAGCTGGCGTTTGCTGATGGGGAGACAGAGGAGGACCGCCTGGAAGGCCTCGTTTTCAAATTTGAAGACTGGCACGCAATTAGAAATCTCTTTGAGGTCAGTATACTTTAATAATTTACTACATGCATCCTGATACACTATTGTCATTTACTAAAAGCACACTTTACATACCGTTTTTCAAGGCTTATATAATTAATCATGTTTTAGGTTTTATAAGGACTGGTTCATAGATAAAAAAAAAATTTAATATGCATTACAGATATATCATCAGATCTTCTTTAACGAAGCATCTGCCAAAGACCATGGCACAATACTCGCCAACATGAATCTCTTGAGGCATTTCACTAAATCAAAAAAAAATGTGTCTTCATATTAAGGTCATATTTCCATTCATTACTGTGTATCTTATTATAAAATGCATTTCTCTCTACATGTTTCCCAAGGAGTCCTCCCCTAAAGATGATCTTTGACAACCATGAATTTGGCGTGGATGTATGAACTGTGTCCAATTTTCCGGAAAAGGACAGCCACCATGAATTCGGCTGCTTTCCGTTGGTCGTTTAAGGGAAAATGGGGTTATTAGTACTACTAACAAAAACACGCTGTTATGAATTGATGAACTATGAATTTTATCTTTAGAGGATATGTTTCATACACCATTGTAATAACTCTATGTGATTTACAGATGCAGCAATGCGAAAAAAGGCCCACATAGTGCATACAACGCTTACAAACAGTTTGTGCAGATTGACACAACAGCACTTTTCCTTGCGGCAGCAAAGGAACATTTCCATTTGGATGATGTCACAGGTTTGTTTGCTACATTGTGTTTAAAGGATTACATTAAGGAATCAAACTAATTTTTTTCTTGTCTGCAGATAAAACTTTATTGTGTTTTTTGTTTTGCCACAGCCACCCCTGACGGGGTAATACCAGACCACATCCATCAAGGCTCTGCAGACCAGAAGAGGACCTGGCTCCATGACACTGTGGCAGAGGTCGTTGACAAGTTGTTGATGTCTACAGACATTTCTGTACTGTCAGATGGCATTACTAAAGCGGCAAGAGCACAACACACTGAGAAGGAGATGCTCCATTGTCGTGAGCCAGGTTGCACCAAAGTGTTCATTTATAAAAAAGCCAGAGAGACCCACGAGAAGAAAGTCCACAGTCTTTTGGTAGCATCTATGCCAGTTGTTGAGCCTGCTTCCTTTGGTTTGATTGACTACAAAAAAGAGCATACTGAGGCCAGGCTTAGCTTTGGATTTCTGCTTTTTGATATGTTGGATGCGGTGAAAGAGGGAGATGGGGAGCGCATGATAAGGCTGTACAAGGTGGCACTACTGATTTACAAGGCTTACGGGCACACTCAATATGCATACAGCACTTTTCTCTTAACAGTACAAGTCAATGCAACACTGTCTCCTCGAGTTGCTCACGATGTAACCTGGAATCGTTCTGTAATAACAGAGGTGGGAAAGGGAAAAATATACCTCTTGATCTGCACCTCGAGCATCTCAACAACTTTCTTAAATCATTTTTGAGGAACAAAGGCACTAACCTTACAGAGCAAACAGCTGATAGGGTCAGCAGATCTGCTGGTGTATTAAAAAACCTGATGGACACAGCAGACGGAGAGCTCCAGCTATCCCAGCCTAGTGGCATCCACCATGCAGCTGATCTCAAAAACAACATTTTAACTGTACTAGAAGTATTTAGGAAGACAGAAGTTTTCAAACACCAACCGGGAAGAAATTTCTCTGCATTCCCTAACTTTGACAGAAACATTCTGTCCAAGCTCAATTACAAGGACTTATGGCAATGGATGCGTGCCAGGCTGAAAGACTGGAGGGCTGTAGCACTTTAACCAGTTACTTGCGTGGTTTATAATGGTCCAGCTTTGAAGCTGTAATAGAATGCCTATTTTGAATGTTGGTGTACGTGTTTAAATAGTTTGTGTTATGTACAGACAAGGAGTAAATATTTAAATAACACCTATACACTAAGTGTCCCTGTATATAATGACGTTATTTTATTATAGTTTAAATAATTTGCAATGAATAATCTTTCTCTATCTGCAGATGTGTAATAAACAACAATTTTTCATATTATGTCTTTTTTCTTAATTACCTTAATTATGATCTTCAAAGTATGTGTTTGTACATTTTTATTTATGACATTTAGTTTTTTTATTAAAACAAAATAAGCATTTACAACATGTAAAACTGAAACACAAATTATGGTATTCAAAGTATGTGTTTTCACATTTTTATTTATGACGTACATTTTTTTTAGTAAAACAAATTTGAACTATTTACAACATGTAAAACTGACACACCAACCATGCTCCTGCACGAGTACACAAAGGGGCTCAAAGTGAGCTATTCATCACAAGAATCACTGAATTTACTGTTCGGAATCTGAGCTACTGACATGACTCCAGAGTGCATCTTTAACAACAGCATCATCATCGTCAAAGTAGTTACTGTAATAAAGATCTGTTTCAGGTAAATACCCCCCTGAATCATCTTGCAGATCCACATCAATATCACCAAAAACATCATTAATGATAATTAAAATCTCTCTCGCATGGTCCAATCTAAACACGGGAAGGTGAGCAGTAATGTATGTCAGGTCAAATAAGTGTTGACAATGGTCCAAAACTGCATCCACCAGTTGTTGACTGAATCCAGTGCACGCTGCATGTGAGGTGTACAGTCGATTAGAGGAATTGATTAAACTAACTTTGTAGTCCTTGAGCAATTCTGCAATCAAAGATTTGTCTTTTGCATCCACATGCCTACACCTCAGATTGATTGGTTCATCTTCAATCAGTTCATAATTTGGCGTTGGTACTGTACATGTTCCAGACGAACAAGAGCAAACATTATGACAGTTTGTACAACAGAGATGGCGTGGCTCTACATGACTGGGTTCTGCTTCAAAATGTGCATAGAGACATTTCCTAAAACATGTGTTTTTTTCCAAGATCCAGCAGTTGTTTTACCTCTTCATCCACCTTGAAATACCGTCCGGTGTTGTAGAGGATGGCATGTGATAGCTGACCATGTCTTCCAGCCCTGCCAACCTGTTGTAAAATTCCCTCTAGGTCCCATGGAGCCCCATACATTACAACATGTGAAACATTAGGGAAATTCAACCCCATCCCCAAAGCTGTAGTTGCAACAACTACCCGGCATTTCCCTTCCCCCCTCAGTGAAGCCAACACTCTCTCTTTGTTTTGGGGTAGGGTTTTGCTGTGAAACATGCCAATGAGGAAGTTGTCACTTCTACAGGATGGATCACAGTCTTCCCAGGCATGTTTTTTGCAGTTCTGCCTTTAAGTATGAGAATACTCTCCCCACTGATTTAAGTGTTTGACAGTAAATTAATACAGGTTGCATGGTTGAGCCCTTGTTTTTTACATGGTGAACTATCCAGTCTAGGCAGTTCATGTTATGGCTGGGCACCTTGCACAATCCAAGACGGATGTTTGTCTTGTTGGGACTAGCGATGATTTGTACGGCATTGTCCATATTGAGTAATCTGATGACTCTGCTTCTGGACTTGATGTCAGCTGAGGCAGTCAGAGCCAAAACAGGTGTAACTGGGAGAATGTAAAAAATACAAGATAAACACACTTGCTCAATTTTATAACTTACCAAACAATTTGTCAAGTGTTTGTCTTATAGGCTATGGCAGGGAGGACTTAATTAACATCACTATGAACAGTAATGCATAAAATCAATATAATCACGCAATTCTGTTTCATTACAGGGAAAGTAACTAATCCTTGCACTAAGAGAGTATACATAAACTGAATATAGACGTTATAATAGCCTACAAAAGAGATATTCCACAACAACTTAGTTAGAAGCAACACAGAGGTCAGTGCATTTAACTTACCCTCCTTGATGATAGATCGCAGCTCTCCGAGCTTGGCAAAACTTTCCCTGAATGCAGACTCGCCTTTGGAAGCCTCGTCCCTGAGGTAAACGAAATAGAGAGTACAATATTTCTCATGAATCTTGTATGATATTCTCAAATTACAAATTACAACATTGTCTAAGCTATCGATTATGCCAAAATAGCCCTTATGTTGTTTAAACGTATTAAGTGTTAACTTACCATTTGTATGTAACGTGGACCTCATCCACAACGATGCCAACGAGGTTCTCCTGGTATATTGTCGAGGCTAGCATTTTACGCCATTTGTTGTTTAGCAGCCAGGACTCGGGGCTTCCGAACACCAGGCTAAAGCGTCCGTCCAAAATGTCACGGTCATCGTGCACGCCGAGCTGCCCAGCACGAACTCCTAACTTTTCTGCCTCCTTCACTTGGTCCTCCATTAGTGCAACAAGAGGGGAGACGACAACAACTATAGGCTTTGCATCCCTATCGTTCGCCTTAGCTAACTCATTCACCACTAGCGGAGTGAGCTGGAAAATCAAACTTTTCCCGAACCCCGTGGGGAGGAGGGCCACAACATCCTGGCCACCAACAAAACTTAGCAAACATTGTTCTTGCTCCGGCTTTAACTGCTGTATATTCGGCAGTTTTGCAACAACGGACCGAATAGCTTTTCTCACGTCTTTTTCCGCTGCCATTACTGAACTCCAACTCAAACTGACGCGCTACATCAACGTCATCGTTCTCAGCCACTCCCTCTGTTCGCTGATTGGTCCTACAAAAAATTGATTTCTGGAAACCTAAGAATACACAGCAGTCCCAGACGTAGTACTGAAGGAAAATGAAATTGAGCGGAAGTGCGTAGGAGGGCGGAGCCAGGCTAGTCAAATGCCCCAGCAGCCGAAAGTTCACGCAAACGTCTTCCCAATTCATCAACAGAAATGTTACTAATATTAGTTGTAGTGATTCGAATCATTTGTGTAGTCTCATTGTGCATGTTATTCAAAAACGTGTTCACAAACAACAAACAATTATCCTCATCAATAGGAATCGCAGATTCGTGAATCTAAGCATTTCAAAATCGATTAAAAAATGCAAGTGGACTTTCTCCCACCTTCTGCTTTGTGTTCGCTGCGTGCGAAATGTCCTGTTTAGCTGAAGACAGCTTCACTAAAAATGCAGTCAGTTGTTTGACATTTTTTTTCAATTTACCAGGACTGGAACAAATCCAGTCGGGAGTATAATCTCCACAATCAGCTATCTTAAATGCGCTCGTTGCGTCGGACAAATCAACAGGTTCCGAATCTTTGAACACAATACTCCGAACGGGTGGGGCGTCGTTCACTGGGTCTAACAAATCAACCTCATCAATTAATTCTTCCTCTGTAATTTCAGCAGGCAATGTTTTAGTCAAAATAAAGCGATAGTCTCGACCAGTAAGTTGGCTGTATGCCGTTAACCGTTTAAGCATCGACACGTACTGGTGTGGCATGCGAGACGGATCTGGTAATTCTTTACAGATTGCCGTAACTTCAGACTGTTGTAATGGATGAACTTTAAATCCTTCTGAAGTTTCAACAAAAGGACACAAAGTCGCGGTCGTCAAATCGGGGTATAATCAGTTTTTTCTTGGTTCAGAAAGAGTCGGAATACACTCATATTTTTGAGGGAGGCTATTTTTTGCTGCAACAGGTTGCGGAAACACTTTCTGTTCCACAGACTGTGAGAGCCTTTTTTCCTCCTCTCTAGGCTGCGAGAGCTCCTGTCTCTGTCAGCCGGAGAGGAAAGGACAGCAGAAACTGCAGTCTCTCTCCCAGCCACTTCATATTTTGAAATCAAATTATCGCCAATATTCTCAACTCTTTCCGGACCCTTATTCCAATAACTTTGCATGTCCTTCCAGATTTTATAAGATTGTTTCATGTAAGAATAATCCCAATCGGGGTCGCCCCAATTT
The DNA here is from genome assembly GCF_051911475.1 of Siphateles boraxobius. Lineage (NCBI taxonomy): Eukaryota > Metazoa > Chordata > Actinopteri > Cypriniformes > Leuciscidae > Siphateles > Siphateles boraxobius. The sequence goes on from NW_027508866.1 coordinate 3,332,025, forward strand.
CCAAAATCATGTCTTTTGCTGCGCGTAAATCCACGTCTTTGAATGAGCCGTCACGGGGAAACAGATCTAATTGTGTTTTGCCAGTTGACCAGCCAGCTAAATTTGACAAATATGGCTCCGTATAAAATGCTTGATTATTTCTAATCATAAAGTCTTTCGGAGATTCATCTTTTAACGGTGGACTAATTTTATTCCCCATTATCAACACACAAAAATTTCTCCGTAATGCAACTAAAACAAATTAAAGTATGGCCAAAAAGAAAAGAAAGAAAAACATGCAGTTTAAAATTAATTGTGTTAGTAAATTGGTAAAAAAGAAAAAAAGAAAGTATGTATTATCTATCCATAACCAAGACCAAAGGTAAATCGAAATATAATTTGCAAGAGAAAAACCGAATGTCTCGTGTCAAATCTATATTTCCAAACGGAGGAAAGTGATCAGTTTTCCTTCCGTTCCTCCCGCGTTCGATCACAAACACGAGGATAAGGTCAGGTATTTATTTATACGACGGACAAACGTCCCGCATTTATTTATACGACGGACAAACGTCCCGCATTTATTTATGCGACGGACAAACGTCCCGCATATACGACGGACAAACGTCCCGCATATACGACGGACAAACAAAGAAATTTCACCAAATATGGTGAAAATCACGGCACTATAGGTAAAATGTTTCTCAGCAGACAGAAAGAATCAACCTTTTCTTTTGTAAAAAAAAATGTAATTCTTACCTGTCAGGAGAAATCTCGGACGAGCAACCCAACTGTTAGAATGGAAATGAAATGGTCCAAACAAGAAGTGCCCCAAATCTTGGTCTTTATTATGAACAGATAATACAATATACCCGGCGCTGGCTGGAGTAAAAAGCTTAGCTCAATATCCTTTGTCTAGAGTTTATATAGTGAAAGTCTTAAAGAGAAGAATACAGGTCTAACCAATAGAATCAAACATTACATCATAGGTATCATATAGACGTTATATAACACCTTCTTAATATGGGCAATATCCTGTTAGATTTCCAACAGATCCTAGGGATCCTAGGAGCTTTCAAACACACAATGTATAGAAAGAACGAACATTCAGGGGAGGAGGCGATTCCATCCTCCTTTAATAAATACCAGATGTTTAGCTTAAACACAAAAGGAAAAATGTACAGACGTGGCAGTTATGCTGCCTAGAATAAAGATTGTATGTTCTGTTCTATCCGTATGCTGAAAAGGAGAAATATATTTCTAACAGAGATCGATCATTTGATTAACTAATCAGTCCTATAAATCCCATTCCTCTCAGATATCACAGCAATGAAACCAGGTTACAACTGGGGAAATAACACATACAATAGGATTAAGTAGTCTAAACATAACTGGTGTGTGCATGTGATAAATCTTTCTGATTTTATATTGTTTTATAGGCTACTTATTAGCTACATGTCCCTTACCCAATAGACATTCTACTGACTAAATGTAACTTGTCAACTTATTCTACTAAACTGAACCCCAACACCTAACCTAACAGTCCACTAACACTCTAGTAATTCTGTAATGGAGTTAGTGGTCTTAAGTGGACCATCGAAATAAAGTGTAACCCAAATAAATTATGTTCTTTTGATCTTTCTATTCATCACAGAATCCTGAAAAATATGAATCACGGTTTCCACAAAAACATTAAGTAGCACAACAATTTTCAACATTGATCCTAATAAGAAATGTTTCTTTAGCACCAAAGCAGCATATTAGAATGATTTCTGAAGGATAATGTGAAACTGAAGAATGGTGTGATTTTTCATATACAGTATATTATTTTAATTTGCAATAATACTTCACAATATTAATATATTTACTGTATTTTTATCAAATAAATGCAGCCTTGGTGAGCATTTAAAAAAATGTATCTTACCTGACACAGCTACTTAACTGTTCTGTTTACAAATTTGAAGACGGCTTGTGACAAAGGCCTATGACTACTAGATACGTTCTGCCACAAGAACTAGGTGCAACTAAATTAAGTACTAAGTTAGACTAAGCTAGTTACTAAGCTCTTAGTGTGAACTTTACAAATAGCTAGTGCAACTCTAACCATGAACCAGCTAACCAAGGTCTACAGGATTACTAGAAATTTCCAAACAGGTGTGCTGGAGAAGGTATGGCAGATGACCGTCTGAGAAATCTTGCTGTTCTCAGTATTGAGAAACAGCGTGCAAAAGCACTAGATTTAGATACGTTTGTGAAACGTTTTGCTGCAAAGCACAACAACCGTCGCCTTAAGCTTTCCTAAAAAAGATGGGTGATCATGGGTCATTTGTGGACTGTAATTATAAGTTTTTAATTATAATAAGAACTTGAGTCCGCTGTTTTATACTTGTAGTCCACTGCATCTTGGTCACAATTATTGTAGTTTTTTTTATATATTTTCATTTAGCTTTTTATACTTTTACTTTTTAAAAGATGCACAGTTTTGTTTTGTTTTGTTTGAACACTGCACGGGGCTTATTCCTGTTGTGAATTAAAAACCTTTGTAGTGTGTAAGGGCATTGTTAAACAATAACTACTGTAGTTTAAAAGTGTTTTTGTGTTTGTTTTGTTAAAGCACTTCACATATAGGGATTCCTATGTACCGTATACCCCTGCCACCCTGCCAAGACCTTGCCACCCCTTTGCCCCCCCATGTAAAATTTTCTAGATCCGCCACTGCTGCTGGTCTACATGGTTACTCGTCTGTCCGGTTCGTCATGGCTTCTCCATGACTTCTGTAAATCTGCTCAAGCGAACAAATTCACAAACCAAACCTCAACCCAACTTAACAAAAAACTCTACTAAAATTCTCTATTTTTCTGGGTACTAAGATTTTAAACTCTGTTGTCCAGCCTCTTAGATGAGTTCTGACCAAATAGGCACTGTCTTTATTTGGGAGGTGGCGTTCTCTTCACCTCTCATCGTAAATCATGCGTTATCTGTGATCTCTTTACTCTCCGGCTCTAGCAGAGTACAATTGAGAGTACAAACAGAGTAATTGTTTTGGGATGATTTTATGTATTTTTATATGTAAAATCTCAGTCTCTGTGGTTTTAAGAGATTCCCACCCTGGGGTCGTCAAAAGGTCCTTAAAAGGGAGGTGGTCTGTTTTAAATCCTTTGTCTTGGGATCAAACAACCTCTGCCATTATCTTGGTGGGTTCTGAGCCGTACCATCACTGAACCAATCATTCTTTTCCAAACTATCTAACTTTGACCAGTTCTTCCTCTATTTAGGCTCATCTCTTTGAAGCTTGCAGGGCCATAAAGTCGTTTTGTAGACTAGCTGGAGCCGGGATCTTTACGGTTCTGGAATTTTTAATATTGTGTGGAATTATGGAACGAATCACCTGGAAGATTCATATGTTTGGTTCGCCCTCAATTCCTACACTGCATTTTCTGATGTTTCGCCACTGACGCTGTTGCAGAATAACACTGCTCACAAATATTCAATGCTTCATCCCACAATATCTTGATAGATCAACAGTTTGTGACTGTAACATGTCAGACAGTAGCTTTGTCTCCCCAAACAACTTACGCAGAGTAACAAGATGCACAACAAATTCTAGGTCAATTTGAGCCAGAAGACCTCGGCCCTCAACATTTTTTTCACCATGACGTTCTTGAGCAATCTCTTGCAGTAGTCGTTTAAGGGCAGGTAGAGTGTCCATTATATTATGGAGGGCTAGAAATTGGCATGCCCACCGTTTGTCGTTTAAACGCTGCAGCTCTCTTGTTCTGCCATACATTTCTCTTTGGAGAGACAGCCATTTTGGGTGCACATATGAGGCAGAGGTAAAAATATAAAGACTCTGTAACAAAGAAAAAAACTCCTCTGTTTCTGGGACACTTATGACTACATCAACTAACACTAAATCTAGACAATGTGCACTACAATGGATGTAGAAGGCAAATTTAGCCTGTTCTTTGATCCTTGCCTGAACCCCTGAATGCTTACCGTTCATAACAGCAGCGCCATTGTACGCTTGGCCTACGAGATTATTTTTGTAGTTCAGGCCATAACGTTCTAGTAAGTGCACTATTTTTTCCAGTAAGCCCTGCTGCATCTAACCTCTTTGCAGATCCAAAATGGAGAAAACTCTCCTTAATGAGCCCATAGTAATAGTACCTGAGTGTGAAAGAAATCTGTTCCCTTTTTGAAATATCCTTTGTTTCATCTGCCATGATGCTAAAAACCTCACTGTTCTTCTCTTCTTCTATGATTTCAGACCGAACCATTTTTGCCAAACAACCCAAAACCTCATTCTGGATGATCTTGCTTGTGTACTTTGCATTGTGAATAGAAGTTGTTCTTCTCTTAACAAGTGGGTCGTGGTTAGCAACTGTTTTAAGAATGTCCCTAAAGTTTCCTTTGTTATTGGACTCTTCAGATTCGTCATGTCCACTTTGTGCTAGGTGTGTAGCCGTAAGTATCAGCACTTCCCCAACTGTTTTAATGTATGCCTGATTTTCTTGTACTTGTTTAGTGTGCTATTTGTCAAGAAGATCTGATAGTGTTGCATCAGTTTTAAAAGCTCTTTGATAATCCCTCCATGCTATCATTGCACACTTGTGTCGTTCAGACTTTGCATGTACTGAAAACCCTGCATCTCTCATAGTTGCTTTTTTCTAGTTTCTAAAACTAGGTGTTGAAACAAAAACAGTGTCTGGGGCATTTGGTTTGCTAAAATGTCTACATGCATAGAAATATATAGAGTCCATCATGACAAAATACTCAAGCCATGGATGAAGATTATACCAGTTTGGCCTGAAGCTCCGTCTTCTGTCCCCCTTCAAAGTGGTTGGGAATATATTCAAGTTGGGCTGTACTGGTACATCATTCTTGGACTTATGATATCTGTAGACAGATGTACAGTAAACATAGGGCACAACTACAACATTTATTTACTTCTGCATGTATTTCAAAATGTAGGCCAAGTATTTACTTTCCTCTCTCTGTCCCTGTATGTTTTCTTCCTCCTCACCCCTCTGTCCCTGTATGTTTTCTTCCTCCTCACCCTCTTCTTTATGTTCCTCATCCTCTGGATTTTCCCTCTCTGTGTCAGAGCCCTCACTTTCATCACATGTCCTCTCTCCAACCACCACCGACTCCTCTGTCTCTCCCTCTTCCTGCTCCACAACTCTCTCAATACCTTGATTTGTTTCTCTCACTTTTTTGTTTACTGGTGCAAAAAAGAACACAATGTCCCTTCCTCGTTTCATGATAACTATTAGAAGAAGAAAAACATAGGGGCATGTGTCAGTGTTTTGGCTGTTATATCATGTTTTAGCCTCTAGAGGTCCTCATGGTGCTATCGTGCCCTGCTTATTCAATTTGTAATTAGTGTTATTAGGTTCTCATGTGTGTCATTCAGATGTGTGTATTTAAGTCTCTCTGTCTCATAGCCTCTTTGCTTGGTGTTTAGTTGTGCTAAAGCCGGTTGCCCAAGTAAGTGTCCTCTAACTCTGAGACATTTAATTTATCTTGCCTGTGGATTTTTCCCTTCTCTGTTTTATTTTTCGTGGACTTTCTCCTCTGGAGTTTTTGCTGAATACCTATGGGAACATTTTTTGAATATTCTTTGTGAAAAGCCCCGTTGGACTGATTTTGTTTTTGATGATTTCTTTTGTTGATTTTTTGCTTCAGCTGTGGATTTCTGTTATTCGTATTAAAACTATTTCTGCATCTCATCTTCTTATGAGTGCGTCTCACTGTTGGGTTCACCATCTCCAGTGGCTCAGGGATTGAGTGTCTGACTATCACGCCAGAGACCCGAGTTCTAGTCCCGGCTCTGACAGAAATACCAAGCCAAGATGAATCCAGAGACGCCCAGCGCACAAGAACTCTTCACTACTGTGGCTCAGCATGAGTCCTCAGTCCAACGACATGAAGCAGTGCTAGTCCAACAGGAAGCATTGATGGTTAAACATTCAGAGTTACTGTCAGATGTCATGACCTCTGTCCGTCAGATCTTTGATCGGCTGCCTTCTACCCAAGCTACTGCTTCTGCGCCTCAAACTTCAGTTCCCCTTGCAGAACCTCGCCTACCTCCACCACAACGATTCTCGGGAGACCCCAGTGCTTGTTGTGGATTCCTCACTCAGTGTTCCCTTACATTTGAGCTACAGCCATCGTCCTTCCCTTCAGACAGGGCCAAGATTGCATATGTCATCACCCTTCTTTCGGGTAAGGCCCTCTCCTGGGCAACAGCTGTCTGGAATGCCCAGAGTCCCTTCTGCTCAAGATATTCTGCATTTGAAGAGGAATTCAAACGAGTCTTTGATCATCCCATCAGCGGTCGTGAGGCGTCTAAACGACTGCTGTCCCTCCAGGAAGGTAGTCGCACTGCTGCAGAGTATGCCATCCATTTTCGCACTATTGCAGCCGGGAGTGGTTGGAACGATGAGTCTCTCATGGTCTGCTTCCAGAACGGTCTTTCTGAGGCACTCAAAGATGACCTTGCAACACGAGAGCCTACCCGTGACCTCGAGACCCTCATTGACCTGGCGATTCGACTGGATAATCGTCTCAGGGAGAGGAATTTGAGTCGCCAGTTTGTTTTCACACCTCCTGTCAGTTTAGTTCCCACAGAGAAGTCACCTTCGTCCCAAGGATTCCCTGAACCGATGCAATTGGGTGGAACTCGGATCTCCCCATCAGAACGTGACCGCCGCATGAGGGAGCGGTGTTGCCTATATTGTGGACAGCCTGGACATTTCCGTTCTTCCTGCCCAGAGCTCTCGGGAAACGCTCGTTCCCGTACAGGCAAGGAAGGACTGTAACGGGAATTACTCGCATAGCCCCACCTTCCAATTCAGGATTGATTCTCCCCATCACACTTTCTTGGGGAAATCAGAAGCATCAACTTAAAGCCTTGGTGGATTCAGGTGCAGCCGGGAACTTTATGGACTTATCTCTTGCTAGGAGTCTCCAGATTCCCTCTGACTCACTCGAAACCCCTCTTACAGTTACCGCACTGGATGGAAGACCTCTGGGCCCTGGGAAGGTAACCCTTCTTACCGTTCCTCTTCACCTCTCTGTCTGTCAACACCAGGAGGAGCTCAATTTTCATCTGATACAGTCTCCAGAGTTCCCTGTGATTCTTGGCCACCCCTGGCTTCTTCACCATAACCCCCATCTTGACTGGTCCACTGGCGCTATCCTCAGTTGGGGTCCCACTTGTTCTGTCACCTGTTTGACCCCGAGTTCCCCTGACCTAACTCCCGAAACTCAAGAATCCCTAGACCTATCTCAGATCCCCACTCAGTACCACCACCTCAAGGCAGTTTTCAGTAAAAAGAAGGCCACCTCTTTACCACCACACCGTCCTTATGACTGTGCCATTGACCTGCTTCTAGGTACCTGTCCCCCCAGAGGCCGCATCTTCTCCTTGTCTTCTCCCGAGCGTGCAGCTATGGACAATTACATTGAGGAGTCCCTCGCTGCAGGAATTATCCGTCGGTCCACTTCCCCTGCTGGTGTTGGTTTTTTCTTTGTGGGTAAAAAGGATGGGGGCCTTCGACCCTGCATCGATTATCGAGGCCTCAATAAAATCACTGTCCGGAACCGTTACCCATTGCCGCTTATGGCCACAGCTTTTGAGATACTGCAGGGAGCTTCCATATTCACCAAACTTGACTTGCGCAATGCTTACCATCTTGTGCGCATTAGACAAGGGGATGAGTGGAAGACCGCATTCAACACTCCCACCGGGCACTATGAGTACCTAGTTATGCCATCCGGCCTCACCAATGCTCCTGCAGTTTTCCAGGCTCTGATAAATGATGTCCTTCGAGATATGCTCAATCAGTTTGTATTTGTCTACCTGGACGATATTCAAATTTTTTCAAGTTCCCTCGATGAACACATGGAGCATGTCAGGAAGGTTCTCAGATGCCTCCTCGATAATCACCTAATGTTAAACCTGAAAAATGTGAATTCCATGTGACCCAAGTGCAATTTCTGGGATTCATCATTAAGCCCGGCCATATTCAAATGGATCCTCAGAAGGTTCAAGCAGTCACGGATTGGCCCACTCCTGGGTCTGTGAAGGAGGTGCAGCGGTTTCTTGGCTTTGCCAACTTTTACCGCAAATTTATTTTGAAATTTAGCTCTGTGGCGGCTCCCCTTTCTGCTCTCACTAAAGGGAATAATGCTGGGTTTTGCTGGAGTCCTGAAGCTGAGCTAGCTTTTAATGAACTCAAAGGCCGCTTTACTTCAGCTCCCATCCTCACTCTTCCAGACCCAGACAAACTCTTCGTTGTGGAGGTCGACGCTTCGGATGTGGGTGTTGGAGCAGTGCTTTCCCAGAGGGGGGAGGATAACAGACTTCGGCCATGTGCATTCCTTTCACACCGTCTTACACCAACAGAAAGGAATTACCATGTGGGAGACCGTGAGTTACTGGCTGTTAAACTGGCGCTCGAAGAATGGAGACATTGGCTTGAGGGGGCCAAACACCCATTCCAAGTACTCACTGACCACAAAAATCTAGAGTACATTCAGCAGGCCAAGCGACTCAACCCTCGTCAGGCACGCTGGTCTCTATTCTTCAACCGGTTTCAATTCATTTTATCCTACCGTCCCGGATCCAAAAATCTCAAGCCTGATGCTCTGTCTCGAGTATACTCTAGCAGCAACCAAGAAGATCCTGTCACACCCATTATCCCGAGCTCCAAGATTGTGGCCCCCATAAGATGGGAACTTGAAAATACAGTAAGACAGGCCCAGGCCCAGGAACCAGACCCAGGAGGTGGGCCAACCAACCGCTTGTTCGTCCCTAAAGCTGTTCGCTCCCAGGTTCTCCAGTGGGGTCATGTCTCTCGTCTGACCTGCCATCCAGGCACTACTCGCACCCTTGAATTTCTCCAGAGACGGTTTTGGTGGCCGACCATCAAGGAGGATACAAAGTCCTTTGTAAGTGCCTGTTCCACATGCAGTCAGGGGAAGGTCTCTCATCGCTTACCTCAGGGATTGCTCCACCCTCTCTCTATACCTCGAAGACCCTGGTCACACCTCTCCATGGATTTTATTACCGGACTCCCACCATCCCAAGGTAACACCACCATTATGGTCAATGTTGACAGATTTTCTAAGGCTGGCAGATTCATTCCCTTGCCCAAATTGCCCACTGCTAAAGGGACTGCTGAGTTGGTCATTAACCATGTTTTTCGAGTTTTTGGCATCCCACAGGACATTGTTTCTGAATCGAGGTCCTCAGTTTTCCTCTCGATTCTGGCGGGCATTCTGTCAACTTTTGTGGGCAACTGTGAGCCTATCTTCGGGATTCCACCCTGAGTCCAATGGCCAAACAGAGAGATTAAACCAGGATCTGGAGACTACACTGAGGTGCATGGCTGCCAATAACCCATCCTCCTGGTCATCTTTCATTATGTGGGCAGAATACGCTCACAACACTCTACGCTCCTCTGCGACAGGCATGTCTCCCTTCGAATGCCAGTTTGGTTATGCCCCTCCACTGTTCCCTGACCAAGAAATTGAAGTAGGAGTTCCCTCAGCTCTGCAGTTCATCCGACGCTGTCGTCTGACTTGGAGGAAGGTTCGACACAAGCTACTTAGAGTCTCTGAGCAGTACCAGCGACAGGCTAACCGTAGACGCAGACCTGCCCCCACCCTGCGTCCCGGACAGAGGGTTTGGCTCTCCACAAAGAACCTTCCCTTACGAGTAGAGTCCCGCAAGCTCACCCAGCGATTCATTGGGCCTTTCAAAGTGGCAAGGAAAGTTAACCCTGTTACTTACCGTTTATACTTGCCTAGGTCATTAAGGATTAATCCCACATTTCATGTCTCCCTTCTAAAACCTGTCTTGTCTTCTCCTTTTGCTCCAGCAGGTAAACCTCCCCCTCCTCCTCGCATCATTGGAGGCCAACCAGCTTACACAGTCCACCGAATACTGGATTCCCGTCAGGTGCGAGGATCACTTCAGTATCTTGTGGACTGGGAAGGCTATGGCCCAGAGGAACGCTCCTGGGTTCCTGCCAGAGATATCTTGGACCCCAAGTTAATTCGGGACTTCCATGTTCATAAACCCGATCGTCCTGGAAGGAACGTCAGGAGCCGTCCCTAGAGGGGGGGGTCCTGTCAGTGTTTTGGCTGTTATATCATGTTTTAGCCTCTAGAGGTCCTCATGGTGCTATCGTGCCCTGCTTATTCAATTTGTAATTAGTGTTATTAGGTTCTCATGTGTGTCATTCAGATGTGTGCATTTAAGTCTCTCTGTCTCATAGCCTCTTTGCTTGGTGTTTAGTTGTGCTAAAGCCGGTTGCCCAAGTAAGTGTCCTCTAACTCTGAGACATTTAATTTATCTTGCCTGTGGATTTTTCCCTTCTCTGTTTTATTTTTCGTGGACTTTCTCCTCTGGAGTTTTTGCTGAATACCTATGGGAACATTTTTTGAATATTCTTTGTGAAAAACCCCGTTGGACTGATTCTGTTTTTGATGATTTCTTTTGTTGATTTTTTGCTTCAGCTGTGGATTTCTGTTATTCGTATTAAAACTATTTCTGCATCTCACATCTTATGAGTGCGTCTCACTGTTGGGTTCACCATCTCCAGTGGCTCAGGGATTGAGAGTCTGACTATCACGCCAGAGACCCGAGTTCTAGTCCCGGCTCTGACAGGCATGCTTTACATTTCATTGCCTTTCCGTCCCTCCCTACTTAACACGGGCAGATAGCCTGTTGATTACTTTACTCAAATGTATTTGTTATCGCAATGCAACAGCCAAGACGGATGAAGCTACAGTGGTTAACATCACAACATTGTGTAGACCTAGCAAGGATACTGACATTTAGATATTCGCTTCTGCTTCTATGAGTTTGCTTAGATATGATTAAGTTTCTAAACATATCAAGACCAGACATTTACAAACTTGATTTCATTATCAGTTTGAGGGACAAAAGTACCGGTAACACGGTTATGTGCAAGTACAACAAGTCACTTACGAGATGAAATTGTTTTGCTTACCTTCGACTCTTGCAACAGGAGAAATCGTAGCTCCTCTCTCCAAGAGAAGTTGCTGAGCTCTCATTCACAGAGCAGCACCGCAGGCTACAGTGTTTGGGTGCGCTGCTCTAATTTAACGGTGTGGAACGTTGTGTCGCATTACTTTCTCTTTTGGCGCTCGCATGTAAAATCATAAATTCATAATTTTTTTATTTTGCCAGACCAGGGGGGGGGGGGGGGGTGTGGGGGCACAGTGCTGGCCAGGGACATGTCTACAGAGGCACGGGCCTCCCTAGACCTCCGTGTAAAACCGCCACTGGTCAGCCATCACCACACCTGCTGCTGATCATCACCAATCACCTGAGTAACGACTCGCTGCATCTGCACTCCTTCATCAGCACACCCTTTACATACCCCGTTCACCCTACACTCTGGGTCTGGTCTCGTCGATGTTACTACGACAAACAGACTCCTAACCTGAACACTCACCTGAGATCGTCATCAGTATCCTGTCTGTCAACAACCCGTCGTCCAGATCCAGTTCCCCATGTTTTTACTCGTCTTCATCACCTGCATGGAAACCCACTTCAGTCTCTATTCACTCTCTATTGCCTGGTTCCCGCTACTGCTTCACCACTCTGCTTTAATAAAGACTGTTTAACACTAGTTCCCACCTGTCTGTTCCCTTATGTGTGTGTGACGCATATTTCCCCCCATAACATATACAAACATCATCAACGTAAAGGATTTGGGCCAAAGACATTTACAATACTATTTATTTAATCATAAACCGAGTAACGGAAACGATGCTGCCCTGAGTTCCTTGTTCTTGTGCATACAAATTAAACTTAAAATGTTCTGTTTGAACTCCAAAACTTCTGTTAGATGGAAACCTGGAGATAAAAATAGGTAGACTGAACCCCTTTTAAAACAAGTCTCGAAGAATCAGCATTTTGTGAGATACAAAACGGCTGCCGAACTCTCAGAAAAGGACGGCACAGTCCAAGTACATTGATTTACGTGATGAGAAATTAGGTAGAAAATATTTATAATTCATTCGCTTTGAAAGAAAGAGAGAGAGAAGACGATTTTGAGATCATTGTGAATGAAAGAGAGAGAGAAGACGATTTTGAGACGTTTTGAAGAAATGCGATGACTACTTCGTACCACGGACCAACATCAGACACGAGAGGGCGCAGTTTCCCCAGCGAACCCAAAGACCAGGGGAAAATCTGAGACATTAATTTGTGCACTGTATGAGTTGCAGTCACTGGTTAAACAGTCATGGTTCAGGAAAACAAAACAGGGTGGACACGCTCACTCTTAAAGTCAGTAAGGACTTTTTCTCAGTCACTGTAGAGGGGATTCATCGTCGAGACAAACTTTAAGTTGGCTTGTGAAAGTTTTGACCAGAAAGTTTGAAGAAGTTTAAAGCAGTTTGAAGTTTAAATTAGTTTAAAGTTTAAAGTAGGTTGAAATTTAAATTAGTTTGAAGTTTAAATTAGTTTAAAGTTTAAATTAGTTTGAATTAGTTTAAAGTAGTTTGAAGTTTAAATTAGTTTAAAGTAGTTTAAAGTTTAAAGTATAGTTTGAAGTAATTTAAAGTTGCTAGGGTGTTTCTAGTGGGTTGCTAAGGTGTTCTGGGTGGTTGCTAGGCGGTTGCTAAGGTATTTTGGGTGGTTGCTAGGGTGTTCTGGGTAGTTGTTAGGCGGTTGCTAGGGTGTTCTAAGGTATTTTGAGTGGTTGCTATGGTGTTGCTAGGGTGTTCTAAGGTCTTTTGGGTGGTTGCTAGGGTGTTCTGAGTGGTTGTTATGCGGTTGCTAGGGTGTTCTAGGTGGTTGTTATGGTGTTGCTAGGGTGTTTTAAGGTATTTTGGGTAGTTGCTATGGTGTTGCTAGGGTGTTATTGATTCTTTCGCCAACCAATTGATTTAAAAAGCTGATTGATTATTTCAGTAATGTAATACCCATGTCATGAATTTCAGTCATTATTGTAGTTTTTAAGAAATGTCTATTTTAACCAAAAATTGACAACCGACATTGTGTGCCTTTGAATGCATGAATATATAGAGCTAATCTCAGCTATTGTGTTAAGCTTTATATTTGTGCATCTACACTGTATCTGGAAAATTAGTCACAGCGGAGGACATTACAGTACGTTAACACAGTGTTAATGTTTTGTTTCCATCCTGAGGGTAAGAGAAAAATAAAATAGAATGTTGATTCTGAAAAATATACAGAACATAAACATTGGCTTTTTGTTTAAGAAAATATCACACAAACAACTTTTTGAAAACAATATCTTTTATAAAATGTAAAATGTGACAAAACAAACAGTTACAAAAGTAAAAAAAAAATGAAACAAACACGATAAAAACAAAAACACTTTCAAATAACCAGTAAACTAACTTATTACTACTAAACTAACTTATGAATACTGTATATAAACTAACTGAACTACTAATATTTAATAAACTAATTTTACTAATAAATTGAGCAAAAAAAATATAAACTAAACAAACGTATACTACAAAATGATTTTATTTTATTTAAAAACTAACTGAACTACTAATATTTAATGAAAACTGATTTAACTTATAAACTGAACAAAAAATTACTAAACAAACTAATAATACAAAATGATCCTATTCTTCATTGAAATTAATTGAAATCACACGTTTTTTACTATGTACAATTTTTAGGTGGGCTGGCAGCTGGTTGATCAGATCATCAACACTGCCATGGTAGGCGTGATTTTTTTTCCCAAACCACTTCAGCGGAAATCCCGCCCAGCAGCCGATTTCATTGGTTTAGGTTACAGTGACGGGTAGGTTTAGGGATCAGTGTTTGGTGTAGGCAATCAGTACAGTGATTGACATGACCAATGAAAACTTTTAAATCGGCTGCAGGGCGGGATTTCCACTGAAGTGGTTTGGGAAAAAAAATCACGCCCATGGTAGAGGTCAGTCGGGACACTGAAATCTGTGAAGTCCACACAGAGGAGAGTGAGGCTGCCATCTCCTTCAGAGACCCCAATAACCTGCATCTCGACAGTCTCCACCTTCCTCTCAGCAGTCTGGATTTTAACAAAAATACAATTTACATTCAGGTTTAGATCTCCTTATAAGCTCGATGAATGTATGAATTAAATGCTATACATCAGTGATATTGCACCCTACTAGAAAAATGACATATTGCTATAAGAAAATTATAGCAACCATGTAACCAGCAATGAGAATGGTTAATGCTACAATTCTAAGAATAGGTTAATCAATTTTGAATGGCTGCTTAGCTTCAGGTTAGACTTACACTGTGCATAGTTTTTAATATTTCTAATGGGGTGGGGGTTTGTTACACGTATTGTGGATAGGGATGGACAATATTATTGGAGCGTCATCGGTAAAGGCTTAAAGGGATAGTTCACCCAAAAATGAAAATTCTGTCAGTATTTACTCACCCTCATGTTGTTCAACCCCGTAAGACCTTCGTTCATCTTCGGAACACGAATTAAGATCTTTTTGATGAAATCTGAGAGCTGGATCACTCCTCCATAGGCTTCTTTAGGGATTGAACTTGCCGGCCCCGAAAAGTTATTAAAGACATCGTTAAAATAGTCCAAGTGACTACAGTGGCTCAATCTTAAGTTTATCAAGCGACAAGAAAGAATGTGAGGAGGAAAAAAAAAAGAAAAATAAAAATTATATATATATATAATTTTTACACACACTGACGTTCAAAAGTTTGGGGTCGGTACGATTGTTAATGTTTTTAAAAGAAGTGCACTTATGCTCACCAATGCAGTATTTATTTAATTAAAAATACAACAAAAAATCAGTAATATTGTGAAATATTATTACAATTTAAAATAACTGTTTTTGATTTTAATATATTTTAAAATATAATTTATTCCTGTGATTTTAAAGTTGAATTTTCAGCATCATTACTCCAGTCTTCGGTGTCACATGATCCTTGAAACATTTCTCATTATTATCAATGTTGAAAACAGTTATTTACATTTTTATTTCAGGATTTAATAAAACATTTGCCGTTACTATCAGTTACACTGTGATGAAGGGGAATTTGTAAGATTCATAACATAAGATTGTTTACAGATAAACTGAGTAACATACACTCAAACACCTTCTCACAACTGCATTGCAGACACAAGATAATCTATATTTCGCCAAATTTCGGTTAAAAAGTTTAGGCACAGGGTAAAGCTAGGTATAATGATTTCCATTACACGAGAGTAGATGTTAAAACCTCATGCTGATTTGTACTCGGCTTTCGCCAAGATAAGCAACACTAAGACGTAGCTTTACAGTAAACTATGCTTCACCCATTTACGCTTCTTTCAATATGGTGGTGTGACTCCCCTTCTGTCTGGCGTTAACGACTGCAGTGTACTTGGCGTGTCAGCACACACGACGGCTGCAACTACAGTGTGGTTCCCTAGTGGACACCACGACAACCGTCTGGATTGAGCCAAGTAGGGGACATCTCTAGGGTCTTCAAGTGGGCACCTTCCATCCTCAGTGTTTCGTCGACTAGCCCACGACACCTCAAGAGGGCTCGACAGTGACTCTGGCGTCCCAGAGTCACCCCCCTCCGACCTCCACTCAACTCAGCCCAGCTTACTGACCTCTACATCCCTCCTGCTGCTGAGACCTAACCAAAATCTCACAATCTCTCCACAACCCAACCATACGCGCCCACCCGTTTGACTAAGGCTGTCGAGCCCCACTGGTGCGTTAATATGCAGTTTCAGTGGCAACGGTTCCGTATGGCATACCACCTACCGCAAAACACAATATCTGCCCAACCACCCGTCATTCGCGCAATATACACAGAAACGTAATGACTGTAAATACTATACAACCTATACAAATAAACCAACAGACTCTTCAAGTTTTCAAGAATTCTACGAAACCTAGCCTGTACACAGCCAGCTAGAATCTTTCCGTCTCAACCACAGCCAGTTGCTGCTCCTTTCTGCTGCTTCAGATAAGTTCTTTACTGTGCGACGCAACTCTTGGCCACTGAATCCGACATCTCTGAGGAACCGGGTTGTAGAGTGTGCCACAAAACCTCGACAACCCACTTCCACTGGATAAACCTGGACTCTCCATCCTCGCTGTTCTGCTTCAGTGGCCAGATGAGCATACCGCAGTTTCTTCCTCTCATATGCCTCATCTACCGCATCCTCCCATGGCACTGTTAACTCTATCAGTTGAACAATGCGTGCTGATCCAGACCACAAAACAATATCTGGTCGTAGGTTAGTGGTGGCAATCTCAGGTGGAAAAATAAGCCGTTGATCAAGATCAGCCAGCATCTTCCAGTCCCTAGCAGCTTCCAGTTGTCCTGGGCGAGAATTGGTGTTAGCACCTTTTCTTGGTGGTTGCTCACCTGGGCGGAGGAATATTGTCTTCTGCGTGTAATGTTTTGCTAGAACAGGCGGCAACTTATTGGTCAGACTACGCTTGCCTTCCAATGCTAAAGCCAAACATCGCAATACTTGGTCATGGCGCCAAGTAAACCGACCTTGGCTAAGAGCCACCTTACATCCTGTCAAAATGTGCCTTAATGTGGCAGGTGATGAACACAAAGGACAAGAGGGATCCTCTCCTACCCAGGGGTTTAGGTTCTGCGGTGATGGGAGAACATCATATGTTGACCTAATAAGGAAACTGATCCTACTCTCTTCCATTGACCAAAGGTCTTGCCAGCCCATTTTGCGTTGTTCCACACTCTCCCATGTCATCCACTCTCCCTGCTTGGCCTGGGAAATGGTCTTTATACATCTCATCTTCTCCTCCTGCTTTCGCAGCTCGTTGACTACCAGCTTCCTCCTTTGAGCTGGGCCTGCCTTGTGCCATTTAGGAGGAGCTAAACTGAGCCCAAAACCCCCTCTTCCATGCTGTACCTGTCCCACGATATCCCCAATTTGAAGGTCAGCCTTTGCCTCTACTACATATTTCTTTGCTGACCACTTTCTACCAGTTTTTACCACAGGGGCTGCCTCCCTTACACATTTGTCGTGTGACTCTGCTAAAGTCATTTCCAGTCTGACCTTGGCACACTTAAACTCCTCGGTTAAAGCAGAGACTGGCAGCTGCAATACTCCTTTACTATAAAGTCCCACTCTGCTGAGGCAGCGTGGAACTCCCAACCATTTCCTGATGTATGAACTTATTAACGCTTCCAGCTTATCCACTGTTGTCGAAGAAACCTCGTACACAGTCAGTGGCAACAGCAACCTTGGCAGTAGACCAAACTGAAAGCACCAGAGTTGTAGTTTGCCTGGTAGAGCACAGCTGTTAATGCTCTTCAACCCTTCCACTGCTTGTCGTCTAACTTCTCCCACTCGAACTGTGTCCTTTAGATCCCCATCGTACCATCTCCTAAGACTCTTCACTGGCTTCTCAGAAACTGTTGGTATTGCCTCACCATTAATGAAGAATTTTTTATCAACTACCTTTCCTTTAACTATCGAGATGCTCCTTGATTTAGAGGGCTTAAATTGCATTCATGCCCATTCAATATTATCTGTTAACTTCCCCAATAACCGATTAGTGCAGGCTACCGTTGTAGTCATGGTTGTCATGTCATCCATGTATGCTCTGAATGATGGTAGTCGCATCCCAGAAGCCAAGCGCTCTCCTCCTACTACCCATCTTGATGCCCTAATGATTACTTCCATTGCCATGGTAAAAGCCAGTGGAGAAATGGTGCATCCTGCCATTATTCCAACCTCTAAGCATTGCCATGCGGTGCTGAATTTTGGAGTTGAGAAACTAAATTGCAAATCTCCAAAATAGGCTTTCACTAAATTTGTTATTGACATTGGTAGTCTGAAAAAAATCAAATGCTGCCCAAAGAAGCTCATGTGGCACTGAACCATATGCACTAGCCAAATCCAGGAATGTCACATGGAGCTCCTTCCTCTCCTTTTTTGCTGACTGAATTCGTTGCCAGAAAACATTGTTGTGCTCTAAGCATCCTGATAAACCCTGGAATGCCCGCTTTTTGAACTGAAGTGTCAATGAAGCCATTCTTTAATAGATAGGTGGACAATCTCTGGGCAATAATGCTGAAGAAAATCTTACCTTCAACGTTTAATAGTGAAATAGGACGAAACTGACTGAGGCTTGTAGCATCTTTTTCTTTAGGTATAAAGACTCCACCTGCTCTGCGCCACGCTCTAGGTACAACCTGTTTTTCCCATGCCACTTGTGGCGAACAGGACGGCCGAGGGACGTGAGAGAACGGCGCGAGGCCGGTGGTGCGATTGATAATGAGCAACACCTGTGAGCACACCGGTCTCGCATCTCTCACGGAGGAGCGGAAGCATAAAGGAGGAGCGACGACGTTGATAATCGAGAGAGGAACAGGCCTGTATTTTAGTTGAGTTTTGTTTTTTGTATTTGTGTTTTATTTTAGCCAGCAGTCATCCGCGAGGGGCTGCTGGCCGTTAAGTTTATTTGAGGTAAGCCAGCAGTCGTCCGCGAGGGGCTGCTGGCGGTATTTTAGTTTGTTTTATTTTAATAAAGTTTATTTGAATGTTCGCCGGTTCCCGCCTACTTCTTCCCTAAACATTGCTACACTGGTGCCGAAACCCGGGAAGAGGGAGGAACGCGCTGTCAGAGAGTCCTCGCCGCTGTGGGGAATCCGCGGTGTCATCGAGCATGGTGCGCGAGTCGCCGCCGCTCGCCGTGGGCCGGAGCCTGCTGCCATCCGCCAGAAGGGGAGGAGCAGGGAGCGGGGGACTCTCGGCCATGGACGCTCGAGGCGGTGCGCTGGAGAGAGTTGCTGATTGGACGGTCCAGCTCGCTGCCGGCCGCCTGTGTATTGGAGGGGCGGCTGCCATCCGGGAGGGAGAGGAGGAGTCGCCGCCGCTCGCCGTGGGCCGGAGCCTGCTGCCGTCCATCAGAGAAGGGGAGGTGCAGGGAGCGGGGGACTCCTACCGTCTGCCCAAGGCACCCGAGGAGCCGTCGCCGTCCACCGGGCGGCAAAGGAGCGTCGAGCCGTCCACCGAGGGCCATCCAGCGTCACCGCCAGGCACCGCGGAGGAGATCGCCCAGCTGGTGGGGGACCAGATGGCAGCGCGTTGTGGGAACCGGACCATTTTTTTTTTTTCCTCTCTCCCCTCTCTCGATCTGTCGCTCCTCATGCTTCCGTCTCCATTTCCCTCGGCTTGTCGGTCCATACCCCCCAGGGATCGCCGCCGCCGGGGGGGGGGGGGAGTAGGCACAGGCTCTTGGGTACCCCCCGGCCTGTGAGGGTCGATGGGGGTATGTGGCGAACAGGACGGCCGAGGGACGTGAGAGAACGGCGCGAGGCCGGTGGTGCGATTGATAATGAGCAACACCTGTGAGCACACCGGTCTCGCATCTCTCACGGAAGAGCGGAAGCATAAAGGAGGAGCGACGACGTTGATGATCGAGAGAGGAACAGGCCTGTATTTTAGTTGAGTTTTGTTTTTTGTATTTGTGTTTTATTTTAGCCAGCAGTCGTCCGCGAGGGGCTGCTGGCCGTTAAGTTTATTTGAGGTAAGCCAGCAGTCGTCCGCGAGGGGCTGCTGGCGGTATTTTAGTTTGTTTTATTTTAATAAAGTTTATTTGAATGTTCGCCGGTTCCCGCCTCCTTCTCCCCTGAACATTGGTACACCACTTTTATCAATTTCCACAGAATTCGCAGAACTCCTGAAGCACTCTTGTACACTCTTTACGGAACTCCATTAGGCCCTGGAGATGATGAAGCCCTTGCCTTTCTCACAGCCTGCTCTACCTCTTTCCACTTAGGTGCACAGACCTCCATTTGGTATTCTGGTGGGTTGATAGGTGGTATGTCTGATGGAATTGACATAGGCTCATGCCTTTTTGCATCTGTATGCGTTTCCTCCAAATATCTCTCTAGCTCAACCCTAGATGCTTTTAAAGTGCCATTCTTCTCCCTGGTGAATAACTTCTTTACGAATTTGAATGGGTCTTTATAGAAATTAGCCCTCGCACGTTCCTTCTTTTTGTAGCGTTTCCGTAGACGCTCAGCTCTGCGTAATGTTGCCAGCTTATCTTTTATGGCCCTTTGTAAGAGACTGAGTCCCTCCTTCTGACTTTGTTCTGCTCTTTTCCATTGCTTCCTCAGCTGTCTCCTTTCTCTAACTAACCCTTCAATTTTCTGCTGCCGTCTAGACATTCCAGGAGTAGTCTGTACTTTTTCCTTCCTTTATCCACACCAAACCTCTCACTACCATATGCGTAAATGATGTCCCCAAATTTATCCAGCTTCTTTTCAACTGTACCAGTTAATCTTTCCAATACAAAGCATAGATCTGTGTTTACCGTGTCCCATGCAGTTTTCTCACAAGCTCTTGGCCATCTAACTCCAGGCCTATGCCCGTTGAGGTTCTTTTCTCTCTTATGCTGTTTAGTCTGACCGGGTTCACAAGTATGAATATGTTCATCACTAACTGTGCAAGCCCTCCTCTCCTCTATGACAGGGGTGCTGATATCCTGCGAGCTGTGGTTTGCTTCCTGTCGCTGGATTTCATTTGACTGACTTGACTGACTTCGTAAGAAGTACTGATCAATGCGAGGCCAAAGTCCCTTCTCCCTCAAGCATTTCATTTTCACTTGATGAACCTTCAAACCCCTGACCGTTGTCGCCTTGCTCCAGCCACAGACACAAACTTGGAGTTCAATGACTTTACTAACTGCAGATCTTGGACTAGTCTTACTCTCCATACTCATATGCATTTCCGTTCCTAAGTCGTTAACCATGTTGTCCAACATTGAGTCATCTTCCACCCCCGCTCTCGCAGACTCTAGGGGTACTTTTCTCTTTAATTTCTCAGAAGCCTTGGACGGGTGTCTCCAGCATCCTGTAAACACGGAGCTGGATACTGCCGACAAGGGTAGCTAACCCTTACCAGCCCCATTGGGGTCAATTTCCTTCTGTCAGCTGTCTCTCCAGGCTTATTTATTGTCTCGACCCTGGCTCACTAACAGTAACGTTATACCAGTCGACACCAAAGTTACACTGTCATAGCTAAGCCAGTGTAACGTTAGTTATGCTACGTAACGTTAGGTAGCTATATTAGGTAGCTACGTGTGCTAGTGATACATGCTTCATGAAAAAATAAATGCCATCTTGATATTGACTCTCGTATGATTTCTTTATTTATCCAAAGACTTTTTGTTCATAGCCTTTTCAAATACTGTCTTCCTGTTTTTTAACTTGTTTGACTTCGCTGGCTCTATATGCAGGTACTGAGAATTTTGACTGTTCTTTCTCTGCCATAATTGTTATTACTAGCTTCCGTGCCTCTTCAAACGGGTGCGCGCATTTGGGCTGCTCCTCTATCAGCAGAGGTGGTATCCATGGTAGTGACAATCGCCCCAGCCAATAATTTCTTTCGTCCCGAATGGACGAATGGAAAGCTGTGTTTATTACAGTCCTGAGAGGACTACAGACACTCGATTTTTATCATTTCTTTTCCAGAGTACTTACATTTTAATTATGCATTGATATATAAAGACCGTTTAAACAAATTTGGAAAAAAGTATTTTTGGGGATTTCTACCTACCCTGCCTTTAAACACTACCGTTCAAAACTTTGGGGTCAGTAAGTATTTTTATTTTATTTTTTGGGGGAAATAAATAAAATAAATCAATACTTTTATTCATCAAGGAGGAATTAAATTGATCAAAAGTGACAGTAAAGACATTTATAATGTTTCAAAAGATTCTATTTCAAATAAATGCTGTTGTTTTTAACTTTCTGTTCATCAAAGAATCCTAAAAAAAATGGTACACAACTGTTTTCAACATTGATCATAATCATAAATGTTTCTTGAGCATCAAGTCCTCATATTAGAATGATTTCTGAAGGTTCATGTGACTGAAGACTGGAGTAATGATGCTGAAAATTTAGCTTTGATCACAGGAATAAATAATATTTTAAAATATATTAAAATCGAAAACAGGTATTTTAAATTGTAATAATATTTCACTATATTACTGTTTTTTGTTGTATTTTTAATGAAATAAAAACAGCATTGGTGAGCACAAGGGACTTCTTTTAAAAACATTAAAAATCGTACCGACCCCAAACTTTTGAACGGCAGTGTATATATATAATCCAAATATAAATGAAAGTCAAAAGCACATTTTTAGTCATTCCTGGAAACAAATCCTGTTCAAATAGGCTATATGGGCCATTCTACAGAATTTGTTCAAAGTTAGAGTTGGAAACATCTTGGAAAGAAAATTGTCTTTTCCCATAAATTTCTTTATTTATGTAGTAAGTATTCTTTTTAAAAGTAGGCCAATACATTTTATCATACATATTTTAAAGTTAAGGATTCATTAGTTTGCTTACATTGGAACAAACACTATAATAACATCGATCTTAGTTGATGAGTTTTATTTTTGACAGAACATAGCCTACTATATATTTAACATATGAGCAGAAACTGGCTAACAAAAGCTTATTTGATATTTTAGAATAAAAACTTTATAATCTATCCAAAACTATGAAATGTTGACTTTCATATTTCATCTGTAACATAGTAAACATAAACAACAGCGCCCATCTGTGCCGTTAATTCATTCACACACAGAAACGTGATTCATATTTAAACAGTCTTTTTGCGTTTACAGACACTATTACATATCGCGATTAGAACAAAGCACAAGAATAAAAAACTTACTCGCAATTCTCGGCTAGATCCGTCGCCCCTCGAAATGAAAATAAACCAGCACATGTTCAGAGCTAAATGTCCCAGGATTATTCCTCACAGCCTCGCAAGAAGAAATAGTCCATTATTCTGATGATTAAATTTGTTGTGTTATCGCGTTTATGAGGGGCGTTGACACGTTTGCATGTGTTGCTTCAGATCATTTGCGCTTGAATACCGCGCGCTCTCCGTGGGCGTGTCACATTAGCAGAATAATGAGCTGAGAGAACGATAATGAGATCGGCTGACACCTCCCTCTTTTTTTATAGATTACATAAACAGAGAATATTTATTTTAGTTTTGAATTAGATATTTTAAAAGTACAAACTTGAATGTCTTAAAGTCGTTATTTTAGTTTTTTTTGCACACAAAAAGTATTCTCGTCGCTTGATAAACTTAAGATTGAGCCACTGTAGTCACTTGGACTATTTTAACGATGTCTTTAATAACTTTTCGAGGCTGGCAAGTTCAATCCCTCAAGAAACCTATGGAGGAGTGATCCAGCTCTCAGATTTCATCAAAAATATCTTAATACGTGTTCCGAAGATGAACGAAGGTCTTACGGGGTTGAACAACATGAGGGAGAGTAAATACTGACAGAATTTACATTTTTGGGTGAACTATCCCTTTAAAATGTAGTCATCAGCCCGATATGGAAAATTATGCTGATTATGTGCTTGCAATAACTTTCATGTTAGCGATAAGATCATGTCAGCAGTGTGGTCATTCTTGAAGTGATGAGATGAATTTTGCCTGTGATGAGATTCACTTTAATGGATTGCTGCATTGAACTTGACAATGCAAGTACATTTGCGTCTGGTGTGTGACACAGCAAGAGCTTCCCCTGGGTCCTAGTGCTTTTTTTAGAGGTGCTGTTCTTGTTACAAGTAACATTAAGTTATGCATGTTTAAGAATTAATTAAGCTGTAATTGATGTCATAAAGTCACAAGTCTGATTTGACTTAATGGCCTGACTCAAACATAACACTTTAATATACAAATTAATATATAAAAAAGAGAGATGTATAACAGCATAGACTATTGGCCAAAATAAAAAAATAAAAAAGTTGGATATTGCCAAAAATCTAATATTTTGCATCCCCAGTTCTAGAGAAGCAGCTAATGTGTTTTGCATTGTGTACCTTCACAGTGGTGTAATTTGAAGAAGTCATTTTCCCATGTCCGCTGTCCCAAATGAACACCTTGAGGTGTGTGAGCTCTACCTCATCTCCGAGGTAGAGCTCACACAAGGCTTCCTCCCTCCACAGTGAAACTTCCAGGAGCTTCTGGCCACACCGTATTGACAGATCCAGGACGGGGACTGGGCTTCCCTGGACCTCTGCCATCCTCAGCGCTTGTATCTGCGGAATAATGGCCCAATGGTTACATTTGTGTTATGCGTAAGTTTGTTTGTCAACATTATAATGATGTAAGACAATAAATATTTTTATTTGGTTCGATTAAAATATGAGATGTTTTCAAAAATGTAGGCATTATAAGCAAGAGCTTCAGCCTACACCCGTTTCAGACTGCAGTAAATATGCTATTGTTTGTCAGCTCAACTGTGTTTTAAGTAATTCAGGTCAAATTACCCTCACTCAGCTTTGGGACCGTGGTTGAGTTGTCTAGATAGTTGTGTGAGTAATATTTTTATGGTTTAGCTATATTTCTTTATTTATTTTTTACTAATTTTAATGTTTCTAGCTAATGGAAAAATTAAACCTTTTTGTAAAGATTCTCAGTTATCTTGATTAATGCCTAACACCTGTTTCACACATACTCCATTTGCGGTGTGAATGCGGTGCATATTTTTTTCCGTACCCATGTTAAGAGGTTAGAGCTTTCACACGCGTTCCAGGTGCGGTGTATACAGCAGTGCAGAGATCGTTTCCGCAGTCTGTTTCCACTGTGCTGCATGCGCTGAATTAAAGTGCATGGTTCGTGGTCAAAAAGACACAAAGACAATTAGGTGGTGACTGTGACAGGATGTAGGCTACTCATCTCTTCGTGGAGGTGGAAAACAAGTTATTTGTGACCCACAATATTTATTGTATAAAAGATTTTGTAAAATAATATCCCTAAATGGGCATGTCAATCGGCTGGTTGACTTGTGTGTCCACTTAGTGAATGGGTCTGGGATCTGAAGAAAAAAACACTGAAAAGTTGCTAAATGAGGTGTCAAGAACACATTTTTAGCAATATTTTTTGGCAAAAATATTTCTTAATGTGACTTAAAGTATTCAGGATGGGTTTTTTTTCTATAGGAATTCACCTCACTGCTCTACTGGCATGTGTAGTGTGACCCTTATTATACTGGTAACATGTAATAATAGACACTGCACACATTGTTTGTCCACCCATCAGAATAAACCACATTCTTCTAGATCTGTGTAACTCAAACCACAGCAGCAGCTTTCACTTTGACTCACAGACTGAGAGTGTCACTGTGAATTCATGGAACACATTTGTTTTTCTCTTAAAACACACTGGGACCTTCTGTGTGTCTGTTTAGTGTCATGCAAAAAAATCACTCTCAGAAATTACACATTTTCCTTATTTCTAACATGTAAAACAAATATTAACACATTTAAAAACTTTTACAGTTTTTTTCTAAAATATATTAAAACTACAGTAAAAAAAAAAAAAAATATATATATATATATATATATATATATATATATATATAAATAGATACTTATGATAGATAAATATATTTCAAAATAAATTATAAATATAGTTGTAAATTAAATGTCACATTATTTTACTCACTTTGCTTACAGTAAACCTGTGTGCAAAAATGTATTATAAAAAGTAATATGCCAAACATAGACAAACTACAAACAGTGTTCATGAGCCAAGCTGATGGACAGTTCACAGCTTAAATACCAAATGCCATGAAAGTCAAAAAAATATGAATATTATTATAATAATTATGCTCAGTTGTGTGTGCTGATGTTGTCAGATCTGTTGACTGAGTGCAAACTAATAAAAATCTGACTTTGCAAGAACTTCTTTCCACATACAGCTAGTAGACGTCACCTATCACTTTCATTATTATTACATGTGATATAGGTGATGCTACTGTAGCAAATTAGCTTAAAATAAATATTAATAATTAATCATAACTTATAATTAATTATGAATATTTGGATCAGTTAATAGAATTAACTTAATGTAGTAAAATTAATATTACAATCAATTAACCTGTTTGTCCCGTGAACACAGTGTTAATTATGTATTAATTCTAAGAAATGTACATTTCCGGGTTATGGTAAATATATGAGTATATGAGCATGAAACGGACTTTACGTGTGACATGAACAAGACTTTATTGACTAGACTAAACACTTAATTATTGTGGTATACGTGATGCTACTACCTGTATGTGGAAAGAAGTTCTTATAAGAATGTGTTACATTAAATTATATCACTTATATTACAATAAATTATATCTGCTATTATTCTTCTCAGAACACACATTCATCCCAATGCAATTTACAAAAACATGAATAGATTTGATTGTTAGGAACTAGTTGCTATTGATGTGAGAATATCAGTGGATTCACATCAGAAATATCATCTGATTTATGAACATCAAGAGGTGAGTTTCATCAGTTGTTCAATAATGTTGCTCAGTGAGAGCCAGATTTGTTTGGTGGACTACTTCCTTTTTTTTTGGCTTCTGATCTCTCACTGTTCACAGAAACAACCCGACCTGATTTCGGTTTTTGCTTATTTTGTTTTCAAAAGTTTGCACCTCTCTAATATGACAAAAAGCAGAACCATGATTTTTGAATGTCAGCGTGGGAGAATGTTTGATGACAAACTGCTGAAGCCCCATAAGATCAAAACTAATCTGGACCGCTGTTCCCAATAGCATTGTAAGTCTAGGAAGATCGTAGTAGCCAATGTAGATTGTTTCTTGTCACATTTTGATCAAATACTCTCAAAACATTCTCAGCTTTGCAAAAACACTTTCCTGTAATATTCTTTACTAAAATACTTCATTACCTTTTGAAGAGGGGTTTAACTACTGTACAGGTACACTCTCAGAAAGAAATGTACAAAAAGCTGTCACATAAAGGGTGATTTACTGGTGCCCTGAAACTACATATTGGTACCGAAAGTGTATATTACATGAAACATACAAAAGTGTACCTTTTGAAAAAGTACTGCCCCAGTGACAGCTTTTGCACCTTTTCTTGAGAGTGTACAGAGAAGGTCTCAGTGATCTTACGCTCGTATACATCTCTCATTGTCAAACCACATCCTGTAAGAAGCATGTGTCAGAGTATACAAATGTAAAATTAAAAATGTAAAATTAGTTGGCAACACTGGATGCATTTCCCCAAAACATATCATGAAAAACACACTGTTAAAAATTTTAGTGTGAAATTACAGTATATTCCAGGTTAATAAATGCATTACTTTCACAGTAATTCCACAGTAGGACTTATCTTATTTTATGCTGAAATGACACTAATAATAATAATATAATTTAGTATAGTTTAACTAACTTTGAATCAGCCAATTGGTTTATTTTATATTCTAGCTTGTCATTGTTTAGACAAATGTTTTCATGTGTCAAGTTTCCAACTTGGCTAGATCCCAAGCAAATGCAACACTGATCACCATTATGGTGACTTCAAACCAATTACAGTACTAAACAATGTAATTGCTTTCAGTGGCATGGTTAAAGACAACTTTATAATGTGAATTCAGAGTGAAAAAAGAGCATTACATTACTGTGATGTCAGCAACATTTTGCTGTTGATTAACAGTAATTCGTAATAAAATGACCCATCATGCCAGTGGTCTTCACTATTTTTTTCATGAGAGCCGCACTGATAGGACAAAGTCAGTAGGGGAGCCATTTTTACCACAAAGTATAAAAAGTTACATCCGGTCATAAATACCATGTCTGCTTATCAATCTGTCACCTCTGAACATACAATATGCAAATCAATAAATACAAAAGGGTGGGGAAAACATTCTTTATGATTTACCAGTCAAATTTGTAACGGAGACTAGATGATTTCCCTTAATGACAAAAAAAAACAGGATATCCAGAATTTATTCATCCCAGATTTACCTTAAATTGTTTTTTTCTACATTAGCCCATCATCTAGCCATCTAAGAGCACATGTAGCGTTAAGAGCTGGAAAGACCGCCTGTCACTGGCCTCACTGTTTTAATTGATCCAGCCGCTAAACACTTCCAAAATAAATTCCACGGAGATGCGATTTATGAAGTTTAATCATGAAAAGTGTGAAACTACAAAGAAGAAAAAATACACAAGCATGAATTTTACAAAATAGATAAATCATCAAAATGATTACTCTCAAACACACAAGGCTAATAACCAACAACAATACAGTTGTATATCAACAGCATAGATTAATACTTTGTAAACTTGAGTAGAAAAAAGTAACAAACATGCTGAATTGAAAGGTACATTACATAGCACAGCAATAAAGTACTCAAAATGCTCAGTAAAAAAAATCAAACAGTCACTCACAGATATTGCATTTCAAAGGGCTTTGATAGGCAAGATGAAGCTGGATGTCTGCAACCACATGGAGCACCTTGCACAACTCAAGCACTCAAGAAATATGGCCTACTTCCTCTTTTAAACAGGAAACCATAGGAAAACAAAGGAAAACTCAAAAATAAGTATCAAAATAAAAGTCCTTGTTTAAACCGAAGTTTAAAGTCCAACACACCGCCATAACTGGCAACTCCGCTGTTGGACTGGATATATTTACATTTACATGTTTTGTTTCAATCGGAATGAATTCATTCTAATTGATGAATCAATGTATTGTAGTTTACATGAACGCTAAACATCGTGATGTGATACATGATCGGGTTGATGTGCGTTTTTATAAGTCAAAAGATTTAAATCGGAATAGATTTTTTGACATGCGCACACTGCACAAACATACAGAGTTTCCCGCTGTTGTCGCCGCTGTTGTCGCTTAATAACCATTCTCCTACATCTTTAATTGTTTTAAACAGCAGACTTAATATTTATCCAATTCTGGTCATAATTTTGAGACTAAGAACATATGAACCGTTGTTGTATGTATTTATCACGCAGTAAAAATGCCCAAAACCAGTCGTCTGTGGATTAGAGTCTGAAACAAGGACTGGTGAGCTGTTGTCCTGCTCCACTTCACAGATGCTGAGTGAAAGGAGAATTATAGAATGACAGGACACTCATTTATGACACTTTATTCATCAGGAGAACAGCTCGTTCAGCGCGTCATACGTCGTCCTTTCAGTTTCGTTTTTTAATCGATCAAGTGTTTACATGTTCTCTCGATAAACCACCCCTTTCAGTCCGATCGAAATTATTTGTAATATAGCTGACACTTTGAGTTTTTAATGGGTTATGTTACAGCTCTACTTGTTTTTAATGTTTTTTATGAAATATCTGACTGCACGATCATATCACTGTATTATTTACCGCCATGCGTGCCACAAATGAAAGCTTGGCGAGCCGCACAATGAGTAACACTGCATCATGCATTCATTTCACTGTAAACTTCTGACTACAGTAATTTATTGTAAAATAATACTCTTTAATCCTGTAAATTCCTGGCAATTTTTTACAGTTCATTAAAAGTATAAATAAATAATTAACAGTTTGCTAGATATGGGCCAGAAGCAGGCCATAGCAATGCCACGTGTCAGCCAAGAGCAAAGAAAATAAAGTCAATCTGGGGTGCGTTTCCCAAAAGCATCATTGGTCAACTATGATCGCAATTTCCATTGAACTCTATTGGTAACGACACACTTGCTACCATAGCTGGCTTTGGGAAACGCACCCCTGGTTAGTAATAAGTGAAGCTGGTAATGCTGTTTGTGGAATTGTTTAATCCTCCTCTGCTGAGATTTTCAGAGATTCAATGTCTTTTTGTCTTCAGCTGATTTCATCTAAGGCTGTGGCTGGAAGTTTCTCTCTCTCTTTTTTGTTCTTGTTGTTCCTCTTTCCTTCAGTCATTCTGTTTGTTAACAGCAGGTGTTCATCACTACTGCTCAGTCATCACTTAATTAATCAATTATAATGACAGCAACACAATAGATGTTTTGAATGATTACATTTATTGATAGACATATTCAAAATACATTCAATACATTGAATTATAACTCACCAAAGCTAACATTAGATTAAGTTCTTACCACTGAACTGCATTTCAGAAGGTGAAGCACTGATACTTGGGCGTAGTGATTTGCTTGCAGCACCTGAGAAGCCCCCCGGTGAGGAGCAGAGTGTTCGCTCAGAGTGTTGCGCTAATCACTCCGCCCAGGTAGCAGTGCTTCGCCTTCTGAGAATATAGTTCCCAGTATGCATACTGTTAAAAAATGGCTGTGTCTCATATGACCTTGTTATTTGAACACACTGTGACTATACAAATCACAACATATAAATAGGAAAAAGTTGGCGTTAACTTTGTCACTTATTGGGAGCAGTATGCTAGTTGGAGCCATTTACATCCAGTCTTTGTGCTAAGCTAGGCTAGCGGTGGGTGCATCAGACAGAGTTACAGCACGCACGGAGATGAAAAGGGTATGTATGGACTTATCTAACTCTGGGGAATACGGTGAATAAGCTAAAGTCCCCAAAAGTCGGCGTGTTCCTTTAAGGGATTGAAACTTGTTCCCCGAAAAGTTATTAAAGACATCGTTAAAATAGTCCAAGTGACTACAGTGGCTCAATCTTAAGTTTATCAAGCGACGAGAATACTTTTTGTGCGCAAAAACAAACAAAAATAACGACTTTATTTCAACTATTCATTTCCTTCTCTGTGGGCCTCTAGTCAGTTCACTAGTATAATAGCGTAAGCTTCTGTTGTTAAACGTCACACGCATCACACACATGACTAGCGTCGGACAATAGTGAGCCTACGTGTGACGTAGCTCTAAGCTATCACACTAAGGTAACTGACTAGAGGCCACGTTTGCACGAACATGCATAACTTTGTTCGACTGTCATGAATATTTGAAATGTCTATTTACATCAAGTACAAGTTAGCCAAACATAGATGAATCTTACCTGTCCAGAAATTCTTCTCCGTTTTCAGCCGTCTCCATCTTTCAAAGGCATCTCCTATACAGATCCTTGTTTTATTTCGGACTTTGTCACAAAGTAATTCGGATTCATAATGAGTTTATGAGTTTATCAGTTTATCGGATTCGCAACGTTAGACTTTTTTTTAAATCCGATTCCGACACGTTTGTAGCTGCAGCTGTGGTAACTAGAGCAGAGCTGGCAACCCGGATCCCGCAACACTACTGACTTCGCTATTGGTAGATAGGTGGAGGGTGACGCATCAGACCAAAACACAACATGACAACATCAACATCAGTTGAGGGCTGCAACTTCACTTTTTAAATGACAATATCCTGGCCGGACTACTGTTGTCAGTGATATTTGAAATGAACATGATTTCTTAATGTCTAGTGACATATCAGGGCCATTTTATGATTGATTTAAATACATTTCTTACATACAGCTCCTTTAAGTTTACTGTTTTATTTTTTTTATTAGTTATAAAAAAAGATTCCCAGGATTTACAAGTGAATTGTATGTTAAATCATATGCTTTAATAAAAAGACATTTGAATTAAAATTGTAAGTGAAAATCTTATTTGAATTGCTGCATTGGAACTGTGTTTAATATGTTGTTTAATATATGTGTGTATATATATGTATATATATGTGACCGGGGATTTAGGTTTACCACCAGGAACACATTTGGGGGTTCTATCTACTTTAAGTTTATTCCTTTAATGATATAGAAATAAAAACTACTGATTTTCAAATGTGGTTTATCGATTTAATTGATAAGAAACAGTTCCAATTATTTAAATGTTCACAAAATAAACAGAAAAGAGCAGAAAGAAACAAAATTAAATGAATGAGATTCACAGAGCTGGTGACAATTAAAACCAGCTAAATATCACAGTCCACTTGTGTATGATAAACACAAGACTCTTAAACACGGCAATGCAGTAATACAACTGTTTAAAATGCAAAGAAAGAAAAGGAAAAATCAAAAATAAGAGTAACGTCCGTTATCAAACTTTTCAATACAATGCGGCAGTGGGAATACTGTTCACAGAAAACAAAACAACGTAAGTACATTTTTATTTTACCCACTTATTTATCACTTTAGAGAAATTAGAGAAAATAATCCTCACATAATAATCAGCTTCAACACACCAACACTTTCACTTCACGAAGGGCTGAAATCTCCAACAATATGGTGCACACTGTAAATAATCACATTAAATTATGAATACATGAAAACCACCTGAAACAAAATGGAAAAGATGAAGTATATCACATTTGGCATAACGCCAAATAACATGGCCTAGACCGCATGGAGTGACGTCATATCATCTTGGACATTACACACAACATAACTTACCAAAACATGACAGTTCTCTAAATCAACACAAAATATACATCCACAAATGGTATTAAACAACAATATATTTACAAAACATTTTATTTACCCATGGATGACTCAAATTGTCGACAATCTCTCGAGAATGCGCGTCTCTCTTGCACTGCCCACTGCACATCTCACCAACAAAATATACTACGGATGCCGTGAGGCAAGAGCGCAAACACGTTGTCGTGGACAACACACAAAGCGCCACCCGCTGATGACTCCAAAGAAATACAGGTAGTCTCTGTTTTTATATTTAAACATGGAAAATAATAATTAAATAAAAGACTTTAACGTAAGGGAGAAAAACAAACTTTAAAGGCATTTACCACCCAGTTACATATATGTATATATGTGACCCGTCACAGAAACCAGGGACACAAGTCGGCAGCACAACTTTCGAGCAAAATGAGAAAGAAGAGTTTTTTTTCAAAATTGGTGATTTTCAATTTTTTGGAGAATCTGTTAATTGAAATCACGAAGAAGCCTCTCCATGTTTGAGATAGCAGTATTGGTATATTTAAAAGCTTACATTTTGAGGTTGAAATCGGCTTGTTTTCGGAGATTCTAGCATGCAGTAGGGGCGTGGCGTGTCATTGTCTGTGTGTATTTCCATACTGAATAACCCGGCGCTTTTGCCCCCGCCCTCCAAGTCAACCACATGGCTACTTATTATGCTGTGCTCTGGCCAGCTCTCTCTGATATCAAAATTCAATGAAGATGGATGCCGCAAAGATTGTCGCAGACGAGATGAACCGTCTGGCAGTTACACCGAAAATGTTTTCGCCGCACTTCGTGGGCTCGGGAAACTGAACCGGAGGTATGGGCGCAGCGCGCTCGCCCTCAGTGCTTTAATACGGCGGCTCGGCTCGCTGACAGCGGTGGCTGGCTGTTTCATATGTGACGGAGAATCGAAATAGAGGATGCAGTTAAGACCTTTGCTGCTGCGATGAAGGCCTGCCGTGCGTGTTTCTGAAATGTAAGTTAAGCTTCATTTGCTCTTTAGTCGTTATTTAAGATGCTGAACCTGCTGATGATATAATGTGCTTGCGGACATTTCATTTGTGTGTGTATACGCACATAAGAAAGTGGTGTAAAGAGATTTGCAACAGTAATTTGAGGAGGTGAAATGTGATTATTTGGAAAATTGCAGAAATGACTGCTTAAAGAAAAATGCCAGCAGGCATTTGCCTCCTACATAAACTTTAATATTGTTGACATTTTGGGCACACGAGCGTTGCGTACTATTTGCGCTATAGATATGTAGGCCTATGGCTTATTGGTCTTTGTTTGTTGTTGTTGGTTTTGCGTTATATGTATATGGCATATGTTCTGTGCCTTACTGAAACCTGGCTTAAACCAAATGATTATTTCGGTCTAAATGAGTCTAATCCACCAGGATACTGTTATAAGCATGAGCCCCGTCTGATCGGTCGTGGCGGCGGTGTTGCAACAATCTATAGAGATATTCTTAATGTTACTCAGAAAACAGGTCACAGGTTTAATTCGTTTGAAGTACTTGTGCTAAATGTTACGCTCTTAGATGTAAGAAACAAATCCATATTATCTCTAGCCTTGGCTACTGTATATAGACCTCCAGGGCCCTATGCTGACTTCCTAAAAGTGTCACAGTGTTGGGTTTGTGTTCCCCAGGTGTCCACTAGATGTCCTCCTTCCCCACGGTGTCATCCACCTTATGAACTGCATTCCCCACAATCCTTGTCTGTACCCATCACTGCATCATTGCACTCAGCTGTTCCCCATCATCATTGCACTCAGCTGTTCCCCATTATCATTGTTAGTTCTGTGTTATATATACCCTGCCTGTTTAGTGTTTGTTACGGAGTCCTTGTTTGTATCACACCACTTCTTAGGTCGGTTGTTGACTGTGTCTTGTTTTGTTCTTGTGTTGGATTGCTTCTTTGGATTTTGACCTCTGCATGGACTGGATTATGATGTAACGGATTGGCCCTTAATAAATATACTGCGCTTGGATCTTCTCTGTCTCCTTGAGTGTGGATCGTGACAAAAAGAGTTTGCATACTTTCTCTCAGGATCTATTGGTCAATGTCGATAAAGCAATAATTGTTGGAGACTTTAACATACACGTAGATAATACAAATGATGCGTTAGGGGCTGCGTTTACAGATTTATTAAACTCCTTTGGGGTCACGCAAAACGTCAGTGGTCCCACTCATCGTCTAAATCATACACTAGATTTAATTATATCATATGGAACCAATCCAACTGATATAAATAGTATATCGCAAAGTGACGATCTCACTGATCATTACATGGTATCTTGCGTAATACGTACTGCTGAAATTTGTCATGTTGCGCCACGTTATCGACCAGGCAGAACAAACCTTCCAACCACTATAGATAGATTCTCAAATAGCTTACCTGATCTATCTCAGCTGCTCAGTGAACCCAAACAAACAGATGAACTAGAGGAAATGACTAGCAGTTTGAGCACCATGTTCTCTAGTACACTAGATATTGTTGCACCAATTAGATTAAAAAAGGTTAGAGAGAAAACTAAAGCACCATGGTACAACAGTGCTACGCATGCAATCAAGAGAGAAACTCATAACTTAGAGCGTAAATGGAAACAAACTAATTTAGAGGTCTTTAGAATCGCGTGGAAAGACAGTATGTCACGTTATAAAAAGGCTCTAAAAGCAGCCAGGGCTGAGCATCTCCGCAAACTAATAGAAAATAACCAAAATAATCCAAGGTTTTTATTCAACACCGTGGCTAGACTAACAAATAAACAAACATCACCAGAGCAAAATATTCCGTTACAGTATAGTAGTAATGATTTTATGAATTTCTTCAATGAGAAAATAGAAAGCATCCGAAACACAATTGTAAATATACAATCCTCTATGATGTCTTCTGATTCAGCCTCAATTATGGCCCCTCTAGAACAACTACACCGCTTTACAACTATAGGACAGGAAGAGCTAAATAAACTTATCATTGCATCTAAACCAACAACATGTTTATTAGATCCAATACCCACTAAACTACTGAAAGAAGTGTTACCTGTAGTGGAAGAGCCTCTTCTTAATATTAACTCGTCTTTATTTTTAGGTCATGTTCCAAAAATATTCAAACTGGCAGTAATAAAACCTCTCATTAAGAAAACGCAATTAGACCCAAATAACTTAGCAAATTACAGACCCATCTCAAATCTTCCATTTATGTCTAAAATACTAGAAAAAGTTGTGTCCGCTCAATTGTGCTCTTTCTTGCAAGAAAATGAAATCTATGAAAAATTCCAGTCGGGATTCAGACCGCATCATAGCACAGAAACTGCGCTAGTTAAAATCACAAATGATTTACTTTTAGCTTCTGACCAAGGCTGTATCTCAATACTAGTTCTACTCGATCTTAGCGCTGCGTTCGACACTATAGATCATAAAATACTCTTGGATCGACTACAAAACTACACTGGTGTTCAGGGACAGGCATTAAGCTGGTTTAGATCGTACTTATCAGACCGTTATCATTTTGTCTGTTTAAATGGAGAAAAATCAAAGATAACGTCAGTAGACTATGGAGTGCCGCAAGGATCTGTGTTAGGCCCTCTGCTATTCTCAATATATATGCTGCCACTTGGTAATATTATAAGAAAACATGGAATTAATTTCCACTGTTATGCTGATGACACTCAATTATATATCTCATCACGACCAGATGAAAACACTAACTTATCTAAATTGACAGAGTGTCTTAAAGATATAAAATGCTGGATGACGTGTAATTTCCTGCTATTAAATTCAGATAAAACTGAGGTACTACTTATTGGTCCAAAAAACTACCCACAAAATCCCTTACAATACAACTTTAATTCAGAAGGATGTCCTGTTACTTTATCCACTACAGTAAAAGACCTGGGTGTTATACTAGACGGCAACTTGACTTTCGAAAATCATATTTCATATATTACAAGAACAGCCTTTTTCCACCTTAGAAACATTGCTAAGCTACGTAACATGCTATCTGTTTCTGATGCAGAAAAGTTAGTTCATGCATTCATGACCTCGAGACTAGATTACTGTAATGCTTTATTACCTGTCCTGCATCCTCAATAAACAAGCTACAGTTAGTGCAAAATGCAGCCGCTAGAGTTCTTACTAGATCAAGAAAATATGATCATATAACACCTTTTTTATCATCTCTACACTGGTTACCTATTAAGTTACGTATCAATTACAACGTATTCCTACTGACCTATAAAGCCCTAAATGGTTTAGCTCCTGTGTATTTAACAGACCTTCTATCGCCATACAATCCATCGCACTCTTTAAGATCACTAAATTCGAGGCTTCTGGTCATTCCTAGGATATCTAAGTCCACTAAAGGAGGGAGGGCGTTCTCACATTTAGCTCCTAAACTCTGGAATAGCCTTCCTGATATTGTTCGAGACTCAGACTCGCTGTCCCAGTTTAAAACTAGATTAAAGACGCATCTCTTTAACCAAGCATTCACTTAATGCTTAACCTTTAATACTACTGCTGAATCAGTTCGAATGCTGAATGCATTCGAATGCATGATTAACTGACTATTTTTCTATGTACATTTCCGAAATGCACTTTCTGTAAAGCTAATTTGAGACAATGTGTATTGTGAAAAGCGCTATACAAATAAATTTGAATTGAATTGAATTGAATAT
Source organism: Siphateles boraxobius (assembly GCF_051911475.1). Classification (NCBI taxonomy): domain Eukaryota; kingdom Metazoa; phylum Chordata; class Actinopteri; order Cypriniformes; family Leuciscidae; genus Siphateles; species Siphateles boraxobius. The sequence continues at coordinate 3,368,884 of NW_027508866.1, forward strand.
ATATATGAAGTGCATTGCATGCTGACATGAAATGTCTTACAGGTGTTGTAAAACAATGTAAATTGGATAAACAGATGTATTTCACCAAGGCAGAGGCTAGCTTGTTTGGCTAATGTAAAAATCTTACCTTCAACATATAGGTGATTTAGTTGCTGTGCCCTTTCAGCTCATGAGTTTCGACATCCTTCAGGTCTAGGTTGGTGGTTTACCGTAACTTCCGGGTTTCTTTCCACCAGAGCCTTGCTTTCGATTTCAACATAGCGGATGCGTAAAATCAGTGTATTCTCTAGCCGTTGAGCGAGCATCAGTTGCACATTCGTTATTGCAGTGCACTATGGGATTGAATGAGTGCACTCGATAATGTCCACTAAGGTTTCGGACACCACTAAAAATGGCTGTCCCCTCAAATACCGTAGTGTCCTATTTAAAGTCATAGGGGGCGAATCTGAACACAGGGCTTGTGTTCTTGCAGTCTTTGTCTTCATGCTCTACTTATATACCACCACCCGTGACACTTACTAATTAAACCAAAAGTCAAACAAATTTCCAGTCACTCTCTGAGAGAGATGTTTATTACACATAAGTTAATATTTTATTACAGATGTTCATCACACTTTTTAAAAAGGCAAAGTCTTTAATTCTTTATTACATTCTTTAGTAACTTTTCCTTTATGCAAAGAAAGTTAATGTGGTAGTTTTAATGCAGTAATGTTTAATTTTTTTTTTTAAAAGTACATATTTTCAGTTCCTTAAACCAAAGAACAGCAGAGCAACAAACAAGCTTTATTCAGATTGTGTATCATATTGAGTTTGTTTGATGGTCTTTGCTGTAGAATCTGAAGTTCAGCTGGACTCACTGAAACAGGAAGTAGAAGAGCAGAGGAGACACCAGCAAGAGGAAGCTTCCCTTATACACGCCATCTAATCAAGACAGGAAGGAAATTAGTATTAATTTACACTCCACTGCTAATACATATAATAATAATAATGATAATAATAGTTATGAAAACGCATTTTCATTGTTGATCAATTTTTCACCGATTAAAAAAAAAAAAACTCTGAAAGTACTAGACTAATTCATAAGCTTCTACTTTTCATGCTGCTATAGCTTTACACTATTTTTGACTACTTTTGAAATTGTGCTGCTTATTAACAATCACTTGTTCATATTGATTTATTGTTTGTCTAATTTCCTCATTTTAAGTTACTGTGGATGAAATCAAACTGCTAGCGCATGATCAAACAAAGGCCAATACCTGCAGCATTGCAAAGATCAGTGTTGCAGCAGCTCTTAGTCGTTGTCACTCCTGCTGTCGTTACAGTCACTGGTACACATTCAGCTGCGCACCCTTTAGTTGTGACGGAACCTGTAAAAATACATAAATGTCCATATAATAAGATAATAAAACAATTCCAAGTATACTTTCTCTCCAGCGGTATCACTTATACAGCAGATTCCCACATTATACTGGACTTACCGATGGATGTTTCAGCATTAATGCTTTGACATTTAGAAACTCCGGCTTCACATATCTCCTCTTTTACTTTACATGAAGCTCCCGTCACAGATGTGCAGGAGTAACACTTGAGAGAATAACCTTACAGACAGAGAAAGACATTGAGTTAGCACTCTACAGTATGATTAGCAAATAATACATTTCAATACTTGCTGTTTTCTGTACCTCCAGTGAGAGAAATGAAAAGAAGAACGACGGAGACCTGCAGATTCATCTTGTGTCAGGAACTGAATAACTGTACAGAAGTAATGCTTCGGTTTCACTTATGTCTGTTCAGAAAGAGGTGGGTTTAGGACTCTTTGTGATGTCCCCAATGAACTATGGCAGTTACTAAGAAAAGGTTGGGGCTCATTTGTGAAAACAAGCAGAATTAGTTTCTGCTGAAAAGCGCTTTGTCTCCCTCCCAGTACTTCTCCAGATGCATTTTGATGATTATACAATCATTACCTATTCCTAGTCCATGCTGCTCTTTGTTAACATATCTCAAATGTTGTCTCACACACATGCTCACTCAAATTTCTAACATTGAGGTTCTCGTTTGAGATAAATCAATTATACTGTAACAAGAAATAATTTTCTTTGGTTAACTGTTTTGGCAAACCCATTCTACAGTTTCTACACTCCAAAAATGTCTGGGTTAAAACAACCCATTTGGCAACCCAGCACTAGCTGGGTAAATATTGGATATAACAAATGATGGGTTGGGTCGCACAATTTAACCCATATTCTGCTCACACTAACTAAACACTGGGCTCATTATGGGTCATTTCCATTTCAAGCAAATGTAATTTATACATTTTATTTAGGCTAAATAAATTATTGAATTATATATATACCCAGCAAACACAAAAACGTTGCAAAAACGTTTTTTTCCACGTCGTGAAAAAGTCGTGAAAAAACAACGTTTTTATCCGACGTATTTAATACGACAGATGTCTGGTTTTTTAGACGTTATAAATACATATTTTCACAACGTGGTTGAAACATTTTTTTAACGTTATAAATACGTATTTACGCAACGTGTTTGAAACATTTTTTTTAACGTTGCTTCGACAATATGGGTCACCCCTGTGACGTTTTAAAAACGTCAATATCACGTCTTATGTGGTACTTTTTTTCCTATTTTACCACGTTCACCCGAAACTCGAGAAATTCACGGAAAGAACATGTTAATCACTAAAACCAGAGATGTTTCCATCCTTGGATGTAGCCTACAAGCGTTTGTAGCAGCAGACTATGATCTTCAACTGCTGCCCCGTCCGTCTTCCAAGATTCCAGTGTGAAGAGTAATCGATCCAGTGGGCTATAAACTCATCTTTAACACAATTCTTTGAACATTGAGAAATCACTGGACACAAAACATAAAAGGTAAGCAAATTCTTTAGAATTTATTGATTAATAACACAATATGATTGATATGATATGATTAATGAATTTAATTAATGATGCATTTCTGTAATATATTACTAATTTTAGAATAAATAATGATACAATCTAGTATTATATATATATATATATATATATATATATATATATATATATATATATATATATATATATATATATATATATTATAAGAAACAAAACCACAATTTTGATAAACATTTTTATAAAACATTTGGAAATTTTTAAAGAATTATATACAAATTAGTAATATTTAATAAAAACAAAATGGAAAAGAAACACTTTAAATTCCAAGGTCTTCACTGTCAGAGTGGAAGAGGGGGGGAGACTGAAATTCAAATCATTGTAATAAAATCAATTGTCTGTGTTTACTCAGAGAGGTCTATTTAAAAAATACAAGTTTGTATCAGTTCGTCACCTCAATGAAACAATTAATTTGTGAAGTAACATATGAAAGTATACCTGTCCAATTTGGGTCTGTCAAAGAAGAATGAAAAAGCATGTCATGAGTATTATCAATGATTGATTATTATCATTCCCTACACTGGTTGAGCCATAAAAGCCGTAAATCTTGTTTGACTAATTACTTTAAAAAATTATCTAAAAATTAAAATTGTGAGATTGTTTGCTTTATTTTAGTAATGAGTGAAACAAGTATGGCTCACGCCCAATATGTTCCCGATCCCTGGCCTAACAGTAGAATATAGGAAAAAAATTAGATGAAGAATATATTACCTCCTCATCATCTTCAGCTGTGGGCTCATCAGTCTTAAAAAAAGGAACACGTAAGACACAAGACACAACAAGTGTTTCTTTCTAATTGCTTTGTAATTGCTAACGTGTAAATAGCCTCAATCTTAAATAAATATTAAATCTTGAAAACCCTTATATATAAGGCAATTTAATCAGACAAATATTTTTCTCTGTCACACATGCAAGTTTATGCACTGTTTGCACACTGTATATTCTAGGTTTTAAAAAATCAGGTTTTACTGTCCTTGTAATTAGCCATATTGCATGTAGATAAGTACCCGGAGTTTTTTTGGTCCTCCACGTTTGTTTGGGGCATGCTTTAAAAACTCTGCCACTTCTCCCTCTATCTCTGGCATCTTTGCAGCCTTTAAGGTTTGAAGGCATGCTCCTGAAAATAACATTAACAGATAAAACATGAAACCAAAGAAAAAATAGGAAAAATATTCAATCTGAATGGGGCTACTTTGTAAGTCAGAAATTGTCTCTGATTATGTAAAATCTGTCAAAGCAGGCCATTTTACAATCACTGATATCTTCAAAAAACTACTTTCTTATAGCTACAGTAATGCAAAAGTTCTGCATGTTACATATTACTGCAAGGGCTCGCCATTAAGCCTTGTCATGCTTGTCCTTTGGACAGGTAAATCAGTCATTCACTTGTCCGAGTAAAAAGTTGCTTATCTGGGAAAAAATATTTTTTTAGACTGAAAGGGTTAGTTCACCCAAAAATGAAAATTAAGTCATTAATTACTCACCCCCATGCTGTACCAACCCCGTAAGACCTTCGTTCATCTTCGGAACACAAATGAAGATATTTTTGATTAAATCTGAGAGGTGGATCACTGCTACATAGGCTGCCAGAGGGAATGAAACTTGACGGCCCAGAAAGTCATTAAAGAACATGTTTAAATATTCCATGTGCCTACAGTGGCTCAACTATAAGTTTATCAAGCGACGAGACTACTTTTTTTCCGAAAAAAAAAAACATAAATAACGACTTTATTCGACTATTCCTTTTCTTCCTTTGTGGGCCTGAGACGAGAGTTCAAGAGATTTCCACGACGCATGCGCGAGAACTGAGAAGAGGACGTTCTTCTTCTAATACTTCTTGTTCAGTTCTCGCGCATGCGTCGTGGAAATCTCTTGAACTCTCGTCTCAGGCCCACAAGGAAGAAAAGGAATAGTCGAATAAAGTCGTTATTTATGTTTTTCTTTTCGGAAAAAAAGTATTCTCGTCGCTTGATAAACTTATAGTTGAGCCACTGTAGGCACATGGAATATTTAAACATGTTCTTTAATGACTTTCTGGGCCGTCAAGTGTTCCGAAGATGAACGAAGGTCTTACGGGGTTGGTACAGCATGGGGGTGAGTAATTAATGACTTAATTTTCATTTTTGGGTGAACTAACCCTTGAAGCTTTCTATCAGCTTTGATATATTTTAATTTTCATATTTGTGATATTCACCACATATACCCCCCACACCATCTTGTGTACTTCATCTTTCATTTTAAATTAATTTATTGGAAAATTTACAACTGCATTAAATTATGTTATGAGAATGTTTTTGTTTTGAAACTACAAATAAGAAATGATGAGGAAAAAAATGATAAAATTATACTTTTAAACATGAAACTAAACCGCCAGTAAGTGGCCTATACATATCAGTTTTTTCTGTAGGCCTTGTATATTGCACATGCGCCAACGCCCAGGCGGGAATCGATTCACGGGTTCTTCCAGTGAGCTAGTGAAGTCTCGAGATTATGTGCGAAATTATACTGGTATTTTTTTATTTTTATAATGTCATTCTTAATGCAGATGTTAACTTAATTAATGGTAAGATTTAACTAAAGATTTGTAATGTGCTCGCTTCTGTTATCTTGTCGGTGCCACAGCCTGCTACTGACAGGTTAGAATTGGGCCCTCATTAAATTATGGAATAATTGTTAAAAAATAAATAAAATAGGCATATTTGTGGAAAAAATATCTAATATTTGGGTACATAAAAGCTTTTTATTTGTTTTCTTCCTAATTTTCCTTTAAATAGTGGTCAAGAACCCCCCCACCCCCAAAACAAATGTTCTTCTAAATTCAGAAAACTGTTTACGTGCTGAAGGTAGGCTCTGGGACAGTCGCTCTATGTCTTTAGGTCCAAGTGCTTTTGCAACAGTTTTGGATGTGGACAACAGAAGAGTTGGGAGGAACACTTTCAGTTCCCTCAATTCCCTGCGATCTCTTTCTAGCACCACACACATTTAATGAATTTACAGGCACATCAGTTACTGGGCGGAGAGTCGCATCTGTTTCAAAGAACGCTCGTAAATCAGGGTAAATGTTATCCGGCTGACTAACTTCTTCTACATCATTTTTTTCTATAGGTTTGTTGCGGTTCAATTTCTTAGTCAAAGAAGAAATTCTAGCACGTAGCTCTTTGTTCTCTTTTTCTAGTTCTGAGTTATGCTGAGACTGTTGTGTAGCTACTGCTAAACCAAATTCTCTATGGCAGCATAATATCCCTTTCACATTTTTACACTCATCTACCGACCAAATCTTGTCTGGATGAATCTCATATTTCTGTGTTAGTTCTTGTCTAACTTTTTCTGTGACTATTAGGTTCATTTGTTCTCCTAACAGTGTTTTAAATTCACTATCTGACCACAAAGGGGTCGCAAGACCACCTTTTTTAGTTGTGGAGATTAGTCTAGCACTTTTCTTAATCATTTTGTGGATTTCTTTGTTACCACACAAACAAACACTAAACTTCTCTGATTACAGAGGGTACGCTTGTTAACACAAATCAACTATTGTTAAACTTCCTTGTTACCAACAGATCACAAACTATTAGTACGTTACGCTAATCTTCCCTAAAAGAAAAATGCAAAAGGATCTTTCACCTTCTTAACTTTTAAAGGATAAAACAAACAAAAACACTAAATCTTCTCTGATCAAAAGAGGCAACACTCGATAACACAGTTAACCTTCCTTGCCCAGAGCAAAGGGTAACACACAAAATATTAGCACGTTACACTAATCTTGGTAAATGGTAAATGGACTGCATTTATATAGCGCTTTAACAGACCCAATGGCCACCAAAGCGCTTTACATATTGCCTCACATTCACCCATTCACGCACTCATTCACACACCGACGGCGGTGTCAGCCATGCAAGGCGCCATCCAGCTCGTCGGGAGCAGCCGGGGTTAGGTGTCTTGCTCATGGACACCTCGACACTTGGTCAGGTGGAACCGGGGATCGAACCACCAACCTTTCAGTTTGTAGACAATCTACATGAACCACTTAGCCACTGCCGCCTAATCTTCTCTAAAAGGAAATGCAAAGGATCTTTCACCTTCCTAACTTTTAGAGGATAAACACATCCCTGTTTGAACAGAGGTTCACCAATATTAACACGTAATGTTAAACTTCCCTGCCTGAAAACAGAGGGTACAATATATTAGCACTTGATGCTAATCTTCCCTAATTTTATAGAGGATAAAACACTTCCCTGGCAAAGCAGAGGGTAAACTGTATTAACATGTACGTTAATCTTCCCTGCCTGAAAAACAGAGGATACATTTCATCTCTAAAGCAACTTTAGAGGATAACTTTAGTTAACAAACCCTACAGCTGTCTGTTAACTTCTTCTCTGATGGCACAGAGGATAATTTTTACTGGTTTTTCGTTCTTTGAATGGAGTGAAACTCACCAAATTATTGGTGTATGGAAAAAATTCCGTCTGGAAACTCAGTCAGAGATCTTTGTTGAGCTTGGTTCTGGAACTCAGTTAGCTTTGTTGAGATCTTTGTTGAGATTCAGTTCTGGAACACAGTCAGCTTTGTTGAGATCTTTGTTGAGATTCAGTTTGCAAATTCAGGCAGCTTTGTTGAGATCTTTCTGGATTCAAAAGATTCAGTCTGGAACTGGAAAGTCAGATCTTTGTTGAGATAATTGAGCTTTGAAGTTTAAAAAGTTCATTCTTTGTTGAGTTTCAGTTTCTCCATCCGGGTCACAGGCACCATCTGTTGTGAACTTCTTCCTTCTTCAGTGTAGAAAAACTCAGAAGCGAAAACCAGGAGACTTTTTTAAGCAAGATTCTTTATTCGCTGTAGTCTGCTTCGTACCCAAGTCAAGTCAAGTCTAGTCTAAGGCAGTATACATTGAGTTCATATATACATTTCAAGGGGGAGGGATTACATTGTGATGAACAAAGCATGTAAATGAGCTGAGACAACGAGAACAGGAAAAGCCTAGCCTTCTCGTACTGAGATGGGACAGTCAGGAATATCCCGCTGGGAACCCCTACCGTTTGCAGAGATTTCCTGGTCTCATCATTTCTAAACTTTCTCAATATAAAATACTATTGTATTGGAAATCTAAATTAAACATTTAAATAAATTTGTAATCCTACAAAGGTGATTTGCATTGCAGTGTTTTATATAACATGTCTGTATTCATGCCTGAATTTATTTACCAATGTATTCTTGCATTTGGTTGTATGTAGCTTGTGTACAGTGACTTCTGCAGCAACTTGCGCTGATGAAGTTTTTCCAGTGCACACGCCTGCATGTACACCCAAAAGGTAAGAGGTTTTGTAAATTGCCATGTCTTTTCTTTCATTGAAAAAAAGTTAGGCTATTAAATAAAATGCATTATACACTAATATTACATGAGTAACCATATCTTTAATAACTCTAGATACATATCAGTTGATTTGCATTTAGAAATTTGTAATTGGTCTAATAGTATGTCCTTCACAGCCTTGAAGAGGTTCTGACATTCCTTAAAGAGCAAGTTGACACAACAACAGAGTTTAAGTTGTGTGTCGACAGAGAATATCTTCCAGAGAGAGGCATAATTCAATGGAAGAGAAAGAAAATGGCATCTCCTGTCAGTCTGCTCAAGGTAGTCTTTATAGGAGAGTCAGGCATTGATACTGGGGCTCTCAGAAAGGAATTTCTGACTGGTGAGTTATTTTTACTTATTTTCTAGATTTTTAATATGATATAACAAAAAGCAATTAACAAAAAAAAAAAAAAAAAATGCTCTTTGCTTAAGACATGATTTCAGGGATTGAAACACGGTTCTTTGAGGTAGCTGGGAGCCAGGGGAAAAATCCCAAATACTCTTTAACTGACCTTGGTGATGAGAATTTCAGGTAGGTAACTGTCTTTTATCAGAGTTAATTTATTATATTAACGCATTGTAAAGATGAACAGGCTTTTGTAGTTTTATAATTGCTCCTTTTGGTTGTCCTTTTAAAAACAGAATAGTTGGAGAAATATTTGCTGTCAGTCTTGCACAAGGGGGCCCTGCTCCTGCATTCCTGAGGGAGTGGTGCTACAACTTTCTTTGTGCAGGAGAAGTTAACTTCAGATGTCTGAGCAAGGAGGATGTAATGGATCTGGAATCTTCCCTTCTCATCTGTAGGGTAAGTAATCATTTGTTGAGTGTGTGTCAGGTTAATATCATATTTATGATCCTTAAAGGACAAGTTCGGTATTTTACACTTAAAGCCCTGTTTTAAGATCGTTTCAGATTAAATAGAACGGTTAAGATAAAAATTTAGACAGATGCTGCTGTCCCGAGAAATTTCGGTTTCTGTGGTTGCACCCCCCACCTCTACAATGGTTGCATAGGTGCACTGGAACAGTCCTTCCTAAAACGCATTCAACTTTAGTTTACAAAGACGTGAAACTCACCGAGTGGTAAGGGGTGTTCACTGATATGCTCACACAAAAATCGCTGCAAAAGATGCTTTTTGTGTGATGATATCAGTGAACACCCCTGACCACTCGGTATGTAAAATACCGAACTTGTCCTTTAATCATCTCTTCCACTGTTGAATTTTGCAGGTTGAAGATGCTGCAGATACAGAATCTCTAATGATGTTGGCTGATGAAATTGTTAGTTGTGGGTACAGTGGTCAGATCAATCATGAACAGAAAGAAAGCATCATTCGGTGAGTTTTTTTTTCTTTTGGTCATTTATTTGTTTTTTTTATAACAATTTGTCTTTTTCTTTAAAGGGCGATTGTCTTACAATCTACAACAAGGCTGATTCCAATTCTCCAGCAGCTTCAGAGTGGCATGCAATTCAATGGCCTGGTGGATCAATTGAGTAAAAACTCTGAATTATGCAAACCACTGTTTGTTCCGGGAAAGATAACAAAAGTATTTTAAATATTTAATTTTCAATTCCAGTACTATTTTCTTTATTTTTAGAAAGGTAATAACCAGTTTTTATTTTTATAGCCTGATGCAGACTTCGTCATGATGCACTGTCAGCCATCATACAGTGAAAAGGGTACGTCGAAAGAAAGAATTGAGAGGAAGGTGACTAACTTCCTTCAAGACTTCCTGCAAGAGCTTGAAGTGGCAGGTAATTAGTTTTGCTGTACTTTTCTAGCAGAATGACCTTATGTACTGGTTTCTTTATTTATACCAAGGTTAGACACTACTTTTATCAAAGCTGTAGTGCTTTGTTCGAAGACCTAAAACAAGAACTTTGTTGTTCTATTTGAAGTTGATGTGTCCATTCCTGATGAAGGAGGAGATACCACTCTCTGTCCAAAAGGTGCTCCAGTGGATGACAGGGCAGTCCCACATTCCTATCCTTCCAGATGAAAAGAGGCAGTTCAAAATTGCATGTAATTTTGATCATGATTGCATAGAACGACTTGGAAATCACTCTGTATGTTATCCAGTTGTTAGTGCCTGCACTTGTACAGTAACATTTCCTGTTAAACACATGAGCACATACCAGGAGTTTAAAAGAATTATGAGTGATGCTGTTAGATATGGAGGAGGATTCTTCAGAGTTTAAAGCATGGTAGTCAGACAGATCTATCAACACAGCTCATTGTTTACAGCAGTTTATTTTTTGTTTAATAACACTTTAGACAATGTTGCACTTTATCCTGTTTCTGTGGTTAATACAAGAAAAGGTCTCTGGAGATTTGCATTGGTGTTGATTTGCATTACTTAAGTCACTACAAATGAGACCTGTACTATTTAGAAAGGTCTGTAAACTTGTTGCAAATATTTTTTTTTCAATTTCAGGGACCACAACGGCACCAGTAGTATGCTCTTGCAGTATGGCACTTTCCCAGTCTATGCCTGGATCTTGAAGATCCTATGAATTCATAGAAAAATAGAAAGTAATATTATTGTTCACTGATGGTTAAATACTCAACTACTGGTTAAAATATCTAATGTGCTGATATGTAGCTTAAAAATGCCTTACAATTGTGTCTTATCACTAGAAACATATTCAATGTAGTTAAAGGGATAGTTCACCCTCCCAAAAAATCTAAATTTTATAATTTACTCATCCTCAAGTTGTTCCAAACCTGCATAAGTTTCTTTATTTTGTTGAAAACAAAATATATTTTGAAGAATATGGGTAACCAGTTGATGGCAACCATTGACTTCCACAGTAAGAAAACA